>NC_063345.1:67113142-67123988 GCF_021869965.1 Rhincodon typus
CCCTTGACCTGTCCGTCCTCCCTGGACTGACCTACCTCCTCCCTACCTCCCCACCTACACTCACCTTTACTGGCTCCATCCCCGCTCTTTGACCTGTCTGTTTCCTCTCCACCTATCTTCTCCTCTATCCATCTTCTATCCGCCTCCCCCTCTCTCCCTATTTATTTCAGAACCCCCTTCCCCTCCCCCATTTCTGATGAAGGGTCTAGGCCCGAAACGTCAGCCTTCCTGCTCCTATGATGCTGCTCGGCCTGCTGTGTTCATCCAGCTCTACACCTTGTTATCTCAGATTCTCCAGCATCTGCAGTTCCTACTATCTCTGATGGAATTTTACTCTGATAGGTTTCTGCAAAAATTCCTTCATTTACACTATAATCTATTTCATAATTCTAGATAAGCACACCTCTCTCTGCTACCGACTGTTCCATTCTCTCTTCCGACTCTTATGATATCATTGTTATGTAATATATGTATATATATTACTATCTCATTACTCTACAGGAAGATCAGCATTAAGCGTGTGCACCGAAGGCAGAATGTTCAAATACATTCACAACTCCTCAGATAGTAAAGCATAGCCTGCCCACATGCATCAAGGCTTGAACAACATTCAGACTTGAGCTGATAAGTGACAAAGAACACTAATGATAAACTTGCCAGACAATGACTATTTCCAACAGGAATCTAACCATCGCCCCCCCGACATGCAAATCAATTAGCATCAAACTCCCTGCCATCAAACATTCTTGAAGCAGTGTTCTGTCTAAGCTGCAGTGATCCCACATATGCTGGTCATAGTACCAATGCAATGACTTCTTTGTGCAGATATTGCTGCCACGATGACCCCTTTATCTGTCCATGACCATTGAGGCTGCTCTGCCATTCAACGAGATCATTTACTTTTCCCCGGTAATCTTTGATTCCCTTCCTGATTAAATTTCTGTCTATCTCTTGAATACGCTTAATGACCCAGCCTCGACAGTACTCTGTGAAGAATTCCACAGATTCACTGTCCTCTGACAGTCAAAATTCCTCCTCATCCCTGTATTAAATGGACACCTCTTTATTCTAAGGTTGTTCTTTTTGGTCCTAGACTCTCCCACAAGGGAAACAACCTCTCTGATTCTATCCTGCCAAGTCTTCTAAGAACCTTGTATGATTCAATAAGGCCACCTTTCAGTGCAATGAATCAGGTCCAATATACATCCTCTCCTCTTAAGACGGTTCACCCCGACATCTCTCCCCTACCCCCCCAACTGCCCCACCTCCCCACCCCCCTTCAATACCTGGTATCAGGCTAATGAACCCTTCTTTGGTGACATAACAGTGCTTCCAATACCAATATATCTTTCTTTAGATAAGGGGACCAAAACTTCTGACAGTATTCCAGCTATGGTCTGATTATTGCCTTCTTTGATTTTAACTAACTCTCCCTACTTTTATACTCAATTCCCTTTGAAATAAAGGCCAACATTCCATTTACCTTCCCTATTTAGCTTGTTTTTTGAGGTCCATGGATGAGGAGTCCCAAATTCCTCTGTTCTATAGCCTTCAGTAATTAATTTTCTTAAAAGTTCATAACTGTCTCCACCAGTGCACAATGGCAGCATCTTTGAAAGATGCACTGAAGCAACTTGATAAAGGTTCTTCCACAGCTCCTCCCAAACCTGTAAAACCTACTATCTAGAATGACAAGGGCAGCGGTTCCATGGGAGCATCAACGCCTGCAAGTTCTCTTTTGAGCCACACATCATCCTGACTTGGGAAACTATTGTGTTTCCTTAATTTTCACTGAGTAAAATCCTGAAACGCTCTTCCTAACAGCACTGTGGCTGTACCTGCCCCACCAGGAACGCAGTAATTCAAGTGTGTAGCTGTTCATAGGATGTGATCGGTGGCTTTAACAGCAATTCCCACCTCCCAGGAATGAATATTGTTTATTTTAGGTTTCCACTCTGTATCCCCTTCAGGGACTCTCACCCATTCCCTATGAAACATTTCTCCTGTCTCACAATGCAGAATCCTCAGTTACAAACTGCAGCACTAGCCCCTGGGTATTTCTCTGCTCCAAGTTAACTCCCATCCTACAATCTACATGGATAGCGCTACTCTTCCAATTTCATCCAGCAAATATGAAGACAGAAAGTCCAGAAATTCCTTTTGATACTCATACAGTCACACTCCTGCTTCGGTGCTTTCGATGGTAAAGTGGTGGTGGAGGAGGGCTTCTCAGCCCAGGGCTTGCCCATTCCATCCGCTTTTCTTTTTGTTTCTTTCCTTTTTCCTCTCTCTTCTCTCTTTTTTTATCCTCTGTTTTATTTTACTTACCTCTTGATGAAGAGCTTGTCGTGGTGGTGGGTGGTGGGTGGGTGGTTGGTGGGTGGGTGGTGGGTGGGTGGGTGGGTGGTGGGTGGGTGGGTGGGCCCAGCCGTGTGGACTCATGGCATCTGAGGCGAGTCTGGGTCCAGTACCAGACCTGGCGGAATCAACAGCGGCTGCATTGGTGAGGTGGGCCCGAAGCAGACTCATGGAGGCGGTGGAGTCAAGCCTGGCCTGGTTTGGCACCTGGCAGCATCAGTGGCATCTGCACTGGCGCCGAAGTTTGGCAGCTTGCGTTCCGACAGCGGTGGCGTGGCAAAGGAGACTCATGTCTGGCCCATTGGCCCATGGCAGAACACTTAACAAGAAGGACTGTCAAGTTGGATACTTTTTTTCTTTCTTTATTTATTTTTCTGCCTTTATATTCTACATTTTGGTTTATTTTTCTGTATGTGTTAAGATGGCGCCAGAGATCGCCGACAGTACACAACACTTTTCACTGTTTTTCGTAACAAGGTACACGTGACAATAAATAAATCAAATTTTAACCTCGACTCTACATACTTACATACTGCCGTGGGGTCAGTTAGCTCATTTGGCTGGGTTGTTGGTTTGCCAATGTAGACAGTGTGGGTTTAATTGCCATCAGCAGCTGAGGTTACCACAAAGAGCTCCCTCTCAACCCTTCCCCTTTGACTGAGGCATGGCTATCGCTCTTTCTCTCTAATGACAAAGCAGCCTGTGCTCCAGTAGGGCTCTGGAAACATTACTACTTATCTGCACATCCCCAATAATCTTTCATCCCATTGGCAATCAAGAATCTATCTAATTCTGTCTTAAAAAATTTAACAATTTTGCAACTACTGCCCTTTGAAGAAGGGAATTCCAAATAATCACTTGCCTCTGAGAGAAACAAGTGTTTCCTCATTTGAGCTCAAATGAGCCCTTCAAAGCTTTGTGTGTGTATGTGTCATTTTCAAGTGTGAAACATTTGCAAACTAAGGGATATTAGCACTTGGATGTATGGCTGGTATTCTTTGTATCCAGACAAACTCTGAAGGACACAAAAGGTGATGTGACTGCTCGACATATTGAGACTGGAAAATGTGGGGAATATAAGCATGTCCACCACTAACAAGGCACGAGTCAGGAGTGTGATGGAATACTCCCCCCTTCCTTGGTTGAGTGCAGCCCCAACAACACTCAAGAAGCTTGACACCATCCAGGACAAAGCAACTAACTTGATTGGCATTGTATCCACAAGCATAATCTCCCCCCACCACTGACGCTCAGTAGCAGCAGTGTGTATATACACAAGATGCACTGCAGAAATTCACCAAAGCTCCTCAGACAGCACCTTCCAAAACCACAACCACTTCCATCTAGAAGGACAAGGGCAGCAGATATATGGGAACACCATCACCTTCAATTTCCCCTCCAAGCCACTCACCATCCTGACTTGGAAATGTTTTGCTGTTCCTTCACTGTCGCTGGGTCAAAATCCTGGAATTCCCTCCCTAATGGCATTGTGGGTCAACACACAGCAGGTGGATTGTACTGGTTCAAGAAGGCAGCTCATCACCACCTTCTCAAAGGCAACAAAGGACGGACAATAAATCCTGGCCAACCATTGAAGCCCACATTCCACAAAACGAATAAACAAGAAAAAATGTCGAGACTGAAAAATGTGGGGAATATCTGAGTGGAGAGATTCCAAGTGGAGATCCTTCATCAAGGCTGTTAAACCTGAAACTTAAATCTGTTTTTGTTTGTTGCATTGTATTTCCAGTACGTGGTCCCTGAGAAGGTGCTGGGCGGTGTTGTTGTGTGTCAATGTGTCCAGCAGGTGGGGCTACGCACTCATAGTACGAAGTTGAGATCCTTGCTTATACAGTGTGTACCTTGTAAATCGATATTCTTGATATTAGTTTTTGCTGCTTGTTGTTAGCTATTCCCAGGTCTTTCCTACATCAGAGTAGACCAAAGTAGAAGCAGTGACATTGCTGAAACGTAAATATAGCTTCTGTTTGATAGTAAAAGCTCTAAACTAGTTTTACCAAGATATGATTTGTCACGAATGAACTGGGAGCAGATGCTTAGAGATAAAACTGTGTCAGAGTAGTGGGAGGTCAAGGAGGAAGTCATGAGAGTACAGGACAGATTTGTTCCCGTAAAGACTGAGGGTTGGACCAAGACCACAAGAACCCTAGATGTCAAAGGACATAAAGGTTAGGTTGAGAGAAAAAGACAAGCTTATCTCAGATACCAAAGCTCCATGCTGCAGAGTTTGAGAGGAGCATATAATGTGCAGGAGGAAACTTATAAAGGAAATGAGGAAAGCTAAAAGTGCACATGAGAAATCATTGGTAGGTCGAATAAAGCTTTTTATTCAGTCCAATCTTGGTAGGCCAAAGGGCCTGTTCCTGTGCTGTACTGTTCTTTGAAACACTTTTTTTTAACTTTATAAAGTCAATGGAAAATGACAACACAGGTGTTGACATAACTGTATAAAATGTTGGTTAAGCCACTGCTAGAGTATTGAGTACAATTCTGGAATCCCCATTATACGAAGGATGTAATAGCACTGGAGAGGGTATAGAGGAGATTTACTAGGATGTCTGGGCTGGAGAGTCTCAGGTATGAAGAGAGATTGGACAGAGTGGGGTTGTTTTCCTTAGATCAGAGGATATTGAGAGGGGACACGATCGAGGCGTATAAAATTATGAGAGACAAAGATAGGGTAGACAGAAACAAACTTTTCCCATTGATGGAGGGATCAATGACCGGGGGGGGGGGGGCGGGGGGGGGGGAGGCTAGATTTAAGATACGGGGCAAGAGGTTTAAAGGAGATGTAAGGAACAACTTTTTCACCCAGAGGGTAGTGAGAATCTGGAACTCACTACTTGTGAGGGTGGTAGAGGCAGAAACCTTCATAACATTTCAGAAGTAATTAGATGCACACTTGTATTGTCCAGGCATACAAAGCTATGATGGAAGTGCTGGAAAATGGGATTAGGGCATTTTGGTGGGTGCTTTTGACCAGTACAGGCAGGATGAGCCAAAGAGTCTTGTGTTGTATGATTCAATGATTCTAACAGAATTACTAGGGAAAGAGTAGGCCCTACTAGGAGCTACAGACGTAATCTGGGTGTGAACTTGGAAGTCATGACAATAGTCCTCAACGAATATTTTGTATCTGTTTTCACGATGCAATAGGTGACACAGCTATAGACATCACAGTGGATAACTGTGAAATATTAGAAGAAATTAACATAGAGAGAGAAGAGGTACAAGTGGCTTTAACATGCTGAAATCCACATGCCTGGATGAGATGTAGACTCCAAGCTGCTGAGGGAGCCAAGGAAAGAGAAATCAAGGGTTTTTTTTCATATACTCTCTGGCCGCAGATGTGGTGCCAGAGGACTGGATGACTGTTAACAGTGTTCTAATATTAAATAAGGGGAGCAGAGATAGACCAGGATATTACTGGTCGGTCGGTCAGTCAAGTCAGGAAGTTATTGGAAAGAATTCTCAGGGACAGAAGTTCAAGAATGACTCAAAATTTGGGAGGGTGCTAAATAATGTTGAGGATAGCATTAAGCACAGAAGGATATCAATGGCCTGGTCAGCTTTGCAGAGTGAAACAAATGAAAATGAACAATGTATGTGATAAAGGACTTGGGAAGGGCTAACAGGAAAGGGATTACACTCTGAGTGGTAGGATCTTGGAAAGTTCTGATCAGAGGGACCTTGGTGTGCATATCTACAGATCCTGAAACCACTGGGCATGGTGGCTCAGTGGTTAGCACTGCTGCCTCACAGTGCCAGGAACCTGGGTTCGACTGTCTGTGTGGAGTTTGCACATTCTCCCTGTGTCTGCGTGGGTTTCCTTTAGGTGCTCCGGTTTCCTCCCACAGTCCAAAGATTTGCAAGCTTGATGGATTGGCCATGCTAAATTGCTCGTAGTGTTCAGGGATGTGTAGATTAAGAGGGTTATAGGGGCATAGGTCTGGATGAGATGCTCCAAGAGTCGGTGTGGACTTGTTTTGGCCGAAGGCCCAGTTTCCACACTGAAGGGATTCTATGATAGCAAGGCAGGTAGATACGATGGCTAAGAAGATATTTGAATTACTTGCCTTTATTAGCTGAGGCATAGAATACATAAGTATGCTCGAACTGTATGGAACACTGGTTCAGCCACAGCTAAAGTGCTGCATTAGAGGAAAGATGTGATTGCATTCGAGAGGGTGACACAGCTGGAATGGAGGGTCTGAAATGTGAGGGAAGATTGGATAGGCTTGGCTTGTTTTCCTTGGAGCAGTGAAGGTTGAGAGCTGTGGAAGCGTATATAATCATGAGGGACACAAATGGAGTGTACAGAAAGGCACTTTTTTCAGTAGGTGAGAGTTCAATAATAATAATAAGATTTAAGTAATAGGTGGAGGAGAGTTGAGGAGATTTACTTGTCACACAGACGTTGTTGGGAGTCCAGAATTCTCTGAGTGGTTGGATCAAAAACTTCCTTAATATTTAAGTGGTATTTAAGGATTCACTTGCAGTGTCTTATCCTCCAAGGCTATGGCCAAGAGCTGAAAATGGGATTATTATAGTCAGATCTTTGTTGAGCAGTATGGACATACAGGTTAAATGGCCTCCATCTGTGCACTAAATGCCTATGTGTTTAACGAAATGAAAAGGAGTTTTAATTTATAGAGTGTATCCCATGAGCTCAGCACATTGTAGTTATTTTGTTAAAGAAGGGCAGCAGGGATAGACCAGGTAATTACAGACCAGTCAGCCCGATGTCAATGGTAGGGAAATTATTGGAAAACATTCTGAGGGATAGGATTAATCCATGCTTGAAAAGACAGTGACTGATTAGGGATAGTCAGCACGGATTTATTAGAGGGAGATCCTATCTGTCTAATTTAATTGAGTTTTTTGAAAAGCTGACTAAATAGATTAATGAGGGTAGTGCAGTTTCTGTCGGTTACATGAACTTCAGTAAGGTCTTTGAGAAGATCCTACATGGAAAGCTAATCCAAAAGATAAGAGGCCATGGGATTCTAGCCAAGTTGGCAAATTGGATCTAAAACTGTCTTGCAAATAGGAGGCAAAGGATGATAGTGGAGAGATGTTTTTGGGATTGGAAACCTGTAACCTGTCATGTATCTCTTCATTCCATACGTTAATGACTTGTTTGGATGTGAATATAGAAGGTACAAGTTGTAAGATTGCAGATGACATGAAAATTGTTGGCGTTTTTGATCGTGAGGAGGACAGGTTCAGGTTGTTTGATATTGATCAGCTGGTAAGTTGGGCAGAGCAATGGCAGATGGAATTTAATCCTGATAAGTGTGAGGTGGTGCATTTTGGGAGATAAGAGGGAAGGATATGGGGTGAACAGTACGTCCCTAGGGAGTACTGAGGAACAAAGGGACCTTCGTGTACAAGTCCATAGATCCCTGAAGATATCAGCACAGGTAACAGGGTGGTGAAGCAGTTATACAGGATGCTTGCCTTCATTTGCAGGGGCATAGGATACAGGAGCAAAGAAGTCTTGTTACAACTTTATAAAACATTGGCTAAGCTACTGATGAAATATTGTTTGCAGTTCTGATTACCACACTTTTGAAAGTAAGTGATTGCGCTGGAGTGGGTGCAGAGAAGAATCACCGGGATGTTGCCTGGGATGGAAAGTCTCAGTAATGAGGAGAGACTGAATAGGCTGGGTTTGTCTTCCGTGGAGCAGAGGAGACTGAGGGATTGTCTAATTGAAGTAGACAAAATTATGAGAGGTATAAACAGAGTAGATTGTGAGAATAGGGTGGCACGGTGGCTCAGTGGTTAGCACTGCTACCTCACAGCGCCAGGGGCCTGGGTTTGATCCCACACTGAGGTGACTGTCTGTGTGGAGTTTGCACATTCTCCCTGTGTCTGTGTGGGTTTCCTCCCACAGTCCAAAGATGTGTAAACTAGGTGGATTGGCCATGCTAAATTGCCTGTAGTGTTCAGGGATGTGTAGATTAGGGGGATGGATCTGGGTGGGATGGTCTGAGGGTTGATGTGGACTTGTTTTGGCTGAAGGCCTGTTTCCACACTGTAGGGATTCCATGAAATCTCTTCCCCATTGCAGATGTGCCTAAGACCTGAAAGAATAAGTTTACGGTGAAGATTAAGAGGTTTAGAGGAGATCTGAGAAAAAAAATTTTCATCCAGAGGTTGGCAGAAATATGGAATGTGCTGCCTGAGAGAGTGTTGGAGGCAGGTATTCTTACAACATTTAAGAAGCATCTGAATGAGCACTTAAAATGCCAGGACATAGCAGGCTATGGACCAAATGCAGGTCAATGGGATTACTGTAGTTGGTTCTTGTTGTTAGGACTGAGATGATGGGCTGAATGGGCTGTTTCTATACTGCAAGACTCAATGGCTATATGACATATTCTCATGAGATTTGTACCCAAGACATTGGGTTACTGTTCTCAATTTGTGTACAGAAGGCTCCCACAAGCAGGAGTACTTTTAGCGAAACTTGTGTTGGTATTTGATATAGTGCCATGGGATCTTTTATATCCATTTGCATCTTTTATATCTATCCTTTGGATGGTGGACAGGAATTTAGTTTAATATGTATGGAAGTAGCACCTCTGACAGTGCAAAATTTCCTCAGTGCTCCACCGAAATGTCAGTCTGAAGTTTGCATTGTCCCATCACTAACCTAACTTGATGAAGCAGGAGCTTTGCAGCTTAATCCCTCTTGCGCAATGTTTTAAGATATTTATCAAAGTTACTGGCAAGGGCACTGCAAATGTCCTCAGTACATCGGTCTAAGCAGGGTTTAGGCTCCTAGCTGATGGCAGTACTTGTCAAGTAAGATCTCAGAATGAAACCTGGTCCAATTGGTCAGTTTTTATTTTAGTTTAGCTAAAGTTGTGGTTGTTCACTGAAATACAATCTCGTGAGGCAGCAGAGTTTCTCTTACAACAGGACGAAAGGGTCATTATACAAAAATAATGCATAGACAGTTGGAAAAAAAAGTCTTAAAACACCCAGCAAAACAAATTTTTAAACTATTCCCCAACTTTATCCCTGTACGGTGATTCAAAAATCCAGAGAAAGTACCCCTGGAGCAGCATTCATCCAGGCAAGTGAGGTGTAGTCTATCACACTCCTGACTTTGGGTGGTGGATAGGCTTTGTGGATGCAGAAGGTGAGTTACTCACTGCCCTGATCTGCTCTTTAAGCCACTCTGATTATATAGCTTTGTCCAGTCAGTTCAGTTTCTTCTCAATGGTAACATCCAGGATGTTGATCATGGGAAAATTTAGTAAAAGTAATGCCATTGACTGGCAAAGATTGAATCTCCCTTGTTTTGGAGACTGCCTGGCACTTGTGTTGCATGAAAGTTACTTGGCACTTACCAACTCAAACCTAGATGTCGTCCAGGCCTTGCTGCCTATGGATGTGTTTTGCTTCCATATCTGAGGAGCTATGAATGGTACTAAACATCGTTCAATCATCAGCAAACATCCCCACTTCTGACCTTATAGTGGAGGGAAGGTCATTGATGAAGCAACTGAAGATGGTTGATTCTAGGACACTGCCCTGAAGAAGTCCTGCAGAAATGTCCTGGAGCTGAGATGACTGACCTCCAATAACCACAACCATATTCCTTTGGATCAGGTATGACTCCAACCGGTAGAGAGCTCACCAACCCACCCCCCACCCCAGCACCAACACCACCACAACCACCACCACCATTCCTATTAATAGTTTTGCTCTGTTATACTTGTGGCTAGTTTCTGTGCCAAGATTAATCAATTTCTTCAGGTTCCAGATGAGATACTGGAACTTGTCACGTTTCTGGGTGAGGAGGAATAAACTGTCTCTCTTTTTGTATTGTCTTCCTCTCTTAGTGGCTGTAACAAGGTTAATTTGAAAAGGATGCTTTTCCTTGTGTGTGCCTTTTCATCAGACCATTTGACCATAAGCCCTTAGATGCAGGAACAGAAGTAAACTGTTGGCCTATTGAATCTGCTCTACTATTTAATCCTCAAATTCACTTCACCCCATAACCCTTGATTCCTTTTCAGCAAAATCTGTCGAGCTCAGCCTTGAAGATGCTTAATTAACCCGCCTTGACAGGTAAAGAATTCCACAGATTCACAAGTTGCTGAGCCGAGAAAGTCCTCATCATCTTTGTCTTAACTGGGTGGCCCCTGGACTCTGAGATTATCCCCTCTGGTCTTAGAGACTCTCCCACAACATAAGAACAGAGGAACTAGAAGCAGTAGTAGGCAATTCAGCCCCAGTAGCCTGCTCTGCCATTAAATGCAATTATGGCTGATCTTATCTCGGCCTCAACTCTGCTTTCCTGCCCACACCCCATAGCCCTCCAACCCATTGCTAATTACAAACCTGTCCTTCTCCTACTTAAGATGATTTAGTTTCCTGGCATCCACTGCACTGTGGGGAGATTCATGACCCTTTGAGAGAAGTAATTCCTCCTCATCTCTGTTTTAAA
>NC_063345.1:67124488-67163188 GCF_021869965.1 Rhincodon typus
CACCATTTTTTGGTAACACAAACACAGCAAGAGAACTCCCTTTCAACAAACATCTCACACATAAGCTGCAAGAAACAATGCTGTTCAACATCAATTGCCTTACATACAAAGTAAGACAGGTCCAAAGACAACTTCAGGAAAATGTGAAACTATTACCGATTGTTGTTAAAACTCATGGGTTCACTCCTGTCCTCTAGGGAAGGAAACCTGCCATCCTTACCTGGTCTAGTCTTTATGTGACTCCAGACCCACAGCAATGTGGTTGATTCTTAACTGACCCTGAAATGGCCTAACAAGCCTTTCAATTCAAGGACAACAAATCCCATCGCATTGAAAGATTAATTTCACAACATCTATGCAAACTCAAAACCACAGCTCCATCTCCTACACTTGTGCTGAATTAATGAGTTCTTTAACTACCCTCTCACTTTCACCTTTGACATTCTTATCACTATGAAAAAACATGACTCTCTTATTCAGGGCATTCCCACTGGTACAGTCCGAACCTCTACTTCCTTAAGTCCAATGGACACAGACTTACCTGCCTGTGGCAAATATCCGATTTAACCATTCATTGACAGATGTGGCTGGATCACAGCAAATGCTGTATGGTTCCCTTCCGTTGAAACTCCTCACAATTCCAAAAGTATCCTGGAATATGCAAATATAATCTCAGTTTCGCTTCTCTTCTATACACTACCTATTAAAGTCTTTTGCCCTTCCTTCCTCCATTCTAACAGCCATCAACAGATATGAGAAACTTACAGAATTTGGTGTCACACACATTGTCCATTCCTTAAAATCATAAGAAATAGGAATAGGCCGTTCGGTCACTTGAGCCTGTTCCGCCACTCATGGCTGCTGTGATATTCCTCACATCCACTTTCCTGCCCTTTCCCCATGACCATTGATTCCCTTATTAAGACCGTTCAGTTGCCTGTACCATGTCCCTGATTTATCCCACAACTAGTCATGCCAAATATGGCCCCAGCTTAGCTCCCCTCCCAAACCCTGCTTCTGAATTTATATCATTCTCTAATTCTATTCCTACTTCACCATCATGCCCCTTTCCAATTTCATCTTGTCTGAAAGATTCAAGTCCTGTTTCCAATCCAATCAACACCAAACTCTTGGCTGCTAAGTTTCCCTTCCAGGTGCCCGCGTTAACTAATGTTGTCAATAATACTGACGCTTCAAGTATTGCCTCCCCTCCTTTCAACTCTGCATTTACCTTGACTTTTCTCAAAAAGAAACAATCTTTGGCTCTGCCCTTGATAAAACTATCGTACTCAAACCTCCCTTTCCTCCCCAAAGTCTCTGAACATGTTGTTAACTCTGAAAGCCATACACACCTTGTCCAGAACTCCAATTTTGAATCCAGTTTTCCATCCCTGCCACAGCACTGAAACAGGCCTCGTTGAAAAGGAATAACATCCTCTGTAATGGTGAAAGGGTTTCTCTACTCGTCCTTCTCAGTGTGTCTCTGGCCTTTTCCACGTGTAACCACACCATCTTCCTCCAAAGTCTCCCCATTGTTGTCCTGCTGGACAGAACTGCCCCTCAACAGCTTTCATTCTCAATAATCTAAGATAAGCCAGAAAATCACCCGTTTCCACTCCTGTAGTGTACTGTTCTCCCAAGAGTCTATTCCAGTCTAAATCCCACCTACTTGCTGTCATTCAGTTGGCATAATTCACAGTGCCAGATTGTATCTACATGCTACCTGCAATGCTGTACCTCATCACTACCCTTTCCACTAGACAGCTTGTCTGACACACAGTAACCAATAAGCAGTAACTTTTTCCCAACTAAATATTGGGAAGACAGAATCCATTGTTTTTGATTCCATGCCATTCCTTGGCCACCAAATCCATCATCCTTCCTGGCAACTGTCTGATGCTGAGCTGGACTGTTTGTAATTTTGGTGTATTTAACACTGAATTGAACCTCCTCCATTCATATCCACACCACTTTACACTTCTATAACATCGTCTGACTTCAGTCCTGCCTCAGCTCGCTTGCTGCCTGATTTTTACCACCAAATTTCTCGACTCTTATATCTTCCAAACTTCATAAACCTGAGAGTTCTTTGCTGCCCAAACTTGAACCAAATCCCATTCCATCCATCGCTACAACCTCAGCATTCCGTCCACCCCCTTCATCCCCTGTCTTTGTCTGATCTACATTGGGCTCTGCTCTGCTCATCTGTCAATTTTTAAAATCCTCGTCCGTGTTTTTAAATTCTTTCAGAGCTTTACCCCTCCCTATCTCAGTCATCACAACCAGATGTACATTCCTCTGAGATACAAACATTCCTCTGATTCTTGTGAAACACACGTTCTCGGCTTTAGTTGATGTGTCATTGGCAGCCGTGCCTTTGGTCACAGAGAGCCTGAACTTGTCAATCTCCTCCCTCAACCTGCTGTCCCCCACTCTCCTGCTGTAAGAGGCTGCTTAAAATCTACTACTTCATCTGGTGATCTGACCTGATACCTCCTTATTTGGTGGGGCATCAAATTATATTTGACTATCTGCCAATGAATTGTCTTTGTACCGCATTACAGGGGCTAGATAAATGCAACTTGTTGTTGCTGAGTCTCCTGATCAGGAGATGAAATGGGTAGGTAGATTCTTAGTGGGCTGTATATGGGCTGCACAAAACCTAATGGTTCTTTTCTGTATACTTCTCTGTCCTGCTCTGCACTATTATGTTACACCTGTCTTCCTGTCACCTTGTCAGCTGAGTGTACTGTACTATCTCACTGACAACTGTCCTTTCTATTTTATACATGCACAGGTTAATGCCTGCTGTCTCTGTAGCTACTTCATAATCTTGAACTTCAACTTTAATTCCTTACAGTCTCTCTATCTGCCTCTCTCTATCTCGCTTGCTGTATCTTTGCCTACAAAGCAGTGTGGAATAGGCTGAAAGAACATATGCACATTGTAATTGGATGAGGCATTTCTTGCCTTTCTAAAGCTGCCATGCTCTCACTGTTCTGATCTTGCTTCCCCTCCTATTTGTAGGTAGTTATCTCACCCAGCAGGTCTCTCCAGTCTTTCTGAGCAGGGTCTGTTCACTTGCTGAAAGCCTATCCCTGATGTTCCACTCATTTCCTCATTACCCAAGGCTTAAGTGCACAGACCCATCCTACTTTGCTCGATATGGAAGCCAATTGGTTCAGAGATCTGGGCTGGGAATTTTGGAAAGTATTCTTTTTGATTCCTTGCACAGCACCCTGCTGATAGAATCACACAAACACATGCCTACACAGTCTCTCTCTCTCTGTCTCTCTATCACACACACACACACACACACAGAGCCACTTACACACTCTCTCACCCATACAGCAGATAGAGACAAACACACACGCGCACACACACACATTTACAAGACAGGTCTCTCTCACACATTCGCAGCAACCTGTCCACAGGACACACAGCCAAGCACTGTCTTACACACACTCAAACCAGAGACACATTTTCTGCAGGATTTAACCCAATCACTGCTGTTTGAAGGATTATGATGAGAGGGAACATTTCTTACTGATGTCGGAGAGCTCTTGTCAGCTCCTGAGAAAACAACATATTGTCTCCAGTTTACAGGTTTGATGTTTTGATTCTTTTGTTTTAGCTGGGGTTAGTGGGGGGTGGTGGTAGTGGTTGTGAAGGAATAGTTAAACAAATTGATGTCTGTCATTTCTAAACATGATTGTAGTCATCACCCAATGCTCTGTGTTGATCAATTGAAAAACAAGGAGACAAGGAAAGAGTGTAAGAGTTTAATGCTTTGTTTCATTTAGTTGTTTTGGGATAAGCATTCTCAGGTAGATTTTGAAATGCTTCAGGAGAGGGGAAGGAGTTGGAGAAGTTGGTACATTTTGAGGGATTAACCAGGAGATTTTTAAACCTCTGTAAATTAGTAAAGTTAGATCACACGGGAGTCAAGGTGAGCTTGCCAATTGGATACAAAATTGGATTTATGGTAGGAGACATAGAATGGTGATGGAAGGTTGTTTGTCAGACTAGGGACCTATCACCAGTGGTGTTCCACAGGGATCAAAGCGGGTCCAGTTTTGTTTGTCATTTATAGAAATTATTTAGCAGAGAATTTAGGAGACACAGTTAGTAAATTTGCAGATGACACAAAAATTGGTGGTAGAGTGGATAGCGAAGAAGATTATCTAAGATTACAGGGATCTTGATCAATTGGGTCAATGGGCTGAGGAGTGACAAATAGAGTTCAATTTGGATAATTATGAAGTATTGCATTTTGGTAATAAAGCACGGGCAGGACTTAAACAGTTGATGGTAGGGCCCTGGGTAGTGCTGTAGAACAGAAAGACCCAGGTACATAATTCATTGCATCACAGGTAGACAGGGTTGTTAAGACGGTGAATAGCATGCTTGCCTTCATTGCTCAGATGTTTGAGTATAGGAGTTGGGACATCATGTTGAGGTTGTACAGGATGTTGGTGAGGCCTCTTCTAGAGTACTGTGTGCAGTTCTGGTTGCCCTGTTATAGGAAGGATATTATTAAATTGGAGACAGTTAAGAAAAAAAAATTATCAGGATGTTGCCGTGAATGGAGGATTTGAGATATAAAAATAGACTGGAAAGATTTTCACTGGAGCGTAGGAGGTTGAGGAGTGACCTTATTGAGATTTATAAAATCATGAGGGGCCTAGATAAAGTGAATGACAAGTGTCTTTTCCCTAGGGTGGAGGAGTTCAAAACTAGGGGACATATTTTTAAGGTGAGAGGAGACGGATTAAAAAGGACAAGAAGGGCAACTTTTTTACAAAGAGATTGGTCTGTGTGCAGAATGAACTGCCACAGGAAATGATGGATGCAGGTACGGTTTCAATATTTAAATTACATTTGGATTAGTTCATGAATAGGAAAGATTGGAGGGAAATGGGCCAAGCACAGGCAGGTGGGGCTCGATTAGTTTGGGAACATGGTCAGCAATGGACTGGTTGGACTGAAAGGTCTGCTTCCATGCTATGCAACTCTATGACTCTATAAATGGAAAAAACAAAGTTTGCTGCAGAGGATGAGATTGTCTGGGTGTAGGAGTATTTACAAATTGATTGTCTATTGACAGGCACCACCATCAAGGATAGCAGTAGCTGCATTGTTTACAGGCCTGTCATAATGGGGATCAAGGTGAATAAAAGATTTGAAAGTTGACTTGATGCTTCAAACATGGGAGATGTTTCTGTCTGTGTTTTTTGTTTCTGAATCTGTGAATTTTATTTTTGTGAAATGACTTTGAGGGATTGAGAAAACCAATTAGCAGTGGGATATTTAATGTTAGGAATTCAGGTAGCATTCAGAAGACTCCTTTATCTGTTAACTGGAGTTTCAGCTCATTAAGTCACGGAGCCACAATTCTGCTGAACCCAAATAATAGAATCTCTCCAGGCAGATAGAGGCCATTTGGCCCATCGATTTTGCACTGACCCTCCGACAGGCATCCCATCCAGGCCCAGCCCCCAACCCTTTCCCCAAAATCTTCCATTTACCATTGCACAAACCTAGCCTACACATCCCTGGACATTACAGGGCAATTTAGCATGGCCAATCCACCTAACCTGCACATCTTTGGATTGTAGGAAGAAACTGGAGCACCCAGAGGAAACCTACGCAGACACCGGGAGAATGTGCATGCTCCACACAGACAGTTGCCCAAGGGTGGAATCAAACCCAGGTTCCTGCTGCTGTGAGGTAGCAGTGCTAACCCCTGTGCCACCCAAAATCCCTTTCAGGTACCAGCCATATTATATTATATGGTTACTGGAAGATTTATAACAAGCCTGGAATGAAGTGGATTGTTTTGCTTGATTGCAGGGTGCTGGGAATGCAGTGAGCTTTCTCGAAATTTCAGCTGGGTGTACTGCACTAGAAGTGAATAACATCCAGACTGTTGTGGCAGGAGTCACAACAATTGGGATTTTAAGCTGAAAACTTCCAACTTGAACTCAACCCAAACTCCTGCTGCCACTTTATAACTCATGAAGGTCACACTCATGCATCATTCCATTCCCGTGACCTGTTCCAGTGACAGTTCAAATTAAATATTTTCATTATGCTCCTATGCAGTGCCTTGGGATATTTTGTCATTTAAGTGTGGTTTATTGTTCTTGCTTTTGCTTGCACACTACAGAGGTCATAGGTTCAAGTCCTACTGCAGGATTTGAGCACATAATTCAAGCTGACACTCTAGAGCTAGACTGAGGGAGTGCTGCATTCGTGGAGTGTTATCTTTTGGATGAACCAGTAAACCGAGATCCTGTTTCCCTCTCAGATTAATGCAAAAATTCCTATAACACCATTAGCAGGGCAGTAACCTTGCTATCTTGGTTAGTATTTAGCCATCAAGTATCATGATTAAAACAGAATAACCAGTGATTATTGTATTACTAATAGTGTGGCCTTCCCTCTGCTAATGGGCATCACTGTTTCCCTCTATTGTAACAATGACTATATAGCACAGATGTGATTTGGAACATCAGGACTGCATTAAAGATGTTATCTCATACTGGTTTTCCAGTAGGCAGGAGATCAGGGGCAGCAGATATTCTGTTTGTCAGTTCATACAAACTATAGCTGGTAATGATGATGATACTGATATTGATGATTGGATCTCCAACTTTGTGTAAACAGTGAAGATACTCAGGAAATTGAAGATAATCTGTCCAACATGCTCTATTAATTTATTTCAATTGAGTAACACTGAAGAAAGGCATATTTTTGTCGAAGATTTTCAACTAGCACAGATCAGGCCATTTTGCAAAAATACAATTTCAAGGGAAAAAAAAACAATAGTTATACTACTTGAGAGGAGAGTGTTGATTAGTTGGCTCTGATTGGTAGAGACAGTGCTTGTTACAAACAGCTGAAGAGACCGAGTGTTTGATATGATCCATCAGATTTTAGGATGTATGGCCTACTTACAATGTCTAACATTCAATGTGATTCTGCAGTTGGACAACAATTGCTGGATAATTTTTAATGTGTGAGGAATTACACTGACAACCAATTTAGGATTGTCAGTTTGGACTCACAGTGTGATGCACTTGCACGTGCTGGAAACACTGTATATATTGATATGCAGGACTCTGTTCTTCTCAAACAAAAAGAAAACACTACACCCATTTCAACTCATCAAAAACTACCGGTACCTTTCTAAGAGAATGTCCTCATCAATCAAAGTTATCCTGTCTGGTTTAAATTTTTACAAAGCCTGGCTGTTAACTGTCAATCAGCATTCAAAGGTACATTCTCCATTCCAATGCCTATACCAATCAGAATCCAGTTGCTAACTGATCAGCACTGTCCTCTCGTGGAATATAACTTAATTTTCCACTTGATTTGTCTTCTTGAAAAATATCCTGATGAATGCAAGCATTGACAAAATGTGTTTTATTTTAAGCAATTCTCATGTTCTATACGACCAAACAATACTCTTACTGAATGGAAAGATAGAGTGAATGTTTGCTTGCCTAGTGTAATTAGTTATATATAAATGAGGTATGAGCCATGCAATAATGCAATATATAAATTGTATAGTAGATTGTAGTGAACTATGGACTGGTACAGGGCAGCATTGTATGGAGTTTTTTGAGTAGTAGGTGTGGAGTAGTTAGGTGTGGCAATGTGTAATATGCGTTGTATAATCTGATTTAATGTAGTGTGCAGTATATGGCGCTAAAGAGTGGAATTTTCCCACATTTTCCAAGTGTGGGGCTGAGTGTCTCTAGTTGTGAGTGAGGGCAAGTATCTTGCTGTAACACAGGCCATGACACTGGTCTCCAGAGGCTGGCAGCTTCTGGGTTTGGACATCTCTCAATTGAGGACTACACCTTGGGGATCTCGCAGCGAGAAGGAAAGTTCCACCTTCTTGAGGGGGGGTGGGCTTCAGGATTTAGATGGGGAGGGGTCTAGGAGTTTGGAGGCTGGGACAGGCTTGTCTACCATCTCTGCCTCTGATTGCCCCAGATTAGTGTAATTCCAGGGCCACTTCCCTGACTCAGCAGGCAGGTTACATGGTCTCCCAGCCAGGAAACTAGCCACCTTTCCTGCCTGGCGAGAAGGCAGGTGATAAGGTGGTGAGGTACAGCTCTTTGGTGGCTGTTAAGTGATCACAAAAGGTTAAACACTGGAATGAGAATGTCAGCCAGGACACATCTTACCTAGTGCCTCATTACTGAGGTGATGTAAAAGATAGAGTTTTTCTCCAGGGCAAGCTCATCCAGTTATTTCCGTCTCTCACTGTCTCTCTTACCCCTCCAAAGATCTGAAAATCAGATCCTTAGTGTTGCATTGTGTGACAGATGGGGATATAACATGGTACAGTGCTTCATATTGTCATATCCATGGGTATAGTGTAATATTAATGTACTACAGTGTTATTTAATGTTACATACTGGAGTACGGTCTAGTATGATATTGGGTTCTATTGTATGTTATAGTGTGATGTACAAGACAAAGTAGTGTGATATAATGTGCTATTCTGTGATCAATGGGACTATGGTATAGTGTGATGTCCTGGAGTAAGGTATACAATTTTAGCTTACCCCAGCTGGCATTGCTAGTTGTATCAAAACAGCTCTGACATGGAGGGTAGGATGGGGATATGAATGAGTGCAGGATGACAACTGTTCTATAATGTGTGGAAATTTGAAGATGAGCTGTGGATAAAACACAAGACAATTAGAGATCATTTGGCCCAACCAGCACATACTGGAATGTTACTTTCCTCATGAGCTGATAGTTTTAATTACATTCTTCTATTCTCAGATAGTCAAGTAAGTTTCCTTCTACATATTATCAAATCTTGAAGTTGATTTCAGGGGAATCAGCAAAGTTACGGGAGTTTACCCCTATGATAATCACTTCTTGTACAACAATTGGGTATCCTCTGTGACTCGAGCTATTTGGGTCCAAATCTCTGGATTTCCTTCCACAAGACTGTCCTCACACCCTCTTTAAAATCTACTCGAAAGTGCTTAACACCTGTCCTCACCTCTCTGTCATTGAATCAATGTCAATTCTTTATCTGCATAGACTCTAGTGAAGCTACTTGATGTGTAGCACTCTTATCGATGCAGGTAGTTACGGCGGTAATAATGAGCCCACTTGCATTCCTCTGACACCCACTTTGAGAACATGCTAAACCCTTTCATTCACCTAATTAAACAGCAGAATTTCCAGAGGGCAGGACATTGGCAATTTAAATGTAGAGCAGATCTTCTCAAAGAAGTATTTCCACAGGCTATTTTAGGACAGGTATCCACGTGTGTGTACAGGGTTATTTGTGGCCAAGTTATTTTTGGATAGTACTGCCCAAAGATGTCACATTTTTAGTTGCTCCAATTATAATTAAAAAGTACTTGAAGAGAGATTAGGAAGTTGGTAGACCGCACTACTGTACCGCCCCTATGTGGAGAGCCTTCTTCATTTGCAGGCAGCAGCAGTGGTATACTGGGAAAGGTAAATCCCTTTCACAGCCTTCCTTTGCTGGGGAGTTTGTTGCCAAATTCAATCGTTTGCCTTTGAGCCAGTAATGACGTTGTCAAGCTCGGCACAGCAGATATGAACTTCCTTTCCTTCAGGCACTTTCAACAGCAGTGGGAAATGTTATAAGTTCAGGGCAAGCGATTACAACACCTTCCCCATGGGCAACGTGCTGTCTCACGAGAGGACGATACACTATTTATTTTGTCCTACATCCGCAGCGTAAGAGGAAGGAAGAACTTCCATTTTTACAGCGTGTTTTGTGGCATGTTCTCGGATGACCATTCCTGGTAACTTGTGGGACTTGCTACCTCTGCCAGTAAGACTTTAAGACATAGGAGCAGAGTAGGCTGTTCAGCCCCATTGAGTCTGCTCCGCCATACAATGGCTGATCTGATAATCCTCAACTCCACTTTCTTGCCTTTTCCTCATAACTCTTGATTCCCTTCCTGATTAAAAATCTGTCTACCTCAGCCTTGAATGCACTTAATGACCCAGCTATAACAACGCGCTGTGGTAATGAATTCCTACACTCCAAGAGAAGAAATTCCTCCTCACCTTTCTCTTAAATACGTGACCCGTTATTCATCGTTTATGCAAAGATTGGTAGGTTTGATGCCACCAAGCCTCCCTTCTCTTAGCTGTTGTGATCTAATTTGTACATATTCTCTAACATTTCATAGGTAGTTTTATTGGAACCTGTGGAATATTTAAAGGAATAGATTCGGTAGATGCAAGTATTGTGTTTCCTCTGGGTTGGATGGTCTAAACCACAATTTCAAAATAAGGGGGATGCCATTCAGAACCAAGATGGGGAGGTGAAATTACTTGACTCAGAAAGTTGTGAATATTCAGAATACTCTACACTAAGTGTCAGTGGAAGCACAGTTTTTGAGTTTTTAGAGATTTCTGATTACCAGTAGCATTAAGGTTTATAGAGATAATGTGGGTAAAAATCATTGAAATGTTTGATCAGCCATGATCATATTAAATCATAGAATCCCAACAGTGTGGAAGCAGGCCATTCAGCCGGTTGAGTCCATACCAACCTTCCAAAGAGCATTCCAACCAGACTCAGTCCCCCTACTCAAACCCTGTAACCCTGCTTTTCCCATGGCTAATCTATTTGGCCTACACATCCCTGGATGCTATGGACAATATGGTATGGCCAATCTACCTAACCTGCAAATCTTTGGAGTACAGGAGGAAACCAGAGCACCTGGAGGAAACCCACACAGACACAAGGAGAATGTGCAAACTCCACACAGTGGCCCAAGGGTGGAATAGAACCCTGGTCTCTGGCGCTGTGAGGCAGCACTGATCCACCGTGCCTCCCCTGTGTTGGAACAGGCTCAATGGACTGAATAGCCTACTGCTGTTCCAATGAGTGGTGTGTTATATGTCATCATTTTTTGAATTTGGATTGTTTTAAAAGCAACAGTTGAATTGATATTGAACAGTTCTGTGAAGTTTTTTTTTTAATTTGAAGGTTCGCAAATTATCCTGGAACAGTGACCTAAAGCCAGTATCGCTCTGAAAGAAAGGTCTCAAAGCAGCAGTGAAATGAATAATCTGCTTTATGATATTACTTGAGTGATAAATATCAGCTAAGTGTCCATTTTCTATCTTTAAATACTGCTGTGATTTGTTTTTATATCTACCTGAGGTTGTAGATGCAGTCTGAACTGAACAAAGCTTCCTCTAACAGTGCGGCACTGACCAATGTGCTATTGGAATGCCAGCCTGGACAACGTGCACAAAGTTAAGGAAGAATGATTCTGATTAAATGAATGATGATGTGGGAAAATATAGATGTCTGGCTATCATCTATTAATCGCCTAGCAGAGACCCATTACTCGATATGTAAATGCACAAAGAGACTGGTCTAACCTGGCCCGTCAGACATACGTGAACCCTAGTTAACCCTGTCAGAAGTTGAAATATGCAGCTGCTTTCAAAAAGTTGGAAGAAACAGCTTGACAGTCAAAATACGCACTGGTTTCACCTTTAGAGGTGAGAGAGCATCAACTTGAACACGGAGGCAGTTTTGCCCTGAATCGTAAGGCTGAGAACATCGGTCTCTCTCCAGAGGCATAGGCACATAATCTAAGCTGACTCTCCAGTGCAGAATGAAGGGTTAGAGTGGCTGTTATTTGAAACTCCTGCCTCTGAAGACTATGCAAACTTCCCTTTATTTCCTTTCAAATTGTGAGTGATTATATTCAAAGAAAATGCCTCTGAAAGCTAATACTGAGTTGCTTTGAGGGACTTGGGGTAGTAATGATTGTACACTTCAACAGTGGGAGTGTTCTGCACAGAGGGAGTATGAATCATAATGTTGTTGCCCCTGTATTGGGCCAGTCTACCTTGTGATTACATCTTCCTAGTCCGGAGTATTGGTTCATGGATATTGTGCTTCCATATCCTATCGGATTATTGAATGTAGCACAGTGATTATGAATTAAATCAGCAATGGTCTCTACCTGGAATTTGGTGGTACCCAATGGCTCAATGGGTAGTATGCTACTCTCACAGTCTGTACACGTGGGTTCAAATCTCATCCAGAAGCACATCATTTTGACTGACACTACAGTGCTGTATTGAGGGACTGATGCACCAGCGGACAATATCATCTTTCAGCAGAGATGCTGAACTGAGTCTTGCTTGCCTTTCATGTTAATGTAAAATTCTGAAGGCACTATTAAAGAATGTAACTATTTTGAGGAAGCTCAGCTGTGTTCTTTTCCAAATCCTAGTCCGTACTCTTTAACTGGCATTATTAGAATACACTGTCTGTTCATTGTCAAACTTGTTCTGCATGAATTCCCTGACATGGTTTCTGTATAATAATTGCAGCCACATTTCTGAAGAATTAAATCGGCTGTGAAGTGCTTTGGAACATGCTGAGACTGTGAAAGGTGCCATGGAAATGCACATTCTCTCAACATGTTGCTGTTCTACAGCAGTGAAAGCAGGTAGAGAGGGTGGGCATATACAGCAATGTGTAATAAAGTGTGTGCCCCTTCTGTGTCAAGTTGACAAAATGAACAAGTGTCCCCAGTCAGACTTTGTTATCGTGCAGCACAGAACTAAATTAGACAGGGGTAAATAAAATTAACACAGTGGTAGTGTCCCAGTCTCTGGGCTAGGAGTTCCATGTTCAAGACCCACCAAGTCCTGAGGTGTTTCATAGTATGTCTGAACATTTTGATTCAAGATATCTAAAAACCCATTTATCAGCACTTAACTAAATCTGATCTCAACCAAACTGTTTCAGACAGATAAATTCTATAGAGAGGTCTTTTTAAAAAAAATTTCAGCTTCATTTAATCCAGTGCAGGCCTATTTCGATAAACGTTGATTTTGTGTGATAATGTTGGTGCTGACTCACTACCACTCAAAATACATGTACGCACCAAGTCAAAATCTACTTCTGGAGTGAATCATTGGTTGAGTTTATCAGTGTCGTTGTGCAGTCAGTCATTAACCCCAGTGACGGAGACAGAGTCCAAATGTTTTATTTTAACCCATAATCAGTCTCTCTAATCAGCATCTTTACGGTGCTCTGGCAGAAGATCAAGGCAGTGTTTTATTTCCCCCTCACCCCTACTAATGTCACTGCGCCTCCAAACCTGCAACATTCCTCACCAACAGTCTGCTGAACTGCACTCTGTTCAGAAAGGTAAATGCAGTAACGTGACACAATCGGGGATTTACTTTGGTGTGAGGCTGCTGAGAGCTGTGGCGGAGAACCGTAGCCATTTAACAGCAGGTAAGAGGGCTCATTTACCTCTGTTCAGTTCTGTGAGGTTCGTGTGTCTGTGTCAGAGTCAACTTCCAGGCTTGCACAAAAAGGGAGATTTATCCATATTCCAGGTCAGATCCAGCAGAGGTTCAATACTGAGTGCAAAGAAAAGGTGAACTCGGCAAACTATCAGTCGTGGTTTAACCATCAACTAGAGCTGACAGTTTGGATCAGTTTAATCATTTGTAGATGTGGCAGGACAAACATTGATAAGGAATGGATACAGTTTGAGAGACATATTGTTCAGTATAATAGACCTTTTTAGTTGAGAAGCCTTTTCGTAAATATGTAGCCTTGCCTCTGAATGAGAATGTATGTAAATCTCTCTCCAAAAACATGAGTGATTAATCTAAACTGACACTCCAGTGCAGTATCAAAGGAGTGCTGTATATTCGGAGGTGCCAAGTTTTGAATAAGATTTTAACCTGAGATACACTCTGATCCTTTAGCCTAATATAAAAGATCCCATGGAATTATTTCAGATAAAAAACAAAGGGATTATCTGTAATGTTCTGGCCAATATTTATCTCTTAGCCAGCATCGTTAATGAAACAGATAATCTAGTTGTCATAGCTGTTTGTGAGAGTTACAGTGGCCGGTATAGGCCCCTGCGTTTTCTATATTACAATTGTGTCTACATTTCAAACGTAACTGATTCTTTGCAAAGTGCGGTGGGAAGTCTGAGATTGTGAAACATTTTACATGAATGCAAGTTCATTTTTTAAAGGTTTGTGACACAATAGAATTAGAAAAGAGAAAATCAATAAAAGTAAAGTTTAGCAGATGCTATGCCTGGGTTTTACAGGAAGAGAAGACAGAGGAAGTCAAGTTACATGATTCTCGTGCCTTAGAATGAGAGTAAGAGATGGTACAAGGATGTAGGCATCACTGAACAGCCCAGCATTTATTGTCCATCCCTTATTCCCATGAGGAGGTGGTGGTGAACCTTTTTCTTTGACCAGTACAGTCCATGTGTTGGAACCACAGTGCCAATTTGGAGGGCGGCTGGAGGGGTTGGAGAGTTCCAGGATTTTGACCCAGTAACATTAAAGGAACGGCAGTATATTTTGAAGTCAGGAGGGTGTGCCTTGGAGGGAAACTTGCGGGAGTGGTGTTCCCATGTATGTGCTGCCCTAGTACTTCCAGGTGGTAGTGATCATGGGTTTGAAAGATGCTGTTGAAAGAGTCTTGATGATTTGATGCAATCCAACTTGTAGATGGTACAAGTTGTTGCCACTGAGCATCAGTGGTGCAGGGAGTGAATGTTTGTGGATGTGCTGCCAATCAAATGGGTTTGATTGTGTCAAGCTTCTTGAATGTGGTGTTGGAGCTGGACCCATTCAGGCAAGTGGAGAGTATTCCATCACACTCCTGACTTGTGCCATGTAAATGGTGGACAAGATTTCAGGAATTTGGAGATGAGTTACTTGCTGTATAATTCCCAGTATTTAACCTGTTCTTGTAGCCACAGTATTTATTTGGTTAGTCTAGTTCATTTGCTGGTCAATAGTAATGAAATAACTGCACAGAGGCCGGTATTCTGTCACCAGGTCACCCTTTATGTATATGTCCACAGTACATTGGCTTTGGTCAGCCAGCTCGGAGTCAGTCCTTGAAGTGAAGAAATTCTGAATCCCCTGTTTATATCCATGTAGCCAGGGCTCCCTGATTGGCCCAGGTTAGCAATCTCAATCAAAGATCTCGTAGTCAATAAGATCCACCTGGTTCCAGTTACTAGAAGTAATCGCAAAGATGTTGACGGTGGGAGTTTAGTGATGGTAATGTCATTGAATGTCAAGGGGAAATGGTTTAATACTGTTCCATTGGAGATGGTCTTTGCCTGGCACTTGTCTATTGGAAATGTTGCTTGCAAAGAAATGCCAATTTAAATGCAGTAAGGCCAGAAAGACAGAATAGTACACTAGATAAAGGATGTAAAAATGAAAGGGAAGAGTACAGACACATTAAGGGCAGCACTGGCCAAACCTGCTGGAATGTCTCTCATTAATTCTTAACATACAGGATTTGAGGAGTGGCAAATTCTCAGAGGGTTGTAGGGCTGGAGGAAATGATAAGGAAAGGCAACATCATGCAAGGATTTGAAAACATGGTTTGAAAACAAGTTGAGGTGTTCTCACACTAGCAATCTTGTAGGTCATGGAGCAAATATGCGCTGAGGAAATGGGGCTTAGTCCAAGTTTGGATACAGTTGGCCAAGTTTTGGATGACTTCAAATTTACAGAAGATCAAAGATGAAAGGTTAGCCAGAATAAGATCAGTCTAATTTTGTTTGCAGCTAACAGAATCACAAAATTGTCATAGTGCAGAAGGAGGCCATTTATCTCATTCTATCTCCACTAGCTGTCTGTGCATTTTGATTGAGTGCCGATCTCCTGTCCTTTCCCCATAACCTTGTCCATTACTTCTATTTAAATAATCATCTGGTGCTCTGTTGACGTGCCTCAATTGTACATGCCTCCACATTTCCAAGCAATGCCCTAACTCCATGCTGTGTGAAAAAGATTTTTCTCACCTCACATCTGCTTCGTTCACAACACATTTTAAAAATGTGCCACTTGGTTCTCAATCTATTTACAAGCAGGAACAGTTTGCCCCTATTTACTCTCTCCAGACCCTTCATGGTTTTGAAAACTTGACCTCCACTCAGCTATATCCACTCCAAGGAAAATTCCTCCAAATCTATGCTCATAACTTGTGTGTCTCATTCCTCAAACCATCCTTATAAATCTCCTCTGTACCATTTTAATGCAGTTACATTTCTCCTATAGTGTGGTGTCCAGAGCTATACATAATATTCCAGCTGTGGTCTAACAAGTGTCTAGTACAAATTCATTGTAATTTCCCTGCATTTGTACTCTACGCCCTCACTAATGAAGTCCAGGATACTGCATGTTTTATTAATAGCTCTCTCTACGTGTCCTGCCACTTTTAATAACTTATGCATGCATACACCCTGGTCTCCCTACCTCTAAGCCAGGAGGTCTGGGTTCAAGTCTCACCTTCTGCAAAAGTTTGCAACAACATCTAAACAGGTTGATTAAAAGTATTTACACCCAAGCCTCTCTGCTCACCTTTAGAATAGCACCCTTTGTTTTAGTTCATTTATTTTCTTTGTCACCCTCACTTTTCCCTATCAAACTTTATCTGCTCCCTATCAGTCCATTCCATCAACTTGTCCATGTTTTATACTATTTTCCTCACAGTTTAAAATTCTTCAACGTTTTGTATTGCCTGCAAAACTGGAAATTGTCTCCTGCACACCATCTAGATCTTCTAAATCAGGAAAAGCAAGGGTTCGAATACTAACAAAAACAAAGTTGCTGGAAAAGCTCAGCAGGTCTGGCTGCATCTGTGAAGAAAAAATCAGAGTTAACATTTTGGGTTCTGAGGAAGGGTCACTGGACCTGAAACGTTAACTCTGATTTTTTCTTCACAAATGCTGCCAGACCTGCTGAGCTTTTTCAGCAACTTTGTTTTGGTTCCTGATTTACAGCTTCCGCAGTTCTTTCAGTTTCTAATACTAACCCTGGAGAGCTTCACAACAAACCTTCCTCCAGCCAGAAAAATGCCCAATATCCATTTTGACTTTCGTTTTCCTAAAACTTGGCCAATTTTGTATTCATATTGCTGCTGTTCATTTTATTCCATGACCTGTAACTTTCCTCTCTGTTATGTGGCATTGTATTTATCACCTTTTGGAAGTCAGAAACAAAATCAGAAATTGCTGGGAAAACTCAGCAGGTCTGGCCGCATCTGTGGAGAGAAAACAGAGTTAATGTTTTGGATCCAGTGACCCTTCTTCAGAACAGACCTTTTGGAAGTGCTTGTACACCACTTCAACCCTCTCTGTTACGTCTTGATAACCCTCCAGCAAGTTGATTAGACATGACTTTCCTTTACCAAATCTGTACTGACTTTACTCCATGTTCTTCCATATGACTATTAATTTTATCACAAATAATTTGTTTCTCAAAGTTACCTCACCATTGAAGTTATACTGACTGGTCTATAATTGCTGGGCTTATAATCTATTTTTTTTTTAACAATTCTCCAGTTCTTTAGTACCACCCCTGGCTCCAGGGAAGATTTAAAGTTAATAGCCAGTGCCTCTGCAATTTTTATTCTCGTTTACTTTAATATCCTTGGATGCATTTAATTTCGTTCAGGAGCTTATCTACTATATCTTCCTTACCAATTTTACACCATTCAAGTGACTATATTTCATAAAAACATAGGAAACAGGGGCAGGAGTAGGCCATTCAGCCCCTCAAGCTTGCCCTGCCATTCAACAAGATCCTCCTCTGCCACGCTGGACAGGATAGCATCTGTCTCATAGGTAAATACAAATGCAAAGCATTCATTTATCACCCCACCATGCCTCTTGCCTCCATGTGTAAATTCCCTTCAGTCTCCACTCAATCCCCTTCCTCCTTTTTTGAATTGTTTCACTATTTATGTGTTAATAGAAAACTTTACAATTTTCCTTTATGTTAGCTGCCATTTCTTTTCCATAATCCCTCTTTGCTTCTTATATTTTCACCTCCTTTGAATCTGCTGGGTTCTCCATTTTATTTACTACCAGATACCTGCCATGAGCTCAGTTTTTCACCCATAACTCAATTTTATCTGCTTTGCTATCCAGAAATCTCTGGATTTGTTTGTCCCACCTTTTTCCTTTTGAAGGAGCGTACCTTGACAGTGCCCAAAACATCTCCATTTTGAATGCAGCCCATTGTTCTTTCTCCAGCCAACCTTTGATTCCAGTCTAACCAGCTCAGCTCTGTTCATACTGCATTGAATTCATATCTCTGCTCGTTGATTGTTTTCACTCTAGATTGATCAATGTCATTTTCCAAAACTGTCATCCTAAACCTTCTGATATGTTGATCACAGTTCACTAAATATTCCTCACTACCCCTTGATCTACTGAGCCCACCTCATTCCCAAGAGCACGGTGGCTCAGTGGTTAGCACTGGTGCCTCACAGCACTAGGGTCCTGGGTTCGATTCCAACCTCTGTGTGGAGTTTGTGTATTCTCCCTGTGTCTGAGTGGGTTTCCTCCAGGTGCTCTGGTTTCCTCCCACAGTACAAAGATGTGCAGGCTAGGTGGATTGGCCATGCTAAATTGCCCATAGTGCCCAGGGATGTTTAAGTTATGTGGGATATTAGGGGAATGGGTCTGGGTGGGATGCTGTTCAGAGGGGCGGTGTGGACTTGGTGGGCCGAATGGCCTGCTTCCACACTGTAGGGATTAATAATAACTAAGTCTAGCAATGCCTTCTTCCTTGTTGGATTTGACACTTGATGCTGTATTGAATTCTCCTGAACACAGTCTTGCACACTTGTTGCTCTTACAGTACTACTATCCCAGCTGATATATGGGTAATTTATGTCCCTCATTGTAAATATTCCATGATATTTACATCGCTCTGTAATTTCCTTAATGATTTGTTCCTCCGCATCCTTTCCACTAGCTGGTGTCTATAGACTACATCAATTGCACCCTTAGTGCTAATTGAATTGATTCTATCTTTGGACCCTCTGAAAATGTCCTCCTTCTCCAGTATTGCAACACTCTCCTTAACCAAAAATACAACCCCACCTCCTTTTTCTTTTCCAACCTTTTCTGAACACCAGGATTACAAAAACACTCAGACCTGTCTTCCCTTGAGCCAAGCCTCTATTATTGCCACACGTCTTAATCAAATGGCAGTCTGTGCCTGTAACTCTCTGTCTTATTAACGATACACTGTGCAATCACAAACATGCAGTGAAATTGTGAATTAGTCTTCATTACTGTCTGCATTAATCCAACTCCACCTATTAATTTACTATTTTCTACTTTAGTATTATCTGCCCTGCCCAGCATTTTGAGTATTACTGCCTAATGTCCTGTCCTGGTTCCCACACCCCTGCTCAATTAGTTTAACTCCTGTCCTAGTAAATCATTCACAAGAAACTTATTCCTGGTCATGATTGAAAGCAACCTTGTACAGGTGTTATGTCCCACAGAGTTAGTCCCAGTATCCCAGGAATCTAATCTACCTCCTGCACAATCTTTCCAGCTACTCATTCATCTGTTTTTATCTTCCTATTTCCATACTCACTTTCATATGGCACTGGGAGTAACCTGGAGATTACTACTTTAGAGATCCTGTTTAGTAATTTTCTACTTCAATTCCTAAATTCTAATTGCAGCAGAATATCCCACTTCCTACCTACATTGTTGAGACTTTCTTTAACCACAACCCTGTCCATTTTCCTTCCCCTAGAAGAATATTCTGCATCTGTTCTGTGATATCCTTGACCCTAGCACCTTGGAGGCAGCATACTATCCTGGAACCACACTGAAGGCTGCAGAAATGCCAGCCAATTCCCTGAATTAAAGAAAATGTTATTAATTCTACCTGTCTGCTTGACTATTTCCTGTCCCCTTGAGCTGTAGTGCCACAGGCTTGCCCCTTGCTGCACTTCTTTTAGGATCCATCGCCCTCATCAATATCCAGAGAGGAAAACTGGTCAGTGAGCAAGACCTCTGGAATCTCCTGAGGAATATACATAACTCTGCAAATACTGCAAGACAGGCATTCCACTTGGTCAAGTTGCCCTGCCATACCTTAAATTTTACTTTACGTACTGTAACTTTAGTTACTTTTGTTGACTTTAAAAAAAATTAGTCTTAATCTTGTACAATCAGCTAGAAACTACTCTTGTACTATCAGCTAGAAATTAGAAGAAAGTAGAAATTCTTCAACCTTACTGAAAAAAGACACTCCCTTTACAGTGTCTGTAAGTTCTTACCTTATCTCTGCTGGTCTAGAAATTTCTAATAAACAAATAAAAGGTTCAGTGTTTCAGCATCAAATGGGGCAAAGGTTCTCCAATTTCTGTAACAATATGCATCTGTAATAAAAATCAGTGTTGTATTATGAAGAAGGTAGAAATCCAACAGCAAGAGCACAGAGTTGGAGAATTAAGGGATTTGCAGTTGTAGCATGAAGAGGCCCAGAATTATAATATTAAAATACCACAGTTTGGGGTATTATGAGTAATAAAAGATATGCAGTTGGACTATTGACAGCACAGAGTTAGAGTATGAAGAAACAATGTTAACAGACACAGAGTTGGAATATTAAGTGACGTGGAGTATTAAGAGATCGGGTATTAGAGCTTTAAGAGATACAGAGTTGTAATATTAACAGTTTGGGAGTTGAAACGAATTTTGCCCAAAAGGAGCACTCAAACATTTTGCCTAGGTATTCTTCCTATTTGAGACAGACAAAAGACAGGGAGTAGGCTCAGACTTTACTTAAACAAACCCTTCTTTATTTAACGCATTGGAGACTAATACTCAAATATAAAACATACATTCATTGTAACATTTAATTTTCATTTCATCTAACTTCAACTTCAGAACACTTAATTCAACTTCACTTTACCTTAGCTTTAAATTAATTCACATTTAACCCTAACTCTATAAGTTTGGCTTACTAGCCCGATTTGAGTGAATTGGCCAAGTTTGCTCTCAGTTTAGATCTTGCCTCAATGGTTCTTTGTCTTCTCTAAAGATGACTTCAGGGCACGTGATTCTCAAATGTTGGCCTCAAAGGCTCCTCCTGAAAAATCCTTTGTTCTGATAACTTTTTTCACAAAATGTGTCCACTTCCAGAAACTTCTCAGGCACTCAGCCACAAAAGTTGATCAAACCCAGCCAATTCCCTGAATTAGAGAAACCCCTATCAATATTGACCAAACCCTGATCACAATGTTTTGTCCCAGCCAATGGTAAACAACTCCCAAATGTTTATACCGTGTAGTAAACAGCCACATGCCATACTCCATATAATGTAATAGTGGTGCCGGTATGTCTAGCAGACCACAATAACACCTTCCTATTTGGTCAATTCAGGAAACTGCAGGTCACAGCTTACAAAACAGGTCACAACATGTCCTGGCTCCAGTTTTAACTGAGGTCAGAGTTTAAACGGGCTTGACCAAAATTCCCAGCATGCTTGATTGTAGCTCTTAACCAGTCTCATAGCCATTTCTGCTGCTGGCCACCTGACCACATGGTTGTGACATGAATCTCAGATCAGAGATGTACCAATTAATTTGTTGTAAAAACAAGAAAGTAATTTCTCTGTGACCTTTTTGATCGAAAGCTACTCGAAACATATTTTAGAATGTATTTTGTGACTGTGAAACAGTGGGACTTTTTAATTGATTTCAACAACTTACATCTGGTGTTCATTCAGCCTCACACCCTGCACAATTACATCACCAAATCTTCAGTAAACAGTAAAAGTTATTTCCTGATTACCATTGCACCTTATATTCAGCCCCAAACTGATTTTACAATGTATATCAGTGTAGAAAGAGATTTAGGCCATACTAAACCCAATACTTTATGCAACATTGCAGACAGTGTAGAGGAAGTTTTATTCTGTACCAAACCCTGTGCTGTACCTGTCCTGGGAGTATTTGATGGGGACAATGGAGTGAGCTTTACTCTGTACTAAACCAGTGCTGTTCCTGTCCTGGGAGTGTTTGATGGGGACTGTGTTGGGGAACTTTAATTTGGGTTTAGTTCCAGTTTAAAAGAACAGAGAAGGTTTTATACTGTATCTAACCCTATGCTGTACCTGTCTTAGAATGTTTGATAGGCAAAATGTCAAGGAAGCTTTACTTTCAATTTAAAAGAGTAGAGGGGACTGTACTCTGTCTCAAACCCTGTGCTTCCCTGTTGTAGGATTGTTTAATGGGGATAAGTAGAAAGAGCTGCACTCTGTATCTAACACTGTGCTGTACTTGTCCTCGGGAGTGTTTGATGGGGACAGCGCTGAGAGAGCTTTACTTCCAATTGAAACAATTAAACACAATTTTCCTTTCAGTCAACGAAGCTTTATTTTCAATTTAAAAGAGTAGAAGGATCTTTTTTCTGTATCTAACCCTGTGTTGTACTAGCTCTGAGAGTGTTTGATGGGGTGAGTGTTGAGGAAGCTTTACTTTGTGTCTAACCCCATACTGTACCTGTCGTAGAAGTGTCTGATGGTGACAGTGAAGAGAGAACTTTACTCAGTCCACGATGTTGAGTAACACAAATGCTGCGTTACTTTAACTGGGTCACATCTCTAAATATAGAATTTATGTTTGAACTAAAGCCAGTAATGAGCAGGTGTTATAAATATCTCAGAATGCAGCCTTTCATTTCCTCTTTGATGTCTTAATCTCTGCTCTTACTGGAATCCATATGCATTTGTTTACTTCAATGACTTTTATGTTTTACGAAAACAATGTCACTTCACAGTTTGAATATTGTGGTCCTTTATTGATATCAACAGTGCAGTTCTGGGATAGGCTGCTCTCTCTTTTCTTTGCTTTATTTGCATGTGCTTTCTTTAGACGGCTTACATCACTGTCATAAGAATGAATGAGACACATTCCAGCTACTTTAGTCACTGATATTCGGAACTGGACTCTCCAGCTTCACATGCCCCATCCTGTACATTGTTCTGTCTCTAAAGTTTCACTCCAAGTAAATTAAGACTCCCCGTACCATCGCTGATTTTTTTTTCCCAAAGGATTGTGAGCTGTGCACCTTGATTATCTCAGTCTGCACTTTTCTTAAAACCCAAACTTAGTGGAACGTAATCACTGCTTATTCATTCCCCATGAGTTAACTCTTTGAAATTATGTTCATATTCTGTACTGTACACCTCAATTGTCAAAGAAAAATACAACTTTTTATCACCATTCACAACTCTAGGACATCCTAAAGAACTTTGAAAAAAATACATTGTAATGTAGTTGTCAATTTGACGGTAGCAAGGTCCCTCAAAGTGAAATGATGGTCTATTTTGAATGAAGTTGGTTCACGGATGGACATTTATTTAATTTATTTCTTGTCATGTGTATCTTGTTATAAAATAGAGTGAATAGTATTGTGTAGTATTGCCACCCTCCAGCACCATCTTAAAAGACAGAGAACAAAAGGGCCAAGAAGTGAAGGAATAAAGAAAGTGTTCACCTTTAACATCCTTCTTATTAAGTGCTCTGCTATGGGCCATGGGCCCGGGAGCCAGGCATGAATCCCCTTCACGACACTGCTGCTGGAATGAAAGTCACCACACTTCAGTGCCATTTTGCTTCCACTGACACCCTTACTACTGTAATTCCTCGCTGGATCTCACCAATGCTGACACCACTGTTGTTGCCATGTACTGGACCAGCACAAACTTGACTCCGCCACCACCATAAGTCTGCTTCGGGCCCACCTCATTGATGCAGCCACTTCTGATGCTGCTGGGTCTTGTACAGGGCCCAAACTTGCCTCTGTCTCCATCATGAATCTGTGCCGGAAGCAAACACCACCAGGAACCTAAACCCACCTCTGCAGCAGCAACCTTGAGTCGGTGCAAGGATCACCTCAATTATGTAGAAGCTGCCAGGAACACAAACACACCTCCAACCCCCCTGCCACGAATCCATACTGCCGGGCCCACTCGGGTCCATACTGCTGGGCCTACTCGAGTCCACGCTGCTGGGCCTGCTCAAATCAATGCTGCTGGGCCTGCTCAAATCAGCACTGTTAGGCCTACTTGAGTCCCTGCTGCTGGGCCTATTCAACTCCCCGCTGCTGGGTGTACTTGACTCCCCACTGCTGGGCCCAGTCATGTCCACGTTGCTGGGCCTTCTCAAGTTTGCACTGCTGACCCTAGTCGAGTCAGTGCTGTTGGGCCTGCTCGAGTCAGCACTGTTAGGCCTACTCAAGTCCCTGCTGCTGGGCCTACTCGACTCCCCGCTGCTGCACCCACTTAAGTCTGCGCTGCTGGGGCCACTCGATTCCCTGCTGCTGGGCTGACTCGACTCCCCGCTGCTGCGCCCACTTAAGCTGCGCTGCTGGGCCACTCAATTCCCTGCTGCTGGGCCGACTCGACTCCCCGCTGCTGGGCCTACTCGACTCCCCGCTGCTGGGTGTTCTCGACTACCCGCTACTGGGCCTACTCGAGTCCCCGCTGCTGGGTGTTCTCGACTACCCGCTACTGGGCCTACTCAAGTCCGTGCTGCTGGCCCACTCGAGTCTGCTGTTGACTTCGCTACGACCAAGCTCTTCACCAAGAGGTAAGTAAAATAAAATAGAAGAGAAAAAAAAGGGAAAAAAAAAAGAAACTTAAAGAAAAGTGGACGTGCCCTGAGCTCAGAAGCCCTACTTCAATACCATGTGACCGGAAGTTGGAAATATAATGGTGCAGGATTGAGAACTCCCTAGTCTTTCTATTAGTGCTATACAATAAATGACCTGAGAGTACTCATGCTACCTCAGTTTAAAATCTCAATTGGAAAATAGTAGCATTCCCTCAGGACTGCACTGGGTATGTCAGTTTGGATTGTATGAACACATCTGGGGAGAAGGGTTGAACCCACAATCTTAGAAGCTACATGACTGACTGATTTGGAAACTATCACAAGCTATCTACTAATTTAAGCATTGGGTGTGGTGAAAGAAATTTGGTTAGGGGTGCTCTGCATTCAGCTGCATGCTGAGAAGTGAATGGATTAACCACAAATATTTCCATTCCTTATTGATTCAGCTCTGATGACGTCTGAAGGTTTTAAATGTATATTTCTGGTGATAGAGTTACCGCTAGGTTGACTGCACCTAGCTGTCACTTCTCCGCAACAAAGAAGTGAGAGTGGGTTCGGGGCCATTGGAAGGCAAGGGAGTGGGCTTCCTTCTTCAGGGGTCTTCCTGGGACAGAGAAATCCCCTAGGCCACCCAAGAGATTGCTTTCATTTTGTGGGACCCGTCCTGCTCCCCAGAATGGCACCTGTCCTCTGTGTGGACTGGTGTGGAAGGTGCGTGGACTGACAGGGACCTGTGTTTACCCCATTCCATGGCTCTACATCTTTCTACTCTGAGTTACAACGCTGTAAGTAGTTTCCTTTTGCAACACATGGATTCAAATAGCTGGGGTCTTGGAAGAGAGTCACTGTGGCAACAGCTTATGGTTTATGCAAACACAGCTCTCCAAAGTCTAACTATTACTGGGAGGACCTCTTCCAACCTTGGACAGAGGGTGGGGTCTAGCTGACATCAAAGTTCAGCGACATTCAGCAGGGAATTCGGAGCCAAAGGACTTTATCAGTTCCATGCTGTGTTGTTTAACTGGACTTCTCACTCCTTATTCCTGAGATCTCTGTGTCAAAGTTGGATCCTTTCTGTGGTTCACTGGGAAGTACTCTCACTTCCAGGTTCACAAGGTTGTCCCAGGCCAGAGTTTTCAGTGCAAAATCCCTGCTGTCACTCCACAGGAGTACTGAGGCGGTGGTGCACTGTTGGAAATGTTGTTTCTCAGAGGCTCTGCCCCTGCCCTTGCGAGCGGTGACAGAAAGGCCCACAATATCTATCCCTCAACTGTCCCCACTGAAAACAGATGATCTGGTCACGATACCAGTGGAATCTTGCTGTGCGCAGACAGTCATCCGCACATTTTACATTGATGGCAGCGACGAAGCATCAAGAGCACTTCCTTGGAAGGAAAGGGGGCGCTTCCTGAGGTTGCAGAAGGCGCTAATCGAATGCGGTCTCTCTTGACTATACCTGACCTTGCCCTGACCGTAGTGTTGTGCTGTGGGTGTTTAAGAATGAAGAGAGTAGATTCCCACTTGCTGTGATCTTCACTGGAGAACGCGTTTTGTGTAAATGGTCAGGCAGCTGAGTAATTGCAGCGTTTAAAAATAGAATGAAAGTGGAAGATCGCCAGGAGGGCTGCGGCGTTGGGCTCTCGATCAGAGGGAGTGTGACCAGGACGATAGGTTGCAGGCTGATATTATATGTGGAGTTTCTGGCAGAGTGAGGGTTGGTTCTGAAGTAAACACTTGCCCTGGATCTCTCATCTATTTTTAGACGCTGGTGCTATTTTTACAGCAGACATTTCACATCTGTGTTTACAGAGCAGTTCATTATGGTCAGGTAACCATTCAGTCTGCTGTGTATTTATACTAAACCAATGTAAACAAACACAGTGAAAATATCCCGACAGCTCAATCCCAGCACTTAGCTTATCCTCAGCAGTCTCTAAGAGACTGATAGGAGATGTGAAGTCTTTATTTACACTGGCTCAGTAACAATAGACGCACGATGTACACATTGAGTCACATCCATTCTGTGTGCTTGAAGAGAGAGGAACTCATTGTAGGAGGGGATGGAGGGTTGACCCATAGCAAGATTTCAGGGCAGCCAACAATCTGACAATTTGCCTAAACTAAAACTTCGTGTCAGTGATTGAACCCAGACTGGCACTGAAATCCTCATGGCTCTGACAGTACATATAAAAATCTTGCATTTGAGCAACATTTCAGTCTCAGGTTTAATCACTTGAACTGACTGTCTGAGTATTTGCCACCCTGAACTACAAGGAGGTCATTTCCAATTCATGGACTACCCCTCTTCAGCTTGCTCAGCACCCCACTCACCTACTCCCTCCACCGCCCACACACTGGCAGCACCATGTACATGACACACTGCAGAAATTCACCAAGGTTCTTCTGATAGCACCTTCCAAAACCATGACCACTTCCATCTCGAAGGACAAGGGCAGCAGGTACATGAGAACACACCACCCCCTACAAGTTCTCCTCCAGGCCACTCACTCACCATCCTGCGTGGAAATATATTACTGTGTTTTCAGTTTTGTTGGATCAAAGTTTACCTTTACACCAAAATCCTCCCTTTACTTTTGAAATGTTACCCTGTGTGGCCCATTGACACTCTTTCTAGTGTTGGGCACTATTTGATTTGACTTATTATTGTCACATGTACCTAGCTACAGTGAAAGGTTTTGTTTTGCGTGCAGCACAGACAGATCACACCATACAAAGTGCACTCGGGTAACAGAACAGAGTAAGGAATTATGTTAGAGCTGCAGTGAAGGTGCACAAAGAACAGGATCAATATTAAATTTAAAATTTGAGAGGCCCATTCAGAAGTCTAATAACAGCAGGGAGGAAGCTGTTCTTGAATCTGTTTGTACATGTGTTTAAGCTTTTGTATCTTCTTCCCAACATTGTGGTGTATATAAATGCAATCTGTTGTTGCTTATGTAACAGAGAACATTACTCCTGTTGTGAGAGCTACTTTTAGACTTGTTCACTGTTATTTCGAGAAATGTGGATTCCCAGAGTTAGATTTTGCCATATGTTGAAAGTTCTGTACTGTACCTGAGGCAGCACATTCAGGAAAACAGAAAGCAAATCTGGTTTGTCAACTAACCTGCCACAGGTTCTGCAGGCAGCCATTTTGCTTTTCCAATCCCATCATGCCTTTGGTGTAGCATCACATTGGCTATTTTTATGTTTTAAAATTATAACTTAGTCACTGCAAAAATAGATTCTGTTCCAGTCAAATAGGAATGGTTTGCCTCCCTGCAGTTTCCTTTTGAAAATCCTAGGCCAAAATTACAGTGTGCCGCTTCTTTATGTAGAGTCTACCTTTAATTTGTTTATATTTGAGGAAGAGGGTCATGAAAGTACTTTGGGTAGTGTCGTGTATTTCTTGGTTTCAAACCCACTCGGGCTGGTAGAATGTCAAACTTATCTAAGAGTTGCCTGAAGCAGTTTGAGGTAAACTGAGAGTGGAAATGTTTCCAACTAAGTGATCTCAGTCCAAGTGATATCCAACTGGTAATAACACATAGAGAATCCAATGTTAAGAATCTGTGTGAAAAAAGGGTAGACATCATGGGTGGATAGTCATCAGACTTATTGGAATTAAGGTCCATAATGTACTCGTGCTAAAATAATTTAATGGTACAGAGTAGAAGTTTTACATTAAAACTCTCTGTGCTTCACTCCATATGGAACCCTATTCAGTACCTGGGAGTGTCTGATGGGGACAATGTTGAGGGAGCTTTACTTTCAGTTTAAAAGTGTAGAGGATGCTGAAATAACACCACAGTGGCCGGTATACCGTCACCAAGTCATCTTTGATTTACACGCGGAGAGTCCTTGACACTGATCCAGCTCCGTGTGTTGTCCGTGTGTGGGTAGTGTTTGATTGCGACGAGAACTTTTGAGAGAACTGTGTCGAGAGAACTTTCCTTTTAGTTTTAACAGAGTAAATCTACTGTGTCCCTATCCAAGATTCTCAGGACAGGGACAGCACAGGTTATATACAGAGTAAAGCTCTCTCTAAAAAGTCACATCATGCACTCCCAGGACAGCTACAGCACAGGGTTAGATATGGAGCCCTGGGCGTATTTGATTGGGACAGTGAGGAGGGAAATTTTTTGAATTAGCTTTATTGACACTTGTACTCAGATGAGCACAGTGAAAAGTTTACTCAGCATATATCCTTCCAATGTATCTGTACTGGGAGTGTTTGATGGGGACAGTGTAGAAGAAACTTTGCTCTGTATCTAACCCTGTGCTGTAGCTGCCGTGCAATGTTTGATGGGATAATATAGGGGTGAATGGGTGTTATATTGTATTGTTCTGTACATGCCCTACAAGTGGTTAACACCACTTTGGATGAGGAGTCTGTCAGTGTTCGTAGGTGCTGATCAATAGCACCTTGGTGATGATGAATCAGTGAAAGACATTCAGAGGGTGGATTCAGACTCCTGACTCATAAGTTGCACTGAACTGAACATGGCGAAGATGTTGGAAAGTATCATCCACAACTGGTTTTCCTTCCTTCTTTCCCTTAACCCTCTGAGTCGTGCTCCAAAGCATCTGGAACCATTCCAGTTTTCAGGGAGAGAATGGGAAGGGGACAGTGGTGGTAGACACTGTGTCATACTATATTCAGTTTAATATATCTCAAAAATTCTATGCTATGTGTTTGGAGTATATGAGATTTGCTGCATGGAATTTTCTGAAGTCTTGAATTGTATCTGCTCTGGGCATTTTTATAATGGAACTGGCATGAGGGCTATGTCTCATATTCATAGGTGCTGACAAATGTCACCTTCAAGAGTATGAAACAAAATTGAGAGAATTTGGTGGGTGTGGTGGGGTGGGGGTGTCCAGAATTGAACATAGCATCATGTATTACAGGACCTGTGGAATAGGACTTGTTTTGTCACACACAACATTTTAGACAAACCGTTTTGATGAAGATTTGCACAGCTGAAATATCAGATTTTTTTTTTCCATTCAACAATACTGAGCATTCTTATAAACAAAGCAATTTGCCCCTTCCTGAAGGTAATGGATGATTTGAAAAAATTTGAGATCCCAATTCTGATCTGCATCTTAAGCAAAAGCTAATCAGCTCATCTTTGGCTCATACCCTATCTATGTTACAAATTTTGTTGAAATTTGTTCATTTTTTGAGATATATTGTTTATATACAAACAAACTAACAAGCAACCAATAGCATATCCTCTGCCCACCTTCATTCATAGCATAACAATGGATTGGACTCTAATTTAATCCATTTTTTACTAATGGAGCAAAAATTCATTCCTGCGAATGGTATCATAATCCATACCATATCACTTAAGTTACTCAGGAACCTATTCCAATTTCTTTTAACAGAAAAGCATCAATGAAGGCTTGTTACTGAAGCAGACTAGCTCCTTCCAGAGGTGGAAGAAAAGATACTTCAAGCTCAGAGGACGAACTCTATACTGGGCCAAGGATTCAAAGGTAATACAATCAGGGCTGACACTGTTCATGTTTGTCAACTGAAACAAAGCATGTTGCTCATCATTTTCCAATGAGTTGATAAGGAATCTCACCCAAACTCAGAAAATTACTAACATTTAGGACTGCTACAAACCAATCCTCGATGTAACAATAATATGGCAGCATTTGCTCACATTTTATTAAACCACAATTATCTCAAACCACCTTGCAAATGATTAATTGTCTTGAATGGTGCCATGAATTTTATTATGCTTGCACAGAAATAACTCGGCAGCAATATGTAATCAGCAGTGGGGCAGCTGATGAGGAATGTTGCTCGGGACATCAGGGACAATTCCAATCCTAACAGTATGATTCCTCACAATTTCTGTCCAGACAATTCTCTTCCTGATAATACCATTCCCGATATTTCCAATCTGGACAATTCCAATCGTATGCCATTCCTGACAATTCTAACCCACACAATTCCAATCCTGATAATATCATTCCTGACAATTCCAATACAGGTAATTCTAATCTAATGCAATTCCTGACAATCCCAACCCAGACAATTCCAATCCAGTGCCAATCCTGACAATTCCAATCCTGATCACACCATTCCTCATAGTTCCAAACTGGCCAAATCCAATCCAAAGCCATTCCTGACAATTCCAACCTTGTCAAATCTAATTCAATGCCATTTCTAACAATTCCAATCTAATGGAAATCCCTGATAATTCAAATTCCTGATGCTTGAATTCTTGACATTGACTTTCTTAACAACTCAATACGACACACTTCCAGGCCAAGACAAGTGTCAGCACCTCAACAATAACACTGCAAACATTTGCAGCAGGATCTTCAGAGGCTCGGGTATGTACCTGGATCTGCGATAGACAATCTGTGCTCAGCGCTCTCTGATATACACTTCCTTGCAGAAGGTTGCTAAACCTTCTTCACAGGTGGACAGCTGAAGGTAACACAGGAAATTTGGATGCCTTGCCAGTCAAGAACAGAGCAGCAAATTTTCTTTTATCCTACACATGTCTTTGAGGAACAGTTTGAAGCAAAGCAGAACAGAATTGTCCTGTTAAACTGTCCAGGTGATAGAATATAAGAATCTAAAATCCTATAGCATTGTCACGGAGTCTCCATGGAATTAAAACTCAATCTTCTGTCAACAAACTGAGAGTCATATCATTAAAAACGATCAGAGGGCTCATTTGCTTTTAAACCTTTTGTGTATGTTTATGAAAGAAACATAGAAAATGGGAGCAAGGATAGGCTATTTGGCCCTGCAAGCCTGCTCCTCCATTCAACATGTTCACTTATACAATTCAGTGCCCTGTTCCTGCTTTCTCCTCATATCCTTTGATCCCTTTACCCGTTAGAAATATATCTAATTCCTTCACAAAAAACATGAGCGTTGGTAAAGTATGTTTGCCTGATGGCCAAGAATGACATAGTTGTACAGTGAAAGATCTGTTGCCTCTCCAATTGGCACACAGAGGAGGTGATGGTGAGGAATAAAGGGTCAGGAAACCAATCGCAGTGATATGATGAATATAGATGGGAGTTCATGCGGTGAAACCTAGGGGACAGCGTTTAACAGCATAGTAAACCCAGGGAGAACAAGTGTTGAAAGGGAGACTCAATACTGACAGAATGAATTCACATACAGTTCACTGAAATGGGATAATAATATCCTGCTACTTTAACAATGTGCTGTGAAACTGGCCTCACATCACATTCTGATTTGAAAAATAATTTCCTCAGTAAGTTTTTACCCATAGTCCACAATGAGCCATAGACATCTCTCTCCATTAGAGAGACAATTGGCTAGATTGCTTAAGGATGACCACACAGTACCCAGCATAGGGCAAGGCAAAGCGACAGACTTCCATGAAGTCTAATCACTTCCAGTTGCAAGATATTCTGCAGGTGTTTTTCTATCTCTGATGTTTCCTGACAGTAATCAATCCCGACATTTGCTCCATCAATCAGAATGGTGCATCAATATTTAGAGGGGTGCACACTCCAAATCCTGTATCTCTTTCCAACTCTTTCTTTTGTTCCTTCCATCATGGCTCATTTTTCTTCCATGCTCTTGTTGAAATGGAGAAACTTTAAGTAGAGTTAGGATAGGAGGTGGGGCCATGGATTTATAATTCGTTTGAAAGACAGTACCTGTGACAGTGCAGCACTCCCACAGCACTGTTCCTCCAATAGTGCAGCACTCCCTCAGTACTGAACATGCAACAGTGCAGCACTCCCTCAGTATAGACCCTCCGACATTGCAGCATTCCTTCAGTACTGACCCTCTGACAGTGTGGCACTCCCTCGGTACTGACCCTCTGACAGTGCGGCACTCCCTCGGTACTGACCCCCTGACAGTGCAGCACTCCCTTGGTACTGACCCTCTGACAGTGCAGCGCTCCCTCAGTACTGACTGTCCAGCAGTGTGCCCCTCTGACAGTGCAGCACTCCCTCAGTACTGACACTCTGACAGTGCAGCTCTCCCTCAGTACTTCCCCTCTGACAGTGCAGCACTCCCTCAGTACTGACACTCTGACAGTGCAGCACTCCCTCAGTACTGACACTCTGACAGTGCAGCACTCCCTCAGTACTGCCCCTCTGACAGTGCAGCACTCCCTCAGTACTGCGCTGACGTGACAGCCTGGGTTATTTGCTCAAGTCTCTGGGGTGGGGCATAAACCTACAATCTTCGAGCTCAGAGACTACTCACTGACCCATTACCCAAAGTACAATCTAATGTAGACTCTCACACCCAACCTCAAGCCCTGCTACATTTACTGATTTCTGCTAAGGCTATATTCTGATTATACCTGGTATTCTAATTGTATCTTATATTCTACTCAGCCTGTATTCCGATTGTAGCTGTATTTTGATTGTAACTTGTGTTCTAATTATAGCTTGAATTTGACTGTAACCTATATTCTGACTTAGCTGTATTCCGATTGTAGCCTGTATTCCGATTATAACCTATATTCTGATTTAGCTTTTATTCTGATTGAAACCTATATTCTGATTTAGCCTGCCTTATTCACCTATACCTGAAGTCCTGCTCCTGGTTCGGCCTCTGATTGCAGTTTGTCTTATTTCTCTCATTCCAGTCTTTAATATTCGATGAGGTGGATCTGTCTAATGCCAGTGTTGCTGAGACCAGCACTAAAAACATTAACAACAGTTTTACCGTAAGTTGCTGCTTTTTCCTGATTTTATCTTTCTCTTGTACAGTGACCACTGCATTGTTTCTCTCATAGTGTCAGAAGAATCCTCTTTCCGAACAGGGAGTTACATTGAAACCCCTGTAACCGTCTCTTAATCATAGGTCTTAGACAATCGTAAAGTCATCTCCACGGTGGCTTAAATGATTCAGAATCTTTGTGTGTCACATCTCTGGCAAATATCCTACAGTGAGAGTCAAACTGTTCTGCAGGTACTGTGAACAATAGGTACCATGAGATCTAGGAAGACTGCTCCTGCTGAGAACAAAGTATTTCAGAATTGTGGCTGTTAAGTTCTACAATGTGATGCCACCCTCTGACTCACGGTGACACACAAACCGCCCCCTGTTAACTACCTACCCCATGGTTAGGGTCAGCAGCTACAGTACCTTCTTGTGAAGCAGGCTTGCTTACATATTGTGCCATGAGGGGCAGGCTATGTCTCTGCACTTGAGGTTCTGCACTCGTTGAGCTCTTGAGCAAGCAATCCACCCGAATAAAGAGACTAAAAGGTTAAGAGTAGGTTTTGCTCATTGACACTGGTGGGCGCAGCTGATCTCATCCACTTGCTGAGGGGTGCACGGTGGCTCAGTGGTTAGCACTGCTGCCTCACCGTGTCAGGGACCCGGCTTCGATTCCGGATTCAACTGTCTTTGTGGATTTTTGTATATTCTCCCCATGTCTGCGTGGGTTTCCTCCGGGTGCTCTGGTTTCCTCCCACAGCTCAAAGATGTGCAGGTTAGCTGGATTGACCACGGGAACTGTAGGATTACATAGTAGGGTAGGGGAGTGGGCCTGGGTGGAATGTTCTTTGGACGGTCGGTGTGGACTCGATGGGCCGAATGGCCTGCTTCCACACTGTAGGGGTTCTGTGATTCTATGACTGGCTGGAAATGCAAATGGAAATTAAAGCAAGGAAGACTTGCATTGACATAACACCTCACACAACATCAGGACAACCAAAAGCTCTTCACAGCCAATGGTGTACTTTTGAATAATATTGTTACGTAGGAAATACAGCTCCCCCAAACAAGCGATATGAAGTAATCTTTTATCAATATTGGTTGATGGCTCAATGGTGGGGGTCAGTTAGCCTGTTAACTGCTTTGTGGTAAAGGGTGATGCTAACAATGGGGTTTCAATTCCTGTACTGGCTCAATTCACTATGAAAGCTTTAGTGCCTTCTGAATCTCACTCCTTGCCTGAGGCATAGTGACCCTCGGGTTAAACTCACAAACTGTTGGCTGTCCTTCATGTTGAATGAGAGAGCAACCAGGACGTCATGGAGAACCCCCTTTACACTTATCCCACTGTGATGGGAAGCCTCTGACATTCATCTGAGATAGTCGGCAGGACCTTCATTTAATATTTCACCAACAAGTTGACATAGTTAACAATGAAGCATTCCGCCAGCATTGCACTCCAGTGTCAGCCTCGAATGTGTTCAAATCTCTGGAGTGAACCCTGAAAATACAGCCTTTGATTCAATGTTAAGGGTTCTGGCTCGGGCAGCTTCTCATTCCCTGATGGACACCGATGATGGGATGGTCTTCTGACCAGCAGCATGAGTTAGGAGTAATGGTCATATTCCCTGGAGCATCAGAGGCTGAGGGGTGACCTTATAGAAGTTTATAAAATCATGAAAGACATGGTTAGGGTAAATAGCCAAGGTTTTTTTTCCCAAGGTAGAGGAGTCCAAAGCTAGGTGACGTAGGTTTAAGGTGAGAGGGGAAAGATATAAAAGAGACCTAAGGGGTAACTTTTCCATGCAGAGCGTAGTGTGTGCACGGAATGAGCTGCCAGAGGAAGCGGTAGAGGCTGGTACAATGACAACATTTATGAGGCATCTGGATGGGTACATGAAAAGGAAGGGTTATGGAACAAAAACAGAAGTTGCTGGGAAAGCTCAGCAGGTCTGGCTACATCTTTGAAAAGAAAATCACAGCTAACATTTCGGGTCAGGTGACCCTTCCTCAGACCTGATGGTAGCTGGGAAAACGTCGGTTTATATTGCAGAAAATAGGGAGGTGGATGGGGTAGGGAGTAAACGATAGGATAGAGCCCGAAGGGAGAGAAGAGCAATTGGATAGACGAAGGAGTTGATAACGATCTGGCTAGGAGGGTGAATAGTTGTTAATGGGGATTATTAGTGACTAACAATAAGGCGGTGTATAATGGCAGACTATGTGATAACAAGGCCTGGTGTGTGTGGGGTAGGGGCTAGGACATGGAGAGTCTACGCCCTAAAATTATTGAACTCGATATTGAGCCCAGAGGGCTGCAGAAAATGAAGTGTTCTTCTTCCAGCTTGTGTTGAGCTTCGCTGGAGCACTGTAACAAGCCAGAGACAGAGATGTTGGCCAGGGAACAGGGTGGTGTGTTGAAATGGCAGGCAACAGGTAGCTCAGGGTCTTTTTTTGCGAGCAGAATGTAGACAGGGATATGGGCCAAATGCTGGCAAATGGGACTAGATTAATTTAGGATATCTGGTCTGTATTGATGAGTTGGACTGAGGGGTCTGTTTCCATGCTGTACAACTCTATGACTCAATGGTTTTGAGTCAGTAAGTCTAGCACTGGTTCTATTTAATATATTACCTGCTCTTTACCAGTTACGATCCCCATAGAACAATTTTCAGTCTCCTCAGTTCTCTGGGTCCAGCCAGTAGCTTGGAAGAGAATTGTAGAAAACATCATTATAGTGCAGGAAGCATCACTTGTTGCCATTGTGTTTGGACATTTGTTGATTCCACCTTGTGCTTTTTGAAATGACACTGGCCCTAATGTCTGTACCTATTCCCTGGGATATCAGAATTAACTGCTGCTCACTCTTGGTGACATTCTGCAATGAGATAGAGATACCCAGGGCTAAACACAGGCTCCATCAGGAAAAGAGTTCTTTATTCTAAATCGAGGTTTATTTTCAGATCATTACGCCATTCCGAAAGTTAATCCTGTGTGCAGAGAATAGGAAGGAGATGGAAGATTGGATTACTGCATTGAAATCTGTCCAAAAACTTGAGAATTATGAGGTAACGAAATAGAAGTGTCAATTCTTTTCACACTCTGTTGGAAATGACATCTGGTCCATCCCTGGAACATTGTACCCTCACTGTCAATCTGCTTTTTCTTCTCCCACACTGGGACATGCCTGCCTGGGTGTATATGCATAGTTTCGCTGGTGTTTGTGTGTCTGTGTTCCTGTGTGTGTTTGTGCACGTGTATGTGAGTATAGGTGTGCGCGAGTGTGTCTATGTGAATCTGTGTTTGTGTGTGTGTGCATCCAGATGTGTGTGTGCGCGCGCACACGCACACATGCACCTGTGTGAGTATATGTATCTAGATATGTAACGGTATGTATGTCTGCACAGTTGTGTGTCTACATATGTGTCTGTGTTTATATTTAAGATTGGGCACCATGTATATGCACTGTGGAAATATGTTTAAATATGTGGAATTAGAGTCAATGACAGTCAAAGTGTACAGAGAACATCAGAGCAGATTAGACGCGTGGGAGTCAGTTAATAATAGGATGGAGTTTATACGCATTGTGGAATTAATGTTTGAGCAGAGTGCGTGATAGTGGAGAGGCAGTGGAAGGAAGAGAGTGGATGGATGAATGCTCATTTATATTTAGAGACATCCACATAAATGCTGAGTGTCTATGCATTACACCGAGTGACATGTCTTACTCATGGTGTGCATGGCATGGTGTCATGACCGTGGCTAGGTGTTTGAATGGGCATGACTCACCTCTGCATTTGATGTCCTCCCTCTGAGCTTCAAACTGAGCACGTTTGTTGTTGGGTCTTCCCTAGGCAAGCCAGCTGAACATGGAACATTTCTCAGGGATGCACAACTGGTATGCGACATCCCACGCCCGCCCCACCTTCTGCAATGTCTGTCGGGAGGCCCTCTCAGGAATGACCTCTCATGGGCTCTCTTGTGAAGGTAGGTGGGAGTCACTGTGACCTCGCTGTAGGCTTGAGTCATTTCAGTTTTAAAAATATTAATTGCCTTAATTACTGAAGCATCAAAATCACAAAGCAGTAGGGAGTAAAGAATATTTTAAAAATTGACACTTGGAATTGCCAGGAAGCTTTTCTTTTGGCTTCACTGCCTTCTATTGCCGGATGTTTCATCCAAACATTGTTTGATGTGTTAGCATTAGATTTAACATCTCCAGGAATGTCCAAGCAATCCACTGGGAAAACAGCCAGCTCAGTCCTCAACAATATCAATCATAGGATGGATAGAACAGTTCACAGCAGGATGCAGCTTGATATTAATGGAGCCCCATACAGTCCTAGGTTGCATGGCCATCCTTCAAAGGAATGGATAAATTTATATCCCTAACATGAGACAGCAGAATTGGGATTAGAATGAAGATGGGCAAATTTATCGATAATCTTATCACAAGGCATGGTTGGCTTTAGCACCCATCTTTTTTACCCAATGCAAGTCAGAGTCTGGCCCAGCATATAGGATTGCCCTGGAGCCTCCTGCAAATGAAGATTTATCTCCTGGGACTCCTGTGATTAACACAATTCACTGTAGTTGCATGTGAAACTGAATAACAAGGTCATAATGCACCCAGATTGCAAAATGGCCTGACCATATGATCGTTCTAGAAACATAGAAAGATCAGTTCCTGGAGCACAGGGGATTCTGGGATTTTCAGTGACCATATTGACTGTAGCCAATTTGAGTTGTTGGGGATGGGCAAGTGGTTTTTTTTTTATTCATTCAAGGGATGAGGGCGTCACTGGCTAGGCAGCATTTATTGCACATCCTAATTGCCCAGAGGGCAGTTAAAAGTCTATGACATCGCTGTGGGTCTGGAGTCACATGTAGGCCAGACCAGGTAAGGATGGCAGTTTCATTCCCTAAAGGACATTAGTGAACCTTCCCTAAAGGTTTTTCCGACAATTGATTCATGATATTTATTGCAGATATTTATTGAATTCAATTTTCACCACCTGCCATGGCGGGATTCGAACCCGGGTCCCCAGAACATTATCTGGGTCTCTGGATTAACAGTCCAGTGATAATACCATGAGGGTGGACAGTAGGGGGTGCAATGTGTCAAATACTTTGGGGGCAGGAAGCCTTGTGATGATGTCTTCCAGAATATATTCCAAACACAATTGATAACCTGACCAGCCTATGATACTGAGATAAATAAATTCTGAGGAAGTTCTGAGGAAGGGTCACCGGACCCAAAACGTTAACTCTGTTTTCTCTGTTTTCTCCTCCACAGATGCTGCCAGACCTGCTGAGCTTTTCCAGCAACTTTGTTTTTGTTGTCTATGATACTGAGATAGTAGGAACTGCCGATGCTGGAGAATCTGAGATAACAAGGTGTAGAGCTGGATGAACACAGCAGGCCAAGCAGCATCAGAGGAGCAGGAAAGCTGACGAAGAAGGGCCGAGACCCGAAACATCAGCTTTCCTGCTCCTCTGATGCTGCTTGGCC
>NC_063345.1:67163588-67201361 GCF_021869965.1 Rhincodon typus
TCAGCTTTCCTGCTCCTCTGATGCTGCTTGGCCTGCTGTGTTCATCCAGCTCTACACCTTGTTATCTCAGCCTATGATACTTATGCCCATCTGCTTTAATATCTTCTTATGCAACCTGGTGTCAAAATTTGTGCTAAAATTATCCCATGAAGTGACTTGGACAATTCCATTGCATTCAAGGCACTATATAAAGGTCAGTTGTTGTTGTAGTGTCAAGGTTGTCCATCAAGGCTACTTATATTGGTGAGGTACTGCACAGGCTGGGAATTCTGTATATAAATCAGTTTAATCCTGCCTGACATATCGCATGGCCTCAGAGTATGTGGGGTTTCTGGACATGGCCTTCTTGAATGGGAACTTTTAGGCTTAGCATATGGCAAGTCTGCTGCAAAAGACAACACAATCACTGAACCATTGTTTTTAAATTGACAGTGTGTAAATTTAAAGCTCACAAACGATGTGCTGTTAGAGCAATCAACAACTGCAAATGGACCACACTGGCCTCTGTAGGAAGTGATATCATTGAAGATGAGGACGGGGTAAGTACAATGGTGACATCCATTGAGTTTCATCATTAGAGTTTAAAAAGTAGAATATATGAGGCGGAAGGACTACTTATTAAATTGATTCATAATTTCAAAATTATGTATAATTTTTGAACAAAAATGACGTGGCAATATCGAATGCACCACATCTGATTGGTGATCCCTCTCTCACATTGTTCCTTTCTCTGTCTATTCTTTGGTCATTGAGAAAGGAATCTTCAGGGACCAATCTTCTTCATCACCAGCTCATCAATGTACTCGTCCCCCTCCCTTCACTCTCATGGGGGTGGCACAGAGGCTAGCACCACTGCCTAACAGTGCCAGTGAGCCAGGTTCAATTCCAGCCTTGGGTGTGGAGTTTCTACATTCTCCCTGTGACTTCTTGAGTTTCCATCGGATGCTCTTTTTCCCTCCCACAGTCCAAAGATGTGCAGGTTAGGTGGATTGGCCATGCTAAATTGCTCACAGCATCCAAGAATGTGCAGGCTAGTTGGGTTAGCCATGGGAAATGCAGGGATGGAGATAGGGTAGGAGGGTTGGTGTCCTTGGAGGGTTGGTGCAGACTCAGTGGGCCAAATGGTCTCTTTCTGCACTGCAGGGACTCTGTGATTCTCACAGCATTGAAATCAAGAGGATCACATCATTTGCATGCAGTCCCTCTGATGGGTTCCATTTACTTACTATGACCACTGATGTCCCAGTGTTAACACTCAGTGGTTCCCTACTTCCCTTGCCCTCCCAACTCTGATATGACCATACAAGCTATACAAGTATAGCATCATTGTTGAGAGGTGTACCAGCATCTCAAATGGAGGCTGAACACTATCCAGGATCAGAAGACGAATTCCTCTTAGAACATAGAAACGTCCAGGTGACATTGAATTTCAAAAGCAGTAAACATTAAAGATGGTGTGTGCATGGGGCTGAAATGTCAATAACAGTAATATCAATGGAACACTTAGCTCTGGGAGATTGGAGAGTCTGAAGCATTGGGCTGCACTAAAACTGCCTAAAGTCTATTCCATTTCCATTTCCAGCCTGATGATGTTTCTGTCACTTGTTATGAATAACTGTTCATTGACACGATGGGATGTGTGGGTGTTTGGCGTGTTCTGATTTGATTGATGATCTCTGACTCTAGTGTGATGGTGTGTGGCCTTGAACTTACTTCAAGCTCCGCTCTGTTGCAGATCGCCATGCCTCACCAGTGGCTGGAGGGGAACCTGCCTGTCAGTGCCCGATGCGCCGTCTGTGATAAAACCTGTGGCAGTGTCCGGAGACTACAGGACTGGAGGTGCCTGTGGTGCAAAGCAATTGTAAGAGTTTCCTCAGGGGTGTTGATTGAGTGGGTATTTTCAATTTGGAAGCTGATTGATTGATTGATTTATTGTCACATGTACCTAAATACAGTGAAAAGCTTTCTTTAAGAGCAGTACAGGCAGATCATAGTAGGCAAGGACATACAGATCATAGGGTTAAAAAGAACTAAACAGAGGCATATGGGTTACATTGCACAGGACGTGTGGTAGGCAAGATCGACATTAGCAAGGTCAGCATTATTTGAAGTTAGAGAGTCCATTCAGCAGTCTAATAATGGCAGGGAAGAATCTGTCCTTGAACCTGCTGGTGCATGCTTTCAAGCTTCTGTATCTTTTGCCTGATAGAAGAGGTTGTAGGAGAGCATTACCTGGATGGGAGGAGTCTTTGATGATGTTGACAGCCTTTCCACGGCAATGACAGGTATACAGAGAGTCTATGGATTGGAGGTTGGCTTCTGTGATGGTCTGGCCTGTGCACACCACCTTCTGTAGTTTCTTACGATCCTGGGCAGAGCAGTTGCAATACCAAGCCGTTATGCACCTGGATAATATGCTTTCTATGGTGCATCTGTAAAAGTTGGTGATTGACCTGGTAGACATGCCAAATCTTCTAAGCTGCAAGAGGAAGAAGAGGCATTGTTGTGCCATCCTGACCATTGCATCTACATTGGAACTCCACTACAGGTTGTCGGTTATCATCACTGCTGGGAACTTGATTCTTTCCACCCTGTCAACATCACCAAGCCCTCTATTTCCTTTTTGTATTCTGACTCGTTGTTGTTTGATATCCGTCCTGTGATGGTGGTGTTGTCAGCAAACTTGTAGATGGTGTTCATTCAGAATTTGGCAAAATAGTCATGGGTGTACAGGGAGTACAGTAGGGGGCTGAGGACACATGGAGGAAGTGCAGTTGTCTAACTTCACTGATTGCAGCCTATGGGTCAAGAAGCTTAGGATCCACTTGCAGAGGGCGGAGCCGAGACCTAGGTCTTGGAGTTTTGAGATCAGTCTGGAGGGAATAATGGTGTTGAACGCGGAGCTGTAGTTGATGAGCAGGAGTCTGATGTAGGTGTCCTTTGTCTAGATGTTCCAGGGATGAGTGCAGGACTAGGGGTATGGCGTCTGCTGTGGACCTGTTATGTTGATAGGCAAACTGTAGGGGATCGAGGCAGGCTGGGAAACTAGAGTTCATGTGGGCCATTACCAGCCTCTCGAAGCACTTAATTATTATAGAGGTCGGAACCACTGGGTGGTAGTCATTATGGCACTTTGCATATGCTTTCTTAGGTATGGGGCTGGTGGAGACTTTGGCTTGCAGCAGGGAGAGATTGAAGATGTCAGTGAAAACTCCACCAGTTGGTCCACACGGTTCTAAGTGCACGGCCGTGGATTCCATCCGGGCCCATTGCTTTCCTTGTGTTGACTCCCAGGAAGACCAATCTGACATCTGCAGGGGTGACAGAGGCCACAGGTGTGTCCGGGGCTGTCGATGCAGGCGACATTGTGCCAGTAGCAAACCAAGCAAAGAAGACATTGAGTGCATCAAGGAGGGATGTGTCTTTGTCCGCTATCTTGCTCTGCTTCATTTTGTATCCCGTGATGTTGTGCAGGCCTTGCCACAGGTGGCGGGTGTCTGTATGGTTGGCTTGGGCCTCTAACTTGGTCCGGTACTGCCTCTTGACCTCCCTGGTGGCTTTGCGGAGGTCATATCTGGATCTCCTGTATAGGTCTGGGTCGTCCGACCTGAATGCTGCATGTCTGGTTTTCAGTAGTAAGCGGATTTCCTGGTTCATCCAAGATTTCCGGTTGGTACACTTCTTTGGTACACAGTCCTTCACACATTTGCTAATGAAATCCATGACAGTGGTGGCATGCTGGTTGAGATTTTCCACTGAACACTTGAACACGGCCCAGGCCACCAATTCAAAGCAGTCCCAGAGACGCTCTTCCGCTGCCTCAGACCAGCATTGCACTACTTTTTGTGAAGGGTTTTCCCGTTTCAGCTTCTGCTTGTTAGCTGGGAGGAGGAACACAGCGCTGTGATCTGATTTTCTGAAGTGTGGCTGGGGATGGAGCGGTAGGCGTCTTTGATAGTGTAGCAGTAGTCCAAGATGTTCGGTCCTTTAGTGGGTGGTACTTTGGCAGCACCCTGTTGAGGTTGGCTTGGTTAAGTCGCCGGGCACGATGAATAAGGCCTCAGGGAATTTCATCTCCAAAGCATTTGTGGCGATGTAAATTTTGTCTAGGGCATTCTTCACATCGACATGGGGTGGTATGTAGACTGTCAGGAAGGCAGAGGTGAACTCTCGCAGCAGATGGTAGGAACGGCATTTTACTGTAAGGTATTCTAGGTCTGGGGAGCAATGTCTTGCCAGGGTCACCACGTCTGAGTACAAGGAGATATTGATCAGGAAGCATACCCCACTGCCCTTTGCCTTACCCGAGGACTCTGTGCGGGCAATTAGATGTATGGAGTACCCGTCAGCTTGTAGGGCACAGTTGGGAATGGTAGGGATGAGCCAAGTCTCCATGAAGCAGAACACACAACAGGCATTCATAAGTATGGTTGCACAGGATCAAAAAGAAAGCAATGTATGATCTTGGACAAAGGTTAAATTTTTCCCCATCAAGTACCAATACGCCACTCATGGAAGCATCCAATCAAGGGGATGGCCAGAAACTGCGAGGAGTTGTTCAGCCAATCTGAAGCTGTTTCACTCCTCAGTGAGCCTATCAGCAGCAAACTGGGAGACAACAACAGGGAGCTGCAGTTGCATGGAGGGAAATGGCCAAAGCTGGGAGGAGTGGGACTGCGCTAGGGTCAGGAGGCACAAGGCGATTTGCTGTGGGGTGGGGAGAGGATTGCCTGCACAGAATGATTTGCCCCAGAGGTGAGTCTCCAACAGAGACTTACCCCCCTAAAGGGAGTCTCCAAAAGTGTGATTATCCCCAGAGGAGGTCTCACACAGTGTGATTTGCCCTGTACAGTGTGTCTCACACAGTGTGATTTACACCAGAGGGGTTTCACACAATGTGATTTACCCCTGAGGGAGGAGTTTCACACAGTCTGATTTGCAGTAGAGGGGGTCTCAAAGAGCGTTATTTGAACCAGAAGGGTCTCACACAGTCTGATTTGCACCACAGGGGGTCTCGCACAGCACGATTTGTCCCAGAGGGGGTCTCACACAGTGTGATTTGCATCAGAGGGCATCTCACACAATGTGATTTGCACCAACAGTGGTGGGGGGGTGGGCACTGTCTCGCAGCATGTGATTTGCCCCAGGGATGACCCTGTGTAATGGGATATATTTTCATTTCCCTGGGCAGCAGATAGAGACGGGTAAGTTGGAGTCAAAACAAAACAAAACAAGTGTGCACGTGCAAAAATGTAAATCTTCACTCAGGACATCCCCAGTGAAGCCAATGAGTGCACAGCAAGCTGCGACAAACTGTAACAAGATAAGGACCTCATAATCTGTATTTAATGATGTCAGTGGAAGGATCAATGTTGGGCCAGGGCACCAGGTTGGGGAGCTGGGGTAGTGGGGGGCAGTACACACTTCTTCAAAAAACTGTCAAAGGATTCCTTCGTACCTCAGTTTCACATGCCCCCTGACAGTGTAGCAATCACTCAGTACTGCACTGGGGTGTCAGCACAGATTATGGACTCAGGTTTTTGGAGTGTGACTTGGACCCATGTTTTCTTAACTCAGAAATGACCAATCAAATGATCTGTTGTGTGTTCCATTTGATTTTCCTCCCAATTAGATGAAAAAGGTAACTGGGGGCTCTCTTCTGGAACCATTACTCACCCATCCTGATGTTCCTCTCTCTCCACAGTGCCTGCATGATGCACTGTGCTACAGATTATCCACTTAATTGCCGGCGCAGCTATCAGTTTGATGCACTCACTTCTGTGAAAAGTGAGTCAGCAAATCAGGAGGATTGAATTGAAATGGGACAGCTGCTCTGTGACTCAGAGAGAAAGAAGATTTAATTGTGACCCTGACTGGGTTGAATACACAATCTGTGCTGCGATAGCAGGTCTCAGTCTGTGCAACAGTAGGAGTGCTATAATTATGTGAATATGGTAACACTGTCGTTATGTCACTGAACTAATCACCCTCAAGCCTGGGCTAATGGTCTGGAAATGTGAGATCAAATCCCATCACAGCAGTCAAGGAATTTAATTCTGGTTAATTAATTTAATATGGATTTAAAAGGCTGGAATAATGGAGATCCAAAAATTACAAGATTGTTTTATGACCCAATTCCTTCACTCAAATCTCTAGGGAAAAGAAATCTGCCATCTTTGCCTGGTCTGACCGAAATGTTACTTTAGATCCAACAATGCGATTGACTCTTGATTGCCCTCTGAGAAACAACTCTATTGTATAAAGAAAGGCAATAAGTACAGGTCTTGCTAGCCATAAACCATGAATAAATTGAAACAAATTTGATTTTACAATCCCAAAACAAGAAAGAAAAATCAAGCAATGCTGTCACTTTTGGAAAATAGTTCTGCTAGCCAGGCTAACAATGAGTGTGTTGCACTACCAAGGGGTTAGTATGGGTTATTTGTGCAAACCGACTCACAGGTGGGTTTGTAATACAGAGTGTTACCAACAGCATGGGTTCAACTCCTGAACCAGTTCAGGTGAGCTTGAGGGTTCCATCTCCTTGACCTCACCCTGAGGTGTGGTGACCCTTATGTTAAACCACCACCAGTTGGCTCTCTCTACCTCTCTCTCTCTAATGCAAGAGCAGCGCTATGGTCGTTTGGGACTATGGCGACGACTACTGTGGCTATCTGCCTGTGCTCATTCTCCCTCTGCTTCCTCCGCTCCTAATTTTCCCTCTCCCCATGTTCCCAGTCACACTGTGCTCCTGATTCCCCCTCTCCCCCTGTCCCAGTCTCCCTCTGCTGTTGGTTCCCCATCTACCCTTATTCCTAGTTTCCCTTTCTTCCTGATTCCCCCTGTCTTTCTGTTCCCAGTCTCCCTCTGCCCCTGATTCCCTCCTTCTCCTTCTGTTTCCCCATCTCCCCTGTTCCCAATCTTCCTCTCCCCCTGTTCCCAGTCTAACTGTCCTCCTGATGCCCCCCTCCCTCTGTTCCCAGACACCCACCGCTCTTGATTCCCCCTCTCCCCATTCCCAGTCTCCCTCCACTCCTGATCCCTCCTCTCCCCTGTTCCCAGTCTCATCCTTCTCCTGCTTCCCCCTCTCCCCCTTTTGCCAGTCTCATTCTCCTCCTGACTCCCCCTCTTACCCCATTCCCAGTCTCCCTCTGCTCCTGATTCCCCCAATCGCTGTTCTCCAGTCTCCCTGCACTCCACAACTCCACACATATTCCAATCCCTGAATTATTTTCCAAGTCTCCCAATCTTCCCTCCCCTAATCCTAATTCCACATTTCCTTCTCTCCCCAATCTTCAATATCTCACCTGAAAACATTTATCCGAACTTTGCGATGCTTGTCAACACTGCAATGGCAGATTTGATCTAACGTGGGGTAATTAGGCTTCCTTCCCCCTTCCCAGTCCTGATGAAGGGTTTTAGCCTGAAACATTGACTTACCTGCTCCTCGGATGCTTTCTGACCTGCTGTACTTTTCCAGCTTCACACCTATCGATTCTAGCTTCCAGCACCTGCAGTCTTTACTGTCTCCAAATCATGCAACTCAGATGCAATTCTATTATCCAGTATGTAATAACCCTACTCTGTTCAACAAGACCTGAGGCTGTGCTTCTACTGAAGGCTTTGTGTGGGCATCCTTCCCCACATCAGTAACTTAGACTAATTTAAAAAAAGAGAAGGATTAGTGGCAGTAAATCGATTGAGAGCATCTCAAAAGAAACCAAAGAATGCAGAGACAGATTTCATTCCTAAGTTGCCTGACTCTAATTCTAAAATTTTGTCCCATGTTCTATATTCATCCATCAGAGGAACTTGTTCCGATGTGTCAAAACCTTTTACTTTATTAATCATGATTCCCTCATTCTTTTACGTTTGAGGAAATGCCAGCCAAATTGGAATAATTTGTCCATATAACTTAACACTAGATGCCCTGATGCCATTCTCTTGAATCTGCATTGTACATCTTCTCGGGCAAATGGCACATTCTGACCTGTGGTGCCCAACATGTTGGGGCTGTCTTTTGGATACCACCGGGGGTGATATTACAGCTTCAGTGTTCAGACACCCAGTCAGGGAGACAGCAGTCTCCCTCCCCACCCCACCCCCACTCCTCCTCCACATTCCAATTGGGCTGAGATTGGGGAAGAGACATCTAACAGTAGTTGCCGAAAACAACTTCCTATGGACCTGGCATTCATTCAAGTGAGCATTTAAGAAGTATTGTGTAATACAAAAGCTGAGCCAATTCAATCAGTAAATTAACAATGAAATCATCGCCCTATCTCCGGAAATCCTCTCACTGATCTCATTACTAAGGTTTGGGGCTCAGCACATTCTCTCCACTAAGTAAGGAAATCATTAAAGCACAGCAGTATTGAATGTAACTCAATGTCATAATTCAACACCCTCCTAATCTGGAAGGAGTGTAGACTGTTTGGAAACTATGTAATAAATGCAAGCACAATCAGATCGGGGATAGTTAGTAAAACTCCCTCAACCCTGTCACCATCAAACACTCCCAAGACAGATGCAGCACGAGGTTAGATACAGAGTAAAGTTCTCTTTTTACTGTCACCATCAGACACTCCCAAGGCAGGTATGGTATGGAGTTAGATACAGAATAAAGCTCTTTCTCCACATTGTCTCTATCAAAGACTCCCAGGTCAGGTACAGCATGGGGTCCGATACAGCGTAAAGCTCCCTCCACAATGTCCCCATCAAACCCTCCCAGGACAGGTATAGCATTGGGTTAGATACAGAGTAAAGCTCCCTCTACTCTGTTAAAGTGAATGTGAAGTAACCTCTACGCTGTCCTCATCCAGTACTCCCAGTGTAGGGACAGCATGGGGTTGATTCTTAATAATCCACGTGAATACAGAGGTGAATTGCCAATTTTGGTACATGCCCACTACCTGTATTATGGGCTGAGTTCAGAGATAGGTAGGAAAGTGCCATATTCTGCCCTGCATGCCCCCTTCCCAAATAAAACCTACATAACAGGGGTATGTAGTAACTAATGCCTTGCATCAGATAATTATAACATTTCAAGATGTTAAGTATGGAAGTGGTTCATGTTTATAATTGTCCTGAAAGTTGACCCCTATTTCTGGAGTTATTTTTCAAGGCTTCAAAGTCAATTGAGATGCTGATGTCTGTGATGCTCCATTATTGTTACATGGAGACATATGGAATTTGACTGCATACAGCCCCACTGCTGCTGTTTCAGCTCCACATGAGTGTCCTGCTTCACTGCATCTCACCTGATCAACACACCCTTCTATTCCTTTCAATCACACTTCCTATCAATTCCCACATAATTTTTTTGAATGGAATGGAGAGAGAAAAAAAAAATTCCTTTAAACTCTTTTCCACTCTCACGATCAAGCTTTGGATCATTTTAATCTTCTTTAAGTATGAATAAGATTTTTCTTCATCAGAAACATTTCCTGATGTGCTGTGAACAGAGATATAGGAAACGTAATCCTGTAAGGAATTTTGTTTGTATGAGATTGGGTGCAGAGAGTGACAATCTGCTGTTGTCTTCTGTGTGACCCAGGTATTATCCTGTGGTTTACTGGAAGTGTGTATAGGGAGCATTGTTTGAGCATGTGTGCCCTGTTTTTCAGGTCCACAATATATGCAAGGAGCAGTTAGACAGGAAATGCCCGCTGGGACAGTGCAAGCTGTCTGTCATTCCTCCAACAGCCCTGAACAGCATAGACCCAGACGGTGAGTAACTGAAATGGCAGTACTCCTGCGGTAACTGAGTACTATCATTCCCCCCCACCCCCTCTTCAATCCATCAAACTACTGGAGGAGAACAGCAATTGGCTCAATGCCAGAAGAGAAGTTTTGTGCAGAATACAGTTGGCCACAAACATTACAAACAGAGACACATACACATGACACAAACCAAAGGACACATGCATTAATCCAGACACAAGCACACGCGTACATACAGTGACACATTCAAATACACACAGGTACTCACAAACACTAACACAGACACAGAGACAGATAGACACGTGCAAAAAGTTCCAAACAAATGCCCATATATGTACACTGATGCTCCCAGAACTGCACTTAAATACAGGCACAGACAATGACACAGTCACAATTTGCACTAACACGAAATTGCAAGCACCCACATGCAATATAAATATAGACTATGGTGATTGGAGGAAGGGTGACACATGGATTTAGTTAAAGTGTTAAGTGTTACAAGGGATCCTTATGGCGGGACTGTCTCTTTGAAAGGAGTTGCGATGTTGAAGTTCCCTTCGTAAATGGAGTCCTGAGAAGGAGACTCTTTCTGTGATGTAAACTTTCCCTTTTTATGATTCTATTAGTCATTTATTTTTGCGCAGAGTGTCATTTTACATCAGTACACAGCGACACCCAGCTCTGCTTAGAAATTTCTAAATCTAAATATAAACTTCTCACTCTGGGTCAGAGAGGGAAACTCTATTTCGGCACCCTGAGTGTTCACAAACTGGTTTTTAAAAATTACTTCTAACTCTGTCATGCAGCAGTTGCTATCAGGTCAAATGGTTGCTATGGAAACACAATTCAATGTAGTGAAGGCATAAACGACGCAATATAGTGAGATTAAACGTGACTGGAGCATCACGCACAGAAGGACGCCATTCACTCCCGCCTCTGCCATTCAGTCAGTTCAAGCCTGATCTGACTCTCCTCTCCATTTCAAATGTGTTCAAATAGCAGCTCCTTGTCAAGGCTGTTTCTCCAGTACATGCTGGGGGTGGGGTTGTGGAAGAGGACCGTTGCACCACACTGTCCAGGAGCTTTATCTCAAAGAAGATAAGAAATGGGGAGACTTCTGGGGAGCGTCAGTCTGACCACTGCTGTGAAGTTAGCGAAAGGCAAGAAGGCACTGACCCCCAGCCCCCAGTTCATTGTCGGCCTTTTGTACACAGTTTCATTTCGAATTAACCCAGCAGTGAATTGACTGAATTAAGAAGATGAATGACCATCATTGAACAATCCCTCCAAAAATATTGGTGCAACTTGCACTTTGCCCAAAAAATATTTATGATTCAGTCCTGTGTGGGTGTGACAATCTTTCCCAGAGGAAGAACCAGTAAAACTGGTGAGTGACTTTTAATTAAAAATGGAGATCCATTATGACCAGTACATCTATTTCCAAGTATCATTTATTTTCCCCTCTGGGCTGTGTGTTTGTGCGTAATCATGTGTGCATGAATATCGCTCTGCAGGGTTGTGAAGAGTCATTCAGGAAAGTTCATCTTACTTTGGGGATTCAAATTGACGAGAACCATGAGTAAATGTACAGACCTTGTGAATTGCATTTACTTTATTGATACCTTTAATAGAGTCAAAAAGTCGTACAGCATGGAAACAGACCTTTCAGTCCAACCAGTCCATGCTGACTATAATCCCAAACTAAATTAGTCCCACCTGCCTGTGCTTGGCCCATATCCTTCCAAACATTTCTTATTCATGTACTTATCCAAATGTAACTGCAATCGCATCCACCACTTCCTGTGGAAGTTCATTCTACACATGAACCACTTTCTGTGTAAAAAAAAAAAATTGCCCCTCATGTCTTTTTAAAATCTTTGTCTTCTCATCTTAAAAATATGCCCCCTCCTAGTCTTGAAATTCCCCACCTGAGGGAAAAGACACCTGCCATTTACAATATCTTTACCCGGCGTGATTTCATAAACCTCTATAAGGTCACCCCTCAACCTCCTACACTTCAGTGAACAAAATCCCAGCCTATCCAGCCTCTCCTTGTAACTCAAACCCTCCATTCCTAGCAATATCCTGGTAAATTTCATTTGAACCCTCTTTGGCTATCCTTCCTGTAACAGGGTGACCAGAACTGCACACAGTACTCCTGAAGAAGCCTGACCAACCTCCTGCACAGCCTCAACATGACGTCCCAACTCCTATACTCAAAGGTCTGAGAAATGAAGCCAATTGTGCAAATTGCCTTCTTATTATTCCATGGGTGTGACCTCCTGGATGAATGAGGCAGTTCTCTGTGTAGGGAATTGTCAGGAGGTTGGAAGGGCTGATCTAGCCCAAAGATTTTTGAATCTGTCCCACCTTGTGTGTAAGGAGGGACAGTGTGGATGGGGTAGGGGATTGAGGACTGGCCTTGGAGGGGAGTACTTGAGAGGGGGCTTTTACATTTAAGGTGGTTTAGCCCAAAGCAATGCAGCTTCGGCTGATGGAGCCTCACACAGGTCATCAATTCCCTCGTGATTATTGACATCTCCCTGCCTAAGACTTGGGGCTTGTTCCAAGGCCTCAGCACAATAGGCCCAAGTGAGAGCTGGGTGTAGCTGTTAGAGAGGTCAAGACCCCTTCACATAATGGGTGGGGAGCATGCCCCCTCAAAAATCCCCATTATCTGTCAGACTCCAGTCCCAGCTGGCCATCTCCTGGAATTATGATCCCTACCCTGAGCAAAGAACCAGGAGAAATTACTGGTCTGTCTCAACATGTATACCTTAAAATGGAGCTCCAGTATGCTCAGTGCATTCATTTTCAATTAAGAATGGATTTCTCTATCTGTTTCCCTCTGGGGATGTTCCTGAGAATTTCCCGATTAGCCTATCTTATTACCTTCATGGTTACTTGTCTTTTCTTTAATCTCTCAGTCAGAGTCACATCGCTCTGTCCTTGCTTTCGTTCAGGTTTCTGGAAGGCCACTTGTTCCTCATCCTGTAGCAGTCCCCTCCTGGTCCTGGTGAACTCCAAAAGTGGTGATAACCAGGGGGTGAAGTTCCTCAGGAAATTCAAACAGCTGCTGAACCCCGCGCAGGTATTCGACCTGATGATCGGTGGGCCCCACCTCGGGTAGGTCCAGCTACCATCCGTGCACCTCGTGGCTTATCATTGTTAAACATTCCTCAGCATTTCCACTTGCAATTCGGTTTGCACAGTACAATTTCGTGTCAGCTGCTTAACACGAATGTCAGTAACTGTGACGTGAATTAAAGGTTCATCTGTTTTGTTGGTGCTGTTTTTTTTGGGTAGGTCTCTTGACCAGGCCAGCACGAGAGATCTCTATCCTTTGTTGAATGGGATCTTTTAACTCAACCGAAAGGTCGCTCCTCTTACAGTGCGGCACTCCCTCAGTACTGACCCTCTGACAGTGCAGCACTCCTTCAGCACTGACCCTCTGACAGTGCAGTGCTCCCTCAGTACTGACCCTCTGACAGTGCAGCACTCCCACAGAACTGACCCTCTGACAGTGTGGCACTCCCTCAGTACTGACCCTCCGACAGTGCACCACTCCTTCAGTACTGACCCTCTGACAGTACACAACTCTCTTAGTACTGACCCTGACTTGTACATCACTTCCTGAATACTGAGCCTTCTTCACCTAGTGTTTCTTCATCATAAGCCCCTCAGATAGTCCAATATTACAGCCTTTCCTCAGCATATATCCCCTTCAAGCTTGCTGTCCGACAGTGCAGGACTCCCTCAGTATAGTTTCTGAAATAGTGCGGTATTTTGTCAGTATTGGGGTGGCACAGTGGCTCAGTGGTTAGCACTGCTGCCTCACAGCGCCAGGGACCTGGGTTCAACTCCACCCTTGGGCAACTGTCTGTGTGGACTTTGCACATTCTCCCCATGTCTGTCTGGGATTCTTCCAGGTGCTCTGGCTTCCTCACATAGTCCAAAGATGTGCAGGTTAGGTGGATTGGCCATGCTAAATTGCCTGTAGTGTTCAGGGATGTGTAGATTAGGTGGATGGATCTGGGTGGGATGCTCTGTGGGTCGATGTAGACTTGTTGGGCCGAAGGGCCTGTTTATACACTGTAGGGATTCTATGATCTATGCATTGTAGTATCTAGCTGGGTTGTAGACATAATTCCTCAAGATCTTAGCCCTTTTGATACAGTGCTGGTGTGGTGAATCTGTCATTACTTCCAAAGGAATTGTTTGGCCAACATTTCAGAATGAATTTACTGATGCGATTACTGAACCTTGTTTTCAGTTATGCAAAGACAAATGCAAATCTTTACAAACTATCTGCATGGAATCACATGAGATTTGCTTGAAGCTGTTCCTATTTCATGCTGCAGCTTCAACAGCAATACCACTGCATTCTGTGCATATTTCAAACCCAGTGCGAAAGCCACCATCAGGAAATTCTGGGGTGGGTGGAGGAGGGAGGTTACTACAAACATTCGGGGAGTTTGACTTTTGCTGCTTCTTTGCTCGATCTGGAGTGAAGCTGTACTGTGTTTGTTCTCTGGCAGCCTACGACTGTTCCAGAAGTTTGCTACATTCCGAATTCTGGCCTGTGGAGGAGATGGAAGTGTGGGCTGGGTCTTGTCCGAAATCGATAAAATGGGTTTACACAAACAGGTCAGTGAGTGACATGGACCTTGGTTTGTTTTTATTTGCTTAACCTGGAGATGTGTTTTATTTTTAATTAACTCTTGGATTTGTATGTTGCTGCAGTAATACTGAGCAGAGACAGACAAGAGTGGGACTGAGACAGACAGACAGACAGACCAGAGAGGGTGGGACTGAGGGACAGAGAAACAGACAGACAGGAGAAGATGAACTGACAGACAGACTAATGGACAGGAGAGTGTGGAACTGAGACAGACAGGCAGACAAACAAACAGTCAGACAAGAGAGGGTTGGACTTAGAAACAGACAAAAAGACAAGGGTGGGACTGAGACAGACAGACAGGGGACATTGGGACTGAGACACAGAGAGGCAGGAGATGGTGAGATGGAGACAGACAGGCAGGAGATGGTGGGACTGAGACGCAGACAGATAGATGGGAGAGGACGTGTCAGAGAATGAAAGACAAAGGTGGGACTTAGAGACAGACTGCGAAGGGTTGAGAGTGAGCAGATAGTGACAGACAGAAACAAAACCAGAATTTTCTGGAAAAATTCAGTCAGTCTGGCAGTATCTGTGGAGAGAAAGCAGAGTTAACATTTCGTGTGCAGTCACCCTTCTTGGGAACTGCGTGACAGATGTCTGACAGTGAGCTAGTCTCGATCGCTGAAGTATTTCATTCTCTTTGCCAGTGTAAGCTGGGTGTGCTGCCCCTGGGAACAGGCAATGACCTGGCGAGGGTACTCGGCTGGGGTGGACTATGTGACGATGATGCACAGCTTCCTCAGGTTGTGGCCAAACTGGAGCGTGCCACCACCAAGATGCTGGACAGGTAAGAGTGTCGGCTTGTGTTGATGTATCTCTCTCCCATGACCATCCTCCCTGCCAGGCAGCCTCCCTCCTTGCCACGCAATCCAAGGAAGAGGCTATTCAGCCTCTCATGTTTTAGCGAGCTATCAATTCCCCTCATTCCCACTGCTCTTTGCTCATAACCCGGAAAATGTTTTTAAAAAGTTTTTAGCCAACTCCTAAAACAAATTACTGGCAGGCCTGGCAGCATCTGAGGAGAAAGAAACAGAGTTAACGTTTCGAGTTTAATGTGAGTCTTCTTCGGAGCTGAAGACTGACAGTTCTGAAGAGGAATGTATCGGATGCTCCCAGACCTACTGACGCTCATCAGCAATTTGTGTGTTTGTTTCAGATTGCCTGCATCTGCAGTATTTTACTTTTACTTATCCAATTCCTGTTTGAAAGCTATGCTTGAATCTGCTTTCATCAGCCTTTCAGGACAGTGCATGTCAGGTTCAATCAAATTACTTTAGGAACATCTTTCTAGTTCTTTTGCCAATTATCTTCAATCTAGGTGCTCCTGTTATTCTCTTTATTTGGTCTGTTGAAACCTCTTGCCTTTTTAAACCTCTGTGTATGCACAATCTCTGAACTCCTGTTCTGTTTGAAGTGCCACTACCCTATCCCACACCAGCACTGCGGAATCCAGGAGTGTCCTCCATTAATTCCTCTTCACAGCGATGGTTTGTTCCCTTATCCCACACTTTCTCAGACACTCTGCTCATTTATTCAAACCCACACTGGATTTCCTTCAGCCATTCCTCCTTCAGGTTCATTACCTCTTCTGCCATTACCTGGGGCATATGAGCAAATGAAAAAGTACAGCACAGGAACAGGCCCTTGGCCCTCCAAGCCTGTGCTTATCATCATGCCCCAATTAATCTAAAAACAAACCTGCCATTTTTCGATCCTTCTATTCCCTCCCTACTAATGTATACATCTAGGTGCCTCTTAAATGTCTTCAATGTGCCCCCTTCTAAGACCTCTTCTGGTAGTGCATTCCAGGCTGCTACCACTCTCTGCGTGAAAACCTTCCCTTGCACATCTCCCTTAAACTTTCCCCCTCTGACCTTGAACCTGTGCCCCCTTGTAATTGAAACTTTCACCCTGGGAAAAAGCCTCTGACGATCCACCCTATCTATGCCTCTCATAATTTTGTAGACCTCTATCAGGTCTCCTCTCAGCCGCCATCTTTCCAGTGAAAACAATCCTAGTCTTTTTAACTTATCCTCATAGCCAATGCCCTGGAGACCAGGCAACATCCTGGTGAACCTTCTCTGTACTCTCTCCAAAGCTTCCACATCCATATTCTACACCACGGGCCTTCCCCAGGGTGTCTCACAGAAAGAAGGTACAGGGTGAGAACAGGAGTAATGTAACATCCTGCCAGTATTCTGAAGAGCTCACATTGCAGTGTGATCAGTGCTGGGCGCAGGACTCTCCTTCCTGGTCAGTCATCTGCCATCTGGCCCAAGCAAACCATTCGGTATCTCTCTCTGCACTGTGTATTACACACAGTTTATGATGGGATTTCCCCTTGAGAGCTCATTATTATAGACAGATACCACCCATCACTGCCCCCTGTTACAAAGCGATTCCCACCAACACTGCCCCCATTACAGAGAGAATCCCGCCTTCACTGTCCCCATTTCAGAGAGAATCCCAACATCACTGCCCCCGTTAGAGAGAATCCCCCAATCACTGTACCCTATCACAGAGAGAAGCCCCCCATCGCTGCCTCCCTTTACTGAGAGAATCCCACCATCACTGCTCCCATTACAGAGAGAATCCCCCCTTCACTGTCCCCATTTCAGAGAGAATCCCACCATATCTGCCCCCATTACAGAGAATATCCTGCAATCACTGTCCCCTATCACAGAGAGAAGACCCCATCACTGTCTCATTTTTCAGAGAGAATCCCACAATGACAGCCCCATTACAGACAGAATACCCCCCATCACCGCCCCCATTACAGAGAGAATCCCCCCCATCACTGCCCCCATTACAGAGAGAATTCCGCCATTACCATTCCCTTTTACAGAGAGAATCCCCCATCACTGTCCCCCCATTACAGAGAGAATCCCACAATCACTGTCCCCTATTACAGAGAGAATTCCCCCATTACGAAGAGTATCATCACTGCCACCTATTAGAGGCCGATTCGCACCATCACTGCCCCCTATCACAGACAGAATCCCCCCATCCAAGCCCCTCAATATAGTGTCGCTCATTTTTACTTCAATAAGTATAGCTTATTGAATCTGTCTGTCTGTCTGTCTCTCTCTCTCTGGAATAGTCTGTTGATGTTCCACTTGTCATGCTCTGGGAGTCTTACCAGTCATGTGGTGGGGTTCTGTTTTCAAGTTGTGAAGTGTTTTGTGACATAGGACAGCACCCTCCCCCCCTAAGCTCTGAGTAATGTGTACTGTGGGTTGTATGACTGGGATGACTGGCTTCTCTACTCTCTATCCCACAGGTGGAGCATCATGACATATGAAGCAGCAACGAAGCCACTTCCCATCATAACAGGAGACGAGGTTTACAATTCCCAGGTGCAGACATGAGATTCTGAAGGATTATAAGCTGCTGTTAACAGACTCCAACATTTATCTGAGAAATATGTCATCTAAAAGGAGGTTGTGTGGAGACGGGAAAAAGCCACAAGTTTTGTATTTGCGTGTTCGAAATATGGATTTCAGAAAGTAAAAACTCCATAATGCCCAATCACATGCACAATTTAATTCCAGAGAATTTACAACATCAGTTGTTGACATAGAAGTAAAATATCACTACATTCCCGTTCGGCATACAGGAGGAAAGGAGACAGGAATTATTCTTATTGTCTATGTTGTACAGTCAGCATCTCTACAATCCCTATTATACAGTCCGTACCTCCTACAGTGCCTGATGTACAGTCTGTCTCCTACAGTCCCTTTTGTACTGCCAATGTCTCCCACAGTCCCTGTTGTACAGTCAGTGTCTCCTGCACTCCCTGTTGTAAGCCTTCTACAGTTGCTGTAGTAGTGTGTATATAGTGAGTAATCACGAGGGTTAGTCTGGTAAGCTGTACTGTTGCCATTCTCTTTTCACAGGATCCGATCTCTCAATACGCCGATTCCGTTGTTTATCATTTAACAAAAGTCCTTGATTCCGATCAACACTCTGACGTTATTTCCTCTGCCAGGTAAACTTGCTTCTCCCTGTTTAAGCTTCAACAACCTGTAGCTTTTGCTGGTTTTGAAACTGCTTAAAGAGGGTCTGTTTACTAGGAGGGCTCAGACACAAACAGCTCCAACATGCTGTTCTGGCCCTGGGGAGTTATGGTCTTGCCAGAGCTTGACGATGGAATTTCCTGGATATTGTTCAGCTCACTCCTGTGCTGCAATGCACAATATGGGTCACCCAAGACCATGAGGGGTGCCAGGACAGAAACTCCAGCAATGGTCTGAGATTTCATCTGTAGAATGTGGCCAACAGCGATTTGATGCCCATCTCTAATTGCCCTCGAATGGATTCATGGTTTCAGAGGGCAGTTACAAATTAACTGCATTGTACAGGAGCAAAATTACATTAAGATTTTCTTGGTCATTCAGCCATGCCCAGTTGAAATGGGGGCCGAAGGTTGGCGTGGGGTGCACCAGATTATTGTGGACAGAGCCTTTGAAGGAGAGGCAGGGATCACAGAATCTGCCTGTCCTATCAATGCAAGGAGCCTTGGGCTACAGACAGTGCATTAATGCAGGTACAGTCACCAGCAGCAGTGTGTGAATTGTCTTTGAAAGTAAAACCGTGTGTTGGAGTTAGTTTGAAAGAGGTCAGGCCACTTAGGTCCTGTCTGCATTATCAGAGAATGGTATATGCCATTGATTCGGAGACTATCCTGGGAGCTGAGACCATCTGTTCTACCAGCCTTTCCAAAATGTTCTGTAAAAATATAAGGACTCTAGTGATGTCGGATGGTTAAAATCAGGACAGACTGTGGAAAGCAGGACTTCATGAAATTCTACCCCCTTCATTTGGATTGTGACCGAAGAGCATATCCAGAGAGGCAGTTCTGTACCAACAGGAAGTTCCTGCCACTGGCTACACATTAACAGAAAGTTAGGGCATTACTGCAAGATCCAGGAGCTCACCGTGACAGAGTGGAGATGAAGCTAACCCTGGTTACTCACTCTGCTGGAACTAGAGGTCTTGGTGCAGAAGTGGGTACAGGTTAGGCCCGAGCTAGTCCTGAAGATGCCCCTCTGACAGAGCAGCTTCATGCTGGGAGACCAATGCTGCATCAACCCCACTCCACGCCCCTCCCCTGTATTAATCCCCTCAGCACTCTGCTTCCTCTTTTCACTATCCTCTTCTGGTGATTCTGCAGGTTTCTCTGTGGGACAGTAAGTGACTTCATCGCTGAGGTTGGTAAAGCCTACAAGAAGGCCGAGGATAACAAGGAGGAAGCAGACACCATGGCCAACAAGGTGGGTATTTAGGTGGCGGAAACAAATGCTGCTCAGAATGCCCTGAGCTTGGTGAGAACTGAACTATCCAGCTTGATATAGAGTCAAATGCTGCAGCCTACTCTTTCTACATTATACACTTCAATTAACTTGTCTGGAGATGTTATGACACACTCTCTGGGGCAGCTGGGACTTGAACCTAGACCTTCTGGCCCAGAGCTAGGGACATCGCATCTCTGTTCCTAGATACAAGCCAGGAGAATACCAAATTAATTCCCATAACCAAATTACGACTAAACTTCCAATAATCTGCAATTACAAACCTTACTCCAGTAAAAGTCATTCTTTAAAAGGAGCCTGACCTCCAGAGACTCATGGAGTCATAGAGTTGTAAAACACAGAAACAGACTCTTTGGTCCAACTTATCTGCACCAACCAGACATCTCAATCTGACCTAGTCCCATTTGTCAGTATTTGACCCACATCCCTCTAAACCGTTCCTGTACATATACCCATTCGGATGCCTTTTAAATGTTGTAATTGTACCAGCCTCCACCCCTTCCTCTGGCAGCTCAATCCTTACACGCATTACCCTCTGCATGTTACCCCTCAGGCCCATTCTAATTCTTTCCCCTCTCACCTTGAACGAATGAGTGAATGATTGATTTGAATGAATGATTTATTGTCACAAACATCTAGGGAGATGCAGTAAAAAGTGTTCTGTCGCTACAGTCTGGCTCCATTTTTAGGTACAAAGAATAAAAAGAAAGAACTTAAAATGGAGTTCAGCTTCATCTTCATTGACCTTAAACCTCGACTTAAGATTTTGTACCTAGGTACTTTTGTACCTATCATGGTGCCGTAAGTGGCAACTTATAAACTTTTCACTGTATTCAAGTGAGTACATGTGACAATAAAACTAATTCACTTCATTTCAATTCAATTCAATTCAATTCAAACCTATGCCCTTTAGTTTTGGACTCCCCCACCCTAAGAAAAAGATCTTGGCTCTGCACCCTATCCATGCCCCACATTATTTTATTAACCTCTGCAAGGTCACCCCTCAGCCTCCAATGCTCCAGAGAAAACAGCCCCAGTCTATTCAGACTCTCCCTATAGCTCAAGCCCTCAGGTCCTAGCAACATCCTTGTAAATCTTTTCTGTACCCTCTCAAGTTTAACAACATCCTTCCAATGAAAGGTGACAAGAATTCAGTCAATGGAAGCTGAGAATGTCAGCTGAACGTCTCCAGGTGGGGTTGCTGTGACTGTGTTTCTCTCACTCAGTGTGCCACATTAACCCAGAAGCTGGACTCGTTGGTGAAGGCTCTGACTGATGAGGCACAAGCTGTTATTGTTCCCGCTGGCATCTCTCCACCCACCACTGTGGGACAGGAAAAGAAGCAATGTACAGAAAACGGAGCGCACCCAGAAAAAATTCCAGACACAAACGCTGTACCCAAAATCTTCAAGTCAAAGGAGCAACTTATGTTGCGAGCCAACAGTTTGAAGAAAGCACTGCGGCAGATCATTGAACAAACAGAGAAAGGTACAGTCACAAGATCATCTCACTGTCCGTGCTTTATTAATCAAGGCATGACAAGGTTGGGTCAGCAGATTGGAGCTTTCTTTATACCGCATCAGCATGAAAGAGGCCAGACTGTGATGTGTGGCTGTACACTCGGTCATGTACTGAATCAGTGTGACGGTGATGTGTCTTTTTACACTGGGTCACATACAGAATGGGTCAGACTGTGATGTGTGCCTGTACACTGGGTCACATACAGAATGGGTCAGACTGTGATGTGTGCCTGTACACTGGGTCACATACAGAATGGGTCAGACTGTGATGTGTGCCTGTACACTGGATCATGTACAGAATGAGTCTGACTGTGATGTACACCTGTACACTGGGTCATGTACAGAATGGGTGAGACTGTAATGTGTGCCTGTACATTGGGTCACATACAGAATGGGTGAGACTGTGGAAGTGTGCCTGTATACTGGATCACACAAGAATGAGTGAGATGCAATATCAGAATCTCAATCTCAAACTCTTATGTTCCGTCACAGTGCTGGATGAACAAAACAGACAGAGTCAAGTGATACGCAGCACTTCCGCAAACGTTAACCTTCTAGCCACTTCAGTTGAGGGAGAGAGCTCAGAGGAGGTGAAACCAAAAGCTGGTGGGACAGGTGAGTCAGATCTGCGCTGACAAGTGGTCACGTGGGGGTGAGAGCTGATGGATCTGTTTGACAGTGGGTCGTTGCTCTTTGATTTCCTACACTATTTTGGAAAAGGGTACTGTTTACACCAGCCTTTGCTTTGTACATCCTGCAGCTTCTGATACCAAAAAGGGGACTGCCTCCTCCTCTGTGTATTTGCCTAGGTTCTCTACCTGCCAGTGAAGTGCACTCACTCTGCTCTCCTGGTTGAACTAACCTGGATGTGTGATCTCCTGGAGCCTGGGTGCCTGACTTTCCCTTGGCCCTTAGAGAGTGGCATTGCCCTCAGCTGAGCAGGATTCCCCACAGTCCTTCCACACACTATCAGTTTGAGATCAGGAGCTCACAGCATTCACAGAATCACAGAAGTGATATGGCCTATCATGTCTACACTTGGCTGTCTAACAGAGCATTGTGACTGAGTCACTATCTCTTGCCTTTCCTCTGTAACCCAGCACATTGTTTCTATCCAAATAAACATCTAATGCCCTCTTGAATGTCTCAATTGAGCCTGCCTCCACCACAGTTCTAGGCCGAACCACTGACTTTATGAAAAAGCTTTTACTCACCTCACATTGGCTTTTTTGCAAATCACTTGAAATGCCCTCTTGTTCTTGGATTGAATGCTGGACTCCATACGTGTGGCAATAGCCTTCCTGCTGAACCACACAGCGATACTGTAGAATGTCTTTTACATAGACTTAATGTACCTAGAACAGCAGGACGGCTTTCCATGGTGTTCACAAACTAAGAGCTCATTCAAAACATTCTGGAGAGCAGATATGGATGAGTAATAAATGCTGGCACTGGCAACAGTGCAAATGTCCCATGAGTGAATTGAAAAAAGACAGTAAATTTGTTTTCTTTTTATCGACCTGTTCACATTTAACATTCAAAGTAGCCAACCATCTCATTCCTCAATACTGTACAATCCTTTACTGACAATGGCCACCTCTCAATGAATACATTGTAATACAGATATTTGTGATGTTTATTGTGATCATTCGTATGGATTGCAGACTGACAGAAACTTGCAATTTAATAAAAACCAAATGGGACTTTCCAAGTGACTAGAGGCATTCATTATTCACAAAGCTACTTAATAAACCAGAAAGCATTTCAAAACAAAAAGCTTAATGAGCCATCTGAATAAAGTGACCTTGCAAATCATAATCTAAAGAAATAATAACACAGTTAAAGTGCAAATTGTTGAAGTAAAGTCTGGAATTAGATCTGGAACAGGAGCAGAAGAGGGAATATTTAACCCAAGAACAATCTTCGATAGATATCCAGAAGAAAAAACTCATAATCTATGAAAAAGTGTTTGATCATGTTTATCCCCAGGAGTTAGTGGATGTGTTGATGAATTGTGACATTGATAGCAGGAGGAGGTAAGATTTTTCCAGAGCATGTATTTGGACCAAGCAGCAAGCATTAGTCTGGAGGGATAATCAAACCTGTTTTAAGTGAAAGAGAGGAGTACAATGATACAGAACAAATATTCAGGGAGTCAGATGATGATAAAAATTAGAAGCAGAAACATAACAAACATGCAGCACTCTGCTGACGCAGTGCTCCTTATGGAATCAGAAGAAGCTTGACAGAATGTTGTGGATTGAGTTCAGTCTAGAAGTTTAGAACATGGATTTAGTACGAACACCGAAATGACAAAACTTGTGATAGATGAAAAAGCATGAGAAGAAATGAGACCGAAATGGATGGTGTGGCACTGGAACAAGTCGATACGTTTGTCTCCTTGGGATAAATGGTGACAGGTAATGACAGATGTGATGCTGAAATTAGAAGAAGGGTAGAAATAGTCAGATATAATTTTGGTAAGATGAAGGCTGTATTAACAGCAAGAAACCTCAAACAGGGAAAATACTTATAACATTTTGTCCACGTTTCTGTATGCCTGAGAAATCTGCATAAAGTTATAAGGAAGAAAATAGAAAATTTTCAAATGTAGACGCTAAGACATTCGCTAAAATTTATATATACACACCATAGCAGAAAAGAGGAGGCTTTTGAAATTGCACAAAATAAAGAAAATTCTTTAAAATTGATATGCAGAGAAGAAAATATCAGCATTCAGGCATTTGGGTCAGAGCTGGAAAGCTGGAGTGATATCTCCCAAATGACAGAGAGCAGGGCAGCAGGAAGAATTGATTAACTTGGAATATTTGGATGATGGCTTTCATAGAACAGTTACAGATGAGATACAGAGAGACGCTCACTGGGACAGTGCAGAGTCACACACAGTGCAGAGAGACTCTGATTGGGAAGTGCAGAGAGACGCTCACTGGAAAACTGCAGAGACACTCACTGGGACAGAGCAGAGAGACACTCACTGGGACAGAGCAGAGAGACACTCACTGGGACAGAGCAGAGAGACACTCACTAGGACAATGCAGAGTAACACTCACTGGGTGGAGAAGAGAGACACACACTGGGACAGTGCACAGTGACACTCACTGGGACAGCGAACGGTGACACTCACTGGGACAGCGCACAGTGACACTCACTGGGAGTGCGGAGAGACTCTCCCTGAGACAGAGGACAGTGATGCTCATTGAGGCAGTGTGGAGAGACACTCACTGGAACAGAGGTCAGTGATGCTAATTAGGACAGTGTGGAGAGGCACTCATTAGGACAGTGCAGAGACACACTCACTGGGACAGAGAAGAGTCACACTCAATTTGACAGTGCAAAGAGACATTTCCTGGGACAGAGCACAGAGTTGCTGATTGGGACAGTGCGGAGAGACACTCACTGGGACAGAGCACAGTGACACTGGTTGGGACAGTGCGGAGAAACACTCACTGGGACAGAGTACAGTGACGTTGATTGGGACAGTGCGGAGAGACACTCAGTGAGACAATCACTGGGACAGTGACAATCACTGGGACAGTGCAGAGTGATATTCACTGGGACAGCGCAGAGTGAGACTCACTGGGACAGTGGAGAGCAACATTCATTGGGACTGAGCACAGTGACGTTCATTGGGACAGTGCAGAGAGACACTCACTGGGACAGAGCAGAGTGAGACTCTCACTGGGACAGAGCAGAGTGAGACTCTCACTGGGACAGAGCAGAGTGCAACTCACTGGGACAGTGCAGAGGGAAACTCACAGGGACGGATCAGAGAGACTTTCACTGGAACAGTGCAGAACGATGTTCACTGGGACAGAGCAGATTTATAACCTGACCCCTGTATATTGTTGCACTAACAGGGGGAAGAAGAGGAACAGTGACTTCCATGACATCCACCATATTCCTTGACCAATCTGATGGCACCAGCCCTCCGAGTTTCCCTGAAGATCCCAGCATGATGTAAGTGAACATTTTGTACCTGTCCCCGGGTTTTAGTAAATACATCCATGAATGATTGAAGCTCAGAACCCAGAATCCAAACAGGAACCATTTCGTTGTTTCCTATTTGGTTCTTCTTTTACTATGAAGGAATTGGGATGTGTATCACAAAATAAACATCCACAAAGGTTAGTAAATATATCTCCATTACAGCAGGTCTGGAATAGGAAATTCCTTTGTATATTTATCATCAACAACAGAAAGACTAAACTTGCTGGAGTGGGGAGGGCGTCTGGTACAGTCTGAGTGAGATACAGAGGAAAGATTGCTTGACACTGTCCGCATCAAATACTCCAAGTACAGGTACAGCACAGGGTTAGATACAAAATAGTGCTCTCTCTACTGTTTTAAAGTGAAGGTAAGTTTATGCTAAATAAAAACCGAAAGAATTGCAGATGTTGCGAATCAGGAACAAAAACAAAGTTGCTGGAAAAGCTCAGCAGATCTGGCAGCATCTGTGAAGGAAAAAGGAGTTAACATTTCAGGTCTTGTGACCCTTCCTCAGACCCTGAGGAAGAGTCGTTGGACCCGTATCGTTAACTCTTTTACTTCACAAATGCTGCCAGACCTGCTGAACTTTTCCAGCAAATTTGTTTTTGTTGTGTGTGTGTGTGTAAGTTTATGCTACATTGTCACCATCACACATTCCAGGAGTTGAGACAGCACAGCATTCAATGCAGAGCAAAGCTCTCTCTACACTTTCCCCATCAACTACCCCTAGGACATGCACGGCGCAGATTCAATATAGGGTAAAGATGTCTCTACAATGTCTCCACCAAACACTTACAGTAGAGTGCTGGAATGGGATTAGATTACGTAAAGCTCCCTCTGAAAGTAAACTGTCACTGCATTGTCCCCATCATTGTCTTAGGACATGGTCAGCACAGGGTTTGATGCAGAGCAAAGTTCTTTCTACACTGTCCTATCAAACATTTCAAGGATGGGGACAATACAGGATTAAATACAGAAAAAAGCTCTCTCTACATTGACCCCATCAAACACCCCCAGGACAGAGCCAACACTGGATTTGATATAGAGTAAAGCTTCCTCTACACTATCCCCATCAAACACTCAGAGGATGTATACAGCATGGGGTTAGATACAGAGTAAAGCTCCTTCTACACTATTCTCCTTCAAACACTTCTCCTGGCTCTGTACAGTTGAAAATGATTAATGATAAATGATTGATTAAAATGAATAAAAAATTAGAAAGTCTATTTTTTTGCAAAATGCTGACCACTATTAAACTTGTGGATGTGCAAATTACTGAATTTGGCAGAGGAGAGGGCTTAGTTTATAGCAACGGAGAGTAGAGTCAAGGACTATCAAAACCGTGGAGATGAAGTAGAAACAGCAGCACAGGGAAATAAAGCAAGAGTGCTGTTGCGCTGGGAACAAAATAGTCCCCATTAAAATGATTCAGCAGCGTGAAAGAACAAGAAAAACAGGGAGTGGCAATTATAATCGCAAATAAATTATGACATACTACAACAGGAGTGATATACTAGAAGATTCAAAGTCTGGCTTGTTACACACCCCAATGGGATCTGTTGCTATGTTGGGTGCTGGCTAAATCCCACCCTCAACTCATGAGAAGGTGACAGAAGGAAAGATCCACATTCACATTTCAGAGAAAGTTAAAAACCTTACTCCAGGAATAACATGAACGTTATATATTCTGCTAAACTGGAGGAGAACATTCAAAGTCAAGGAGAGTGAATGTTTCTTCAGATATGTGCAGAAGAACTTCCTTAATCAATGTGTTTCAAACCAATGAGGAAGAAGACTGGACCATGTTCTGTGAATGAAATTGAGCACGTGCGGTGAAGGAGAACATTAGACAATTGTGATCAAAATATAATTATGATTGAAGTAACTGTAGTGCAAAGTGGCAAAGAGGTGTTCAAGTGGACAGGAATCAGCTAAAGAGCCAGACAAGGTAGACTGCAATGAAATCGAGGTAGTACTATTTTGAGCTGGTACAAAAGTAGAGGGATTTGGATATGCATAATTACAAATTTTTGAGTTGATAACCTTGTTCAGAAAGTTTGCAGGAAATTTGACTTTGTGCATAATAGTTTGTTAAGATCTGGAATGCAATAACTGACAGAATAGTGGAAGCAGATTCCTTAGGGACTTTAAAAAGCGTTGGTTATGTATTTGAAGAGAGTTTATTTGGGGTGTCATAGGGTAGAAAGCTGAGATATGGGTCAAATTCAGAGAGCTCTTCTGAGAAAAACAAAGACTCAGTCATGACAGGCTGAATGGCCCCTTCTTATGCTACAACATTCTACAACTTTAGAATTCTAGTGACACTTGGCCTATTGTTCTAGGTCTTTCTCTGAGAGGTGTGTGATGAACAACTATTTTGGAATTGGACTGGATGCGAAAATATCACTGGAGTTCAACAACAAGAGGGAAGAGCACCCTAAAAAATGCAGGTATGGGATGTCAGTTTCCTGTCTTGGTGGTCTGGGCCTTATGTATGTGGAATGACACTCACAGACTCACTGTGCCAGACTCAGTGCCTGATGTACAGGGTGTAACACAGACTGAGCCAGGTCTGTCCCAGACTCAGTGCCTGGAGTACAGGGTGGAACACAGACTGAGCCAGGTCTGTCCCAGACTCAGTGCCTGATGTACAGGGTGTAACACAGTGTGATTCGTGTTGAGTGATAGTATTGTACAAATTACTTCAGCTTACAACATTAGAGACAGAGTGCACTGGCAATTTTAATGTGTAATTGTGTTTTGTTTTGTTCAGGAGCCGGACTAAGAATATGATGTGGTATGGAGTCCTTGGCACCAAGGAACTTCTTCAGAGAACATACAAGAATTTAGAGCAGAGAGTCCACCTGGAGGTACAATACCCAGTTGCCAGTGCTTGGTGTGATATAAACAGAGGCAGGCTGGTAACACTGGACTGACCAATGCTCATACATTTGCAGGCTGGATTGGCCCTATCAAAAACCAGGATCTGGCTAACACTCGATTGCTCAGATAGAAATGGGATATTTCTACAGTTGATAGCTCACCCATATACAAAATCAAAACAATCGTAATTTTGGCAATCTTTTCAGAGCTTTACTCTGCATCTAACACCTGCTGTACCTGAGGTTGTTGACTTGTTCGCCGAGCTGGCTTGTTTTTGTTCAGACGTTTCGTCACCATGCGAGGTGACGTAGGTGTCACCTCGCATGGGTGTTGAAACGTCTGAACAAAAACGAGCCAGCTCAGCGAGCAAGTCAACAATCTCATCCAAAACTTTAATCCTGCTGTACCTGTACAGGGAGTGTTTTATGGGGAGTATAGAGGAAATTTTACGTTGCATCTAACTCCATGCTGTCCTGGGAGTGCCGATGGGGAATGTAGAAGTAGCTTTACTCTGTATCTAACCCCATGCTGTCTCTGTCCTCGGAGTGTTTGATGTGGCAGTCAGTGGACAGCAACTGTGTAGGTGGGAGTTACATGGAAAGATTGAGCCTGCTGGGTGCTGAAGTTAGAAAGAAGGGAGCTGACCAGAGGTATCCTACTGAGTCTGGAATGAGGGCATGAGAAAAGTTAAAATAAAGATATAGGCAAAAGAGGAAAAACCTGGGATGAGTGGAGATGACCTGGGATAAATATGGAAGGGTTGATTTGAAAAGATGAGCTTTGGGATGAGTAGAAAAGGAATGAGATAAAAGCTGGATGGGATCAATGTGAAATTTCAGGGTTCAGGAAGAGTGGGATGAGGAACAGGATGGAGCAAATTGTGAAGACCTAGGAAGATGAATCTGTGAAGAAAACACTAGGATGAGTATGAAATGGAAGATCTGGGGCTGCACAGGGCCAAAATTAAAATCCCCTCAATACTTGGCTTCACCCTGCCTCTGGAGCCGATATAGAAACATAGAAACATAGAAGATAGGAGCAAGAAGAGGCCATTTAACCCTTTAAGTCTGCTCTGCCATTCATCACGATCATGCCTGATCATCCAACTCAGTAGCCTAATCCTGCTTTCTCTCCATAACCTTTGATCCCATTTGCCCCAAGTGCTTTATCTCGTTGCCTCTTGAATACATTCAGTTTTGGCATCAAATACTTCCTGTAGTAATGAATTCCACAGGCTCATGCTCTTTGGGTGAAGAAATGTCTCATCATCTCCATCCACCAGAATCGTCATACTGTGATCCCTGGTTCGAGACACACGCCTCATCGGGAACATCCTCCCTGCATCTACCCTGTTTAGTCCTGTTAGAATTTTATAAGTCTCTATGCGATCCCCCCTCATTCATCTGAACTCCAGTGAAAACAATCCCAACCTAGTCAATCTCTCCTCATACGTCAGACAATCCATCCACCGGAACCTTTACTGTACTCCCTCGAGAGCAAGAGCATCCTTCCTAAGAAAAGGAGACCAAAACTGTGCACAATATCCTAGGTGTGGCCTCACCAAGGCCCTGTATAACTGCAACAATGTATCCCTGCTCCTGTATTCAACCTCTCGCAATGAAGGCCAACATACCATTTACCTTCTTTACCGCTTGTTGAACCTGCATGCTTACCTCCAGCGACTGGTGCACAAGGACACCCAGGTCCCATTGCACACTCCCCTCTTCCAATTTACAGCCATTCAGATTGTAATCTACCTTCTTGTTTTTGCTTCCAAAGTGAATAACCTCACATTTATCCAAATTATCCTGCATCTGCCATTGATTTGCCCATTTACTCAACCTGTCCAGATCATGCTGAAGGATCTCTGCATCCTCATCACTGTTCACCCTCCCCCCACTCAACTTGGGATCATCTGCAAATTTTGAGATGTTATATTTTTCTCCCTCATTCAAATCATTAATATATATTGTAAATAGCTGGGATCCCAGCACCGATCCCTGTGGTGCCCCACTAGTAACTGCTTGCCAATTTGAAAAGGACCCATTAATTCCTACTTTTTGCTTCCTCTCTGCCAACCAGTTTTCTATCCATATCAATACATTTCCCCCAATCCCATGTGCTTTAATCTTGCACAATAATCTCTAATGCAGGACTTTGTCAAATGCTTTCTGAAAGTCCAAGTATATCACATTGACTGGCTCCCCCGTGTCAACTCCACTAGTTACATCTTCATAGAATTCCAACAGACTTGTCAAGCATGATTTCTTCTTCATAAATCCATGCTGACTCTGTCTGATCCTGCCACTGCTTTCGAAATGGCCTGCTATCCTTGATAATGGATTCAAGAATTTTCTCCACTACCGGTCTATAATTCCCTGTTTTCTTTCTACCTCCCTTTTTGAATATTGGAGTGACATTAGCTATCCTCCAATCTGCAGGGACTGTTCCAGAGTCTGCAGAATCCTGGAAGGTGACCACCAATGCATCCACTATTTCTAGAGCCACTTCCTTAAGTGGGATGTTGATTATCAGGCCCTGGGGATTTATCTGTCTTCAATCCCATCAAATTTCCCAGCACACTTTTATTACTAATATTGATTTCCCTCAATTCTTCCTTCTCACTAAATCTTGCATTCTCCAACATTTCTGGTATCTGATTTGTGTCCTCTTTTGTGAAGACAGAACCAAAGTATGTATACAGTTGCTCAGCTATTTCTTTGTTCCCTATTATACATGCCCCCATTTCTGTCTGTAGGGGATCTACATTTGTTTTCACCAATCTCTTTCTCTTCACGTACGTATCTCTGCTTTTGGCCTCCACTCAGTTTCATTAATAGATCCTCAGGGGAGGTGATGGGTCAGTGGTACTATCTGTTAATCCAGAGACCCAAGTAATATTTCTGGGGACCAGGGTTCAAATCCTACCATACTGAAATTTGAATTCAATAGAAAAATTGGGACTCAGGAATCTAAAGATGACGGCAAAACCATTGTCAATTGTCAGGAAAAATCCGTCTGGTTCACTCATGCCCTTTAGGGAAGGAAACGGCTATCTTTACCTGGTCTGGCCTACATGTGACTCCAGACCCACAGCCATTTAGTTGACTCTTTGGGCAGTTAAGGGATGGACAATAAATGCTGAGATAGCTAGTGACGCCCTCATCCTGTGAATGAACAAAATCAAGACATTTTTGCCCAACTTCCTTGAACTATCTCACCAAAACTTTTCACTAGTGACTTATCTCCCAATGTTCCTCAAATAATTCCCCTTCAAAAGCCTTCTTTCAAAGGCCCACAGTGACCTCATTATTCTGTCATTCAGTACAGTCAAAAAAGCAATATTATTCACAACTAGGAATACAGGAATCAGATGAGGTTGTACAGCTCCTCTTAACTGTTCTCCCATTCATTTCAAATTTTTTACTTCAAATTTCATTAAGCCACCTTGAATTCCTATCCCTTGACAGAAATTTTAATCCCAAACAGCCCATCGATCTCAGTCTTGAAAATCTTTGATTTTGATTTGATTTGGTTATTATTGTCACATGTATGTAGGTACAGTGAAAACTTCTGTTTTGTGTATAGTGCAGGCAGATCATACCATGCAAAGTGCAAAAGTCACACAACACCAGGTTATAGTACAACAGGTTTATTTAAAATCACAAGCTTTCATAACTCTGCCCCTTTGTCAGGTGAAGCGAAGGAGCAGCGCTCCAAAAGCTTGAGATTTCAAATAAACCTGTTGTACTATAACCTGGTGTCGTGTGACTTCTGACCTTGTCCACCCCAGTCCAACACCTGCTCATCTATATCATGGCATGTGAAGTGCATTAGGGTAATAGAACAGAGTGAGAAATACAATATTACAGCTGTAGAGAAGCACATAAAGAACAAGATCTATATTAAATTTGAAATTTAAGAGATCCATTCAAAAGTATAATATCAGTGAAGAAGAAGCTGTTCTTGAATTTGTTTGTATGTGTGTTTAAGCTTTTGTATATTCCACCCGACAGAAGAGGTTGGAAGAGATTATAACTGAGGTAGAAGGGATCTTTGATTATGTTGGCTGCCTTCCCAAGGCAGCGAGAAGTGTAGATGGAGTCAATGGATGGAAGATGAGATACCAAGGTGTAGAGCTGGATGAACACAGCAGGCCTAGCAGCATCAGAGGAGCAGGAAAGCTGATGTTTCGGGCCTAGACCCTTCTTCAGAAATGGGGGAGGGGAAGGGGGTTCTGAAATAAATAGGGAGCGAGGGGGAGCTGGATAGAAGATGGATAGAGGAGAAGATAGGTGGAGAGGAGACAGACAGGTCAAAGAGGCGGGGATGGAGCCAGTAAAGGTGAGTGTGGGTGGGAAGTTAGGGAGGAGATAGGTCAGTCCAGGGAGGACAGACAGGTCAAGGGGGCGGGATGAGGTTAGTAGTTAGGAGAAGGGGTGGGGCTTGAGGTGGGAGGAGGGGATAGGTGGGAGGAAGGACAGGTTAGGGAGGTGGGAGGAAGGACAGGTTAGGGAGGTGGGGACAAGCTGGGCTGGTTTTGGGATGCAGTAGCGGGAGGGGAGATTTTGAAGCTTGTGAAGTCCACATTGATACCACTGGGCTGCAGGGTTCCCAAGCGTTTATAAAAGGCGATGCCGGCGCATTGCTGCGAGTGTGTGTTTCAGGAGTCGCAGGGAGAAATGTTTTTGAAGGATCTCAATGTTCTGAATGTAGACATTGTCGCGGTTGGGGCCAAATTGGGAAGGCCTAAATGTGGACTGTAGTCCACTGGGTGGAAGCTTGGCTTGCGTGATGGCCTGGGCTGTGTGCACAATTCTCTGTAGTTTCTAACAGTCCTCGACAGAGCAGTTGCCATACCAAGCCATGATACATCCGGATGGCAATGGAACCCTAGCATCCATTCCTTTTTGAGAGACAGGTCCAAATTTCCACTGCCCCTTGTGTGAGAGAGTTCATCTGCAACACAGAAGCATGGTCCAGTAATGCGGCATATTTAATGCTCAATCTTACATATCAAATTACATAAATGATTTATTAAAGAATACAGGTGTTACAACATCAACTGTTGGAGTTGAGTATTCAGATCTTGGAGGATTCTGCCATCTCCATTTTTTTTTGACTGGGGTAATGTTTGATATGTGAATCTTTCCACTTGCTGTTCAGCCTGATATGCGGATGAACATTCCCACAGATGACTTGTTGTTTTTGTGTTACAGTGTGATGGAGTGTCTATCTCACTCCCTAGTCTCCAAGGGCTAGCAGTGCTCAACATCCCCAGTTACGCTGGTGGAATTAACTTCTGGGGAGGAACAAAGGAGAATGATGTGAGTATCTTTATGCATTGTGTGGGTCATTGATATATAAGACACAAGTAGCCTGCACACGGATACCAGTGAATAATATGCACAGACATTAGTATGGCACAGATATACATTAAAGCACATAACAAAAAGGACATTACTGCATTTTGCATATGGGCATTAAAACAATTTAACAAGGGAGTCTTCAGATAAGGAATTGTGATAAGGGGAGAATCTTGACATCTCCCTGTAGAGTATATTTCAGTATCATGTATCTATGCACCGATGACCTGCAACTGTTGCAGAAAGAAACTTACTATGGACGTAAGTTTTTTTCAGCATATTAGTGAGTCTTGGAGAAATAACAAATTAGGATTTAATAACAATTTCATTTTGAGGCTGATTTTGGAGGTTTATAATTAAAGCCTAGGGTCTCTGCGGTACAGGGATAATCAGGCTGTGTTCCTATTCTCCATATACATGCAGGCACTGCCAAATTCCTGTCTGGAATTTTACACAATCTGAGGATTGGCTGAATTGATATTCCCCTCATAGTTAAGTAGTGCACTGACACTCAGTACTGAACAACTAAGAACTAGGCAGTGAGATACAGGGACAGTAGGAAGCTCCTTTGTAACTGGATCTCAGGAAGCATTAATTTCTTCGAGAGGAAAGTTGGGAACAGGAAACATCATTGGCACGGGTCATACGTTGTTGAGGCACTGAACTGGGAGATGGTAACTGAGAATGATACACGAACACAGAATGGTTCAGGTGCAGTTTCATGGCAGCATGTAACGAAGGGGCTGTCACTGCCCTGGACATTGATTCTGGGGTCCAAGCCAAGCATTCCAGTAACCCATTTCTTTTGTTTCAGAATTATGGAGCACCGTCCTTCGATGACAAGAAGCTGGAGGTTGTGGCAGTATTTGGCAGCATGCAGATGGCCGTTTCCAGGGTTATTAATCTGCAGTACCACCGGATAGCCCAGGTGAGGCTGAGAGAAGCGACAGTATTATTGGATAGCACAGGGGAGTCTGGGAGAAGGGACAGTACTATGGGATAGCCCAGATGGGTCTCGTAGACAGGATGGTATTATGGGATAGCACTGGGGAGTCTGGGAGGATGGAGATTATTATGGGAGAACACAGGGGAGTCTGGGAGGATGGAGATTATTATGGGATAGCACAGGGGAGTCTGGGGGAAGGGGCAGTATTATGGGATGTTCTGTGGCAGTTATAGAATATTGGTATGACTGTAGAGGCTGCGAAGCTTCGTTCACATTGTGTTTTTTTGCAAAGTGGATGTCAATCCACCTTCATTACAATCTACTCCCAATGATTTGTAGTTTATTTACAGTTTCTTTAAGCATCTTATATTGTTTAATTTAAATTATTAGGTGATTCACATCTTCCTCAGGCAACAGGAAAGTGTATGAAAAATGTTTGTCATTATGTCCCCACAATTCACTGAACCATCTTTTCCCTTATTCTCTGAAAATGCAAGCAATTCTTTTGCATGTTAAAGTTTGGAGAATTTTGAATTGCCTGCTGGATTTCCTCAGGTGAATTTTATACACAGAATTTATGTGTCACAGGGGATTGGATGTTCTCATTTGTGTTACCCAATCCATTTAAACTGCTTTTAAATCAAAGTAAAATCAAAGAAGAGTATAAATGTACTTCCTTTCACTATTTACCTCAAAACTCTGAAGGGTAATGAAAATATAGGGAGAAACAGTTTTCAGAGTTACGAAGATCCATAACCAGAAGGAAACAGAAATAACAAAGTTGGGGAAAGAACTAAGTGCAAGACAATGTGCGTTACTTTTACACAGCGATAGATTCATACAGTGCAGAAAAGGCCCTTCAGCCCATTGAGTCTGCAACAATGTAACCACCACTTAGAGTTGTGCTAATCCCAATTTCCTGCACTTGTCCCATATCCTTGAATGTTATGATATTTCAAGTGCTCTTCCGAATATTTTTTAAAGGTTGTAAGGTTTCCGGTCTCTACAGCCTTCTCAGGCAGTGCATTCCAGATTCCGAAGTCACACAATATCAGGTTATAGTCCAACCGATTTATTTAAAATCACCAGCTTTCTGAGCTCTGTTCCTTTGTCAGGTGAAGTCAGGATCTTCTTACTTTGTCAATCCAAGTCCAACATCGGCACCTCTGTATCATTCTAGATTCCCACCACCTCTGAGTGAAATTTTTTTTCCCAAATCCCCTCTAAATCTCCTGTCCCTTACCCTAAAATCTCATGATTAAGCCCTCAACCAAGGGGAATAGCTGCTCTCAATTCACGCTGTCCATACTCCTCTTAGTCTTATATACCTCAATCATGTCCCCCCTCCATCTTCTCTGCTCTAAAGAAAACAATCCGAGCCTAGGTGGTCTCTACTTATATCTCAATGTCTCCGTCACAGGCAATATCCTGGTGAAGCTCCTCTGTACCCCCTCTAGTGCTATGATATCCTTCCTGTAGTGACCAGAACTGCACACAGTACTCCAGCTGTGGCCTGACCAATGTCTGTACAACTTCAACATTACCTCTTGCTCTTATACTCTATGCTACAACTGATGAAAGCAAATGCTCCATATGCCTTCTTAATCATCCTATTTACGTGCTCTGCTGACTTCAGGGATCTTTGAATAATAACCCTGAGATCCCTCTGTTCCTCTAAGCTACCCAGTGTCTTGCTATCCATTAAATACTCCATCATCTTGATTCTTCTTCCAAAATGCATCACCATACACTTATCAGGATCAAATACCATCTGCCACTACTCTACCCATCTGACCAACCCATCTATATCTTCCTGCAACCTACATCTATCTTCTTCACTATAAACCACCTTACCAATCATGCAAACTTGCTTAACATCCACCCCCCCGACATTTTCATCTACATCATTTATGTATATAACAAACATTAAGTGTCCCAGTACTGACCTTTGTGGTACACCACTGGACACCAGTCTCCAGTCACTCAAACATCCTTCTAACACTACTCTTTATGTCCTATTATTTAAGCCAGTTTCAGATCCATCTTGCCAAGTTTCCTTGAAATTGGACTGCACTGTCTGTGAGGGTGGTGGAAACAGACTTTAATGGCAGGTTTCAAAAGAGAATTGGATGGGTACTTATAAAAGAAATAATTTGTTGAATTAAAGTAATGGACAAGTGGCATGGAACTAATTGAATAGCTTTACTAATGAATTAGCACAGGCATAATGGGCTGAATGACATCCTTCTGTGTTGAATGAATTATGTTTTCCTTTATCACTTGTGAAAATGAAATCTTGTTTTGAATTTCATGCCTTGTATTATTGCAGTGTCGTATGGTGAAGATTACTATTAGCGGAGATGAAGGGGTGCCAGTTCAGGTGGATGGTGAAGCCTGGATCCAGCCTCCAGGAGTTATCAAAATACAACATAAGAACAGGGCCCAAATGTTAACAAGAGACAGGGTAAGTGTTCAGTACTGTCTTTACTGATGTGTGCAGCATTCAGATAATCTGCAGATTGCTGGTGGTGACTGCGATCTTTCCTGATGTGCACCTAGTGGGATTTCTGTTGAGGTTATAACAATGAGATGTGAAAAGCCCTGAACGGAATCATGTTGCTAATTGGGCAACTGATTTCTGGGGTCCTTATAAACACTGGTGTTGTATGAAACCTTAGTTTATATCCAAATGCATATACAGCTCAGTGTAGGGAAATGAACAATGAAAGAAAATACACCCTGACGCTAAGAATGAAGGGGTGGAGAGATCCAGGGCTACTGGTATAATATCCTTTAAAGATTGCACTTAGTTTTACCAACTTTACTTGAATGTATTTTGGGTTATTCCATTACATGGCATTCAACTGCCCATCCCCACTGCCATTAATTGCCCAATGAATTCACCCTGTCCACATATCTCACAGGGAATGTCAAGAATTTGGGAGCAGTCAGAAATATGGAGTAGAGTTAGGAGATCAGCCATAATCTTAATGAATGACTCAAAAAGACAACAAGACTATTCCTGTTCATGTTTGCAACTGTCACGTGTTCACTCTCATGGTATCTTGCACTGCCAGGCCTTTGGGAACTCAATAGAGGCTTTTCTACCTGAGAGCATGATTCTTGACCCTGACTAGAAATAACATTTAATCCGCACCTGCAATATTATTCTTAAAAAAAATGTTCAAAGCAAATGAGAAAACGCATACATTATTAAAGGTCTCTGAATGCTTTTTCATCAAGACTCTTTTAGGAGTAATGATAAATCTTGAAAGGTTGACATCTCAAGTGAGAAGGCAGGTGAAATAGGACAGCACTGGGTAGTGAGACTTCA
>NC_063345.1:67201371-67248710 GCF_021869965.1 Rhincodon typus
GTTCGAGAACTGAATCAAGGGATATGGAACAATGATGTGTGAAAGGGGGTTATGATACCAATGAAGTATAATTTAATTGAATGATGGAGAGTGTAAAATGACCTGCACATGTGCCTGAACATCAATTGAAAGTACTCAGGAAGGATAAAGGAAGAAATTGGATGCAATATTTTCACACAGGGCTACTAGATGTAGGAATGTTTTAGCAAAGGAGCTATTGAAGTAAATACAAGAACATCATTCAAAGGGGAATTGAATAAGTATTCACAGAAGAAGAATAGAAAAGAAAATGTAAAAAAGGAAAGGAGAAGGGTAGCTTCATTATGCAGGTGGCAGTTTCTTTATTTTCAGAGAAGTGTGTATAGGAAGCTTTGAAATGTTTCAGCTAATCCCTTATGGATTCTTCACATTCTAATGTTCCTCTTCAGGCCTTTGAAAGCACTTTGAAGTCTTGGGAAGACAAACGAAAAGGAGACTCTTTGAGACAGGTGACTCGGCCCCGCCTGAGCTCTCAGCAGTCCATGGAGTTCCTCACGGAGGACGAGATGGGTGAGGTGCAGCAGTTTGCACAGTCAGCGGAGACACTGATCAACAGGTAGGCATCATGATCTGAACACTTTCCATCACAACCTAACATTGACAGGATTCATTAACCATCTCATCACTTCTGTTAGCAAGGTTCAAATGAATTATCCACTGTCAATATGAAAACTGATTGATCACTCAGCCAGTACCATTAAGGACGCTCATTAATTACCAACAATAATTTACAAAATTTATGGATCACCCACTTATTATCAGTCATGAATTTCATCAACAACCACTATCATCAACGACATCATTGATCACACCATCCACTTTTATTCACCAGATTCATTGATCACCCACCACTATCATTAATGAGATTCATTAATTACCAATGCACAATCAGACTCATCTCTGCCAAGGTCTTGACTTTCGCTGATGTGACATAAAGAAAGCAACAGATTGGGAGAAAGGAATTTACATGTTAGAGTGAAATAAGGTTGGGTTTGGTGCTTGGCCAGTGTCAGGATTTACTCATTAGGAATGTGTACTTCCAATTGCCTAAACTGTGAGATCCTTGGCTCAGGGCATTGACTACGTTTTGTTTTATTGAGAAACTAAGGCAGGCCAAGAGGACCTTGAAATCTTGAAAGGTTGACATCTCCAGTGAGAAGGCAGGTGAAATAGGACAGCACTGGGTAGTGAGACTTCATACACAGTAACATTGAGTATTAACATGATGTTTAAAATGCTTGTTCGAGAACTGAATCAAGGGATATGGAACAATGATGTGTGAAAGGGAAATTCAGGAAATCATCAGAGTCAGGTCAAATGTGGACCCTGCTGTGAAGAATCACAGTCTACACTGAAAGACTAGGGGAACGTCAGTGCCTATGGTGCAGGTTAACACCAGGGGATGGGATGAGCAGGCAAGGGGTACAGGAAAAGATTGTCTATGTTGACAGATGCCGTCAGGGGATTGACCAAAACCCACAGTGTGAGACCTCTCCTAAGAGAAGTCTGATAGGGCCAGACAACAGCAAAAGTTATAGACAATGCTTTTAGTGCAGAGAGTGGTGCAATGAGTCATATCTGTGCAAGTCAGGGGCAGAATACGTCAGGCAAGACATGGTGACTGAAGGCAACAAGGGAGAAAGTTTCAAACAACAGCACATTTAATAATCAAGAATGAGCATTAAAGTGAAAGAAGGTCAACTACTGAAAAAAGAAATGTTTCCTAAAAAGCTCCATAGCTACTTTCAGTCAGATTAATGTTCCCCAGCTGATTAATGCATAATATCATCAATTTCTAGTGACAGTATGAGGTAACTCCACTGTTGCTATTTTACAGGATCCACCATGCGGCTGAGAGACAGAAGATTATTGAGCAGGAGTTGGCCCATGCAGTCAATGGATGCTCCCATGTCCTAAGTGAAGTATTGCCAAAGCAAAATACTCCTGAAGTAAGTCAACTTTACTTAATTTTCCCCCAAACCCAAGTGCTGAGACTGTGATCCCTGGAATGGTGTAATGTCCCTTCTACAGGTTTGATAAAGCACCACTTTGATACAATACAAGACGGCCCAGGGATAAGGCCTTCAAACAACAACCGGAGTTATGAACAATGTCTAAAGTAAACCATTGTCCCATCAAATGCCATCAGAAGGAGATGAGTCAAATAGCTGTACTCCATTCTTGGGCTGGCATAATTGATGTAGTGTCATAAAGGGGAGGTCAACCTGCCCTGCCACCGCCCCCCCCACACCCCAATAACTAAAACCTAAACACCCAGAGAAGCTCGCCTCGCCTCATAATCTGTTAAAAGAAGTGTGAAAAGTGGTTTAACCTGCCTCTCACCTCCCAATCTGTTATGAAGCAGAAATTAGATGAAATTAACTCCTGACAGTCACTCTATGATCAACTAATAACAATGCATTTATCTAACTCTAACAGTGAACAAATTAACAGAACTACTAACAAACCAAACAATTTCCCCTTAACTATTAACCACTCCCAATTAAAACACAATTCTAATGGTATGCTGTTGCAATAAATACAAGTCCCACTTATATAAGCCAAAATAATGATAAAATAAATCAAAACCTAATCTCTCGAAATTACAGCCAGGAATACATCTTCTGGAATGCTCTGCACCCTCTCTGCTGGTCTTCAGTCAGGAACACTTTTCTCCATCAAATTCTTGTGTCAAGAATATTAGCTAAGAGTGTGGCTATACCTTAGTTAGATGATGGTTTTCTGAGAGGTTAGAGAATTCTGTGAGAACCAGTGATTTTCTCTTTAGAGCTGCTGGTTGTTAACTCTAACAGATAGCAGTTGCTCTCACATCAATTTTTATACCCTTGATGACCTATTAATTTCTTACAATAGGATTTGTCTTAGGTTGTCAAAACCATAAGATTTAAATTTAATTGGTTTTCTAGTTTCTAAGTGCCTGGTTTAAATTAATTGGCTGATTTTCAAACTGGTTGCCTTAATAACAAAACAAACTACTGCTTGAGATGTTATCACACAGCCTTTTGATGCAATGTTTCAATTTCAGGAGCTCTCTGTGCATTTGCACATTTTTAAAATCTCCAAGCCTAGAAAAATCACATCATCTTTTAAAGGGACCACATACTCTTACCCCTATCATTTTACAAACATTAAATTCTAACATCCTGCCTTCCAATCCACAAATACTTCACCCAATTTAGCAAGAGTGGGTAGAGAGACTGGATTGGTTTGGACTATATTCACTGAAGTTTTGAGGAATTTTAACAAGACTGGACAGGGTAAATGCAAGAAGGATGTTCTCAATGACCACGGAGTCCAAAGCCAGGAATCATAGACTAAGGATGCAAAGTAGGTCCTTTAGGACTGAGGTGCGGAGAAATGTCTTCGCCCAGAGAGTAGTGAGCCTGTGGAATTCTCTGTCATAGAAATCAGTTGAGGGCAAAGCATTGAATGGTTTCAAGAAGGAGCTAGATATACGTCTTAGAATTAAAAGGATTGAAGAAAAGAGGAACCGGATACTGAGTTGGATGATCAGGCATGGCCTTGAATGGCAGAGCAGGCTCAAAGAGCTGAAGGGCCTACTCCTGTTCCTATTTTCAATATTTCTGTATATCAGAAATGACACAAGGGACTAGGTTTTCACTCCTGATTAAAGGTACCCACCTTAGGGAAATGAGCCCCAGATGTTGGGAACTTCATTCTGACAGTGACGTGTGGGTGCAGAATGGAATTGGACAAGCCAACCCAGGCACAGATCAAAGGCAGCCACATGCAATAGATGAACTGGGATGAAGGGAGCAGTTTCAGGGTTGCTGTAAGTAGTGGTGCACAACAGGAATCAGTGTTGAGGCTACAATTATTTACAATATATATGAATGATTTGGCTGAGAAAAATGAATGTACTGTAGCCAAGCTTGTAGATGATACAAAATAATAGGTGGAAGGGCAAGTGCTGAGGCTAACACAAAGAGTCTATGGAATATAAACAGGTTAAAAGAGTGGACAAAAACGTGGCAGACGGAATACAACATGGGAAGATATGATTGTGTACACTTTGGAAAGAAGAATAGAGGAGCCAAATATTATCAAAATGGAGAAAAACTGCAGAATGCTACTTAACAGAGGTATTTGGGGAATGAATCATTAAAAGCTAGCATCCAAGTTCAGCAGAAGGCCAAATGTCATATTTATTTTGTTTCAAAGTGAACACAATATAAAAATTGGGAAAAAAGAAACAGAAGAACTGAGGATGCTGGAAATCAGAAATAAAAACAAAAAATTGCTGGGAAAACTCAGCAGGTCAGGCAGTATCTGTAGAGAGAAAGCAGAGTTAACATTTCGGTGCAGTGACCCTTCTTCGCAAGACGTTCTAAAGAAGGGTCACTTAACCAGAAGCATTAACTCTGTTTTCTCTCCCCATAGATGCTGCTGGACCTGCTGACCTTGTCCAGCAATTTCTGTTTTTCTTTCTGATGAATTGGAAGGTCGTGCTAAAACTATACAAGACACTAATCAGGCCAGAGCTGGAATACTGGGAACAGTTTTGAGCCCCTTATCTTAGGAAAGATGTACTGCCATTGGAGGCTGTCCAGAGAAGGCTCAGAGAAGGCTGATACTGGGTATGGAGGGAGTGTTATATGGGAAGAGGTTGAGTAGGTTAGGCCTGTACTCACTGGAAGTTGAAAGAATGCAAGACAACTTTTTTGTATTATACAGGATTCTTAGAGGACTTGGTAGGGTCGATGCAGAGATATTATTTCCCCTTGAGGGAGAGCCTAGGACCAAAGGGCAGAATCTCAACAAGGGGTTGCCCCTTTAAGATGGAGATGTGTGGGAATTCCTTCTGTCAGAGGGTGGTGAATTCTTTACTGTGGCGGGCTATTGAGGCTGGTTCATTAAGTGTATTTAAAGCTGCAACAGACAGATTTTAATCAATAAGGGAATTAAAGGTTATGGGGAAAAGGCAGGAAAATGGAGTTGGGGATTCTCAAACCAGCCATGATCTCATTGAATGGCAGAGCAGACTCAATTGACTGAATGGCCTATTTCTGTTCCTACGTCTTATCTTCTTAAAAGACCTATACAAGCTCATTGGGACTTAATCCTAATTATTTTGTTAAATATTTACCTTTCTATCCTTCATCACTAACACTTTAACCTACTCATCCTGGCAAAACATGCTAACATATCATAACATATAGCCTGTCATAATTCCTCGGCCACCTCAGTGCCAATTCATACCAACCCATTCTCTCCATCCACTACCCTTTTTCCTTACAGGCTACATGCTAATTCATCCAGTCTCTATTAATGTTAGACCTCAGGGGCCATACTGAGATCAAATAAATTCTAGATATGTGTCACAGAGTTCACTACATAAAAAAGTACTCCCATTCATGAAAGCAAATTCACAATATTTAAATTCCCTTAAATACTTGATCTGGTACAAAAACAAATATTTGTGTTCATAACTTGACAGCAAAGACAGCTAATCCTTTAAACACCTCTTTGAGTGAGAATCAGACTATGTACCGACAGTGAACACCTCCCTGTCCCCCTCCTGAGGTAACGATAGGCTGTGAATGCAGCCAACAATTCATATTACTGTAATGATATCACTTAGGGTTCATAATCAACAAACTATTAAGACATGGGAAGACTTTTTTTTCATCTCTCCCATACGTGGACAAGCTATTTTTTTTTCAAGTTCTGCAGACCTTATCTATCCTCAAAGAGCACCTTTTATGACCTTACTAAAGATTTATAACTGCCACATTACAAAGTAAGGTTCCTATCCCACCACTGAGTTCAAATCGACTTCCTGCATTCAAGATTCCCACATGGTCCCTGCCCCCTACCTCGACAGATAGAAATACGGCCTGTCGAAAATGGCTAGTTCTTCCAAATGTGAGACCTCCATTATTTCAACGTTGTGTTGTTCTAGGTTGTTGTTCTATGACGAATATAGCAGCGGTTATAGATATTTTCTAATCAGCCTCTTCAGAGATGTTATTACACACCTCTGGAGTACACCTGAGTCCACCACCGACTCAGAGGTAGGAATGCTACAACAATGCTACAGGACCCTCAGCATGAATTATAAATCGAACACAGTGTCATCTGCTTGGTTTGATTAGCAAATGACTGGAGACTCTATTCATGATTCATGAACTAACCTCAAAACACTAAACAGGTGTTATTATTTAGTTGTAAATAATAAACTTAACAGAAACCAAGTTTGAGCTTGATTGCACTGCCTTTAGAAAGTTTGTCCTACTCCTTTAGGACAATTTGATAAATGGGAAAAACAGTATTTGCACTCTGACTTAAGGTTTGTTTGGAGTCTGATTGCATATTCAATGTAAAATCACTTTGCCAGTTTTGTTCACATCCTCCCATATTCCAAAGGTAATGCCAATGGAGAGTTGCCTGACCCAGGATCATAGAATGTCTACAGTGTGGAAGCAGGCCATTTAGCCCATCGAGTTCACACTGACCCTCTGAAGAGCATACCACCCAGCCCTGCCCCCTGCCCTATTAACCCTGCATTTCCCATGGCTAATCCACCTAGCCTGCTATTCCCTGGACATTATGGGCAATTTAACATGGTCAATCAATCTAACCTGCACATCTTTGGACTGTGGGAAGAAACCAGAGCACATGGAGGAAACCCACACAGACACGGGGAGAATGTGCAAACTCCACACAGTCACCCAAGGTTGGATTCAAACTCAGGTCCCTGGGCCTATGATGCAACAGTGCTAACCACGAAGCCACTGTGCTAGTTGATCTGTGTAAATACTGTGTTGGATTTCTCTACCTTTTTGCTCCCTTATCTTGGCGTTGTGTTTCTTTCAGGCTATGACCAGGAATGCAGTTGTGGATGTCTTTAGTAGTGTCAGAGCCCTGTGCGCGGAGACAAAGGCACTTCTTGATGGGAAATTACTGGTACGTGAACTGGTCAGGCCAACATAAACCGCTGCTCAACAGATTACTCATTCAAACATTTTACTTAGTCTTGCATCTCATGTTATTTGCAGGAGATTGCTGTGGGGAAATTTCTTGCTACATTTTTTGATATCACAACAAGGACTCTATGCTAGGCACATTTCTCAGTTTTCAGATGTCTTGAATTTCTGACTAAGTGTAAATTTTTTTCGACTGAGTAATAGGGAGACTGAAGCCACTGTTTTCAGCTCAAGCCATTGATTCCATCCCTCTTCCTGGAAATTGTCTGAGACTAATTGCAGACTACTTGCAACTTCAATCTCATAAATTACAGTTGGATGAGCCTCCCACGAAATATCCTTGTCAGGGAATTACACTGTCTAGTTCCACCTTGAAATCAGCGCTCAACAGAAGGTGATGGTCAAGGTGTGTTTTTGTGACTGAAGCCTGTGTCCAATGGGGTTCCACAGGGATCAGTGTTGGGGCCCTTGCTGTTTGTAGTTTTTATGTATGAAGGTAGGAAGTTCACAGATAATACAAAAATTAGTGGTGTGCTAAATAGTGAGGAGGGTAGTCTTAGATTATGGGAGGATATAGACAGTATGGTCAGAAGTACTGATTGACGCAAGATACAATTGGGATGATGCACTTGGGCAGCATAAACAAGGCAAGGGAATATATAGAGCCATAGAGTTGTACAGCACAGAAACAGACCCTTAGATCCATTTTGTCCATGCTGACCAGACATCCTAAACTGATCTAGTCACATTTGCCAACATTTGGCCCATATCCCTCTACATGATGAACAGCAGGACCCTGGGAAGCACTGAGGATTAGAGGCACCTTGCTGTACATGTATGCTGGCCCTTTAAGATATTACAGCAGATGGATAAAGTGGTTAAGAAGGCATATTATTTATTTGCCTTCATTGGCTGAGGCATCAAATTTAAAAGCAAAGAGATTATACTGGTGCTAGTAAAGTCATAGCTACAGTATTATGTGAAGTTCTGGAATCCACATTATAGGAGTGATGTGATAGCACTAGAGAGCGTGCAGAGGAGATTTACCAAAACGTGCTTGGGCGGAAGAGTTTCAGTTATGAAGAGAGATTGCACAGACTGGCGTTATTTTCCTTCGAGCAGAGGATACTGAGGGGAGAACCTGACGGAGGTGCACAAAATTATGAGCGGCATGAATAGAGTAGACAGGAAGGATCAGTAACCAGGGAGCATAGATTTAAGTTAAGGAGCAGGAGGTTTGGAGTAGATGAGAGGAAAAACATTTTCACCCAAAGGATTACCAGAGAAAGAGTAAAAGGGTTAACAAGGAAAGAGTGGGGCCCACTAGACACCAAAGAGGTAACCAAATATTTCTCATCTTTATGCACAAAGGAGGAAAACATTGTTGCTGGGGATTTCATTTGGGGTGGTGAGGATTAAACATTAAGCTTAATAATAAGGAGGTAATTAGATGCTTTATATGGGCATAATCCCCAGGTCCTGATGAGATGTATCCCACGTTGCTATGCGAGATAAGGGAGGAGATTGCTGGGGGCCCTGGCAGAGATATTTAATACCACTCTGGCCACAGGTGAAGTGCCAGATGACTGGAGAATAACTTGTGGTTCCTTCGTTCAAGAAGGTCAGCAGAGATTGGCCAGGTAATTACAGACCAGTTAGTCTGACATCATTTGTACAGAAATTATTGGACAAAAATTCTGAAGGACAGGATTAATCAGCATTTGGAAAGACAGGGATTGATCAGGAATAGTCAGCATGGTTAAAGGGAAATCCTGTCTGACTACTTTAATTGAGTTTTTCAAAAAGGTGACTAAAGATATAGATGACGATAGTGCAGCTGAAGTGGTTTACATGGACCTCAATAAGACCTTTGCCAAGATCCCACAATGAATACTGCTCCAAAAGGTAAGAGCCTATGGGATCCAGGAAAAGTTGGAAAACTGGATCCAAAATTAGTTTGCAAACAGGAGGCAAAGGGTGTTGGTGGAGGGATGTTTTTGTGATTGGAAGCCTGTGACCACAGGTATACCACAGGGATCAGTACTGGGCCCTTGCTGTTTGTTACATACATTAACAATTTGGATGTTAGTGCAGAAGGTATAATTTGTAAGTTTGCAGATGACACAAAAATGGTTGGTGTTGTTGATAGTGAGGTGGATGGTCTCAGGCTATAGTCTGATTTTGATCAGCTGGTAAATTGGGCAGAACAATGACAGATGAAATTTAATCCTGATAATTGTGAGTTGATTCATTTTGGGAGGAATAGTAAGAAAAGGCTATACACAATGAATGGTAGGTCCGCAGGGAGTACTAATAAACAAAGGGATCTTGGTGTATAATTCATAGATCCCTGAAGGTGTCAGCATAGGTAGACAGAGTGGTGAAGAAGGTATACAGGATGCTTTTCTTCATTAGCCGGGATGTAGAATATAGGAGCAAGGAAGTCTTGTTACAATTTTATAGAACATTGATTATGCAGTTCTCGTTGCCACACTATTGGAAGGACATGATTGCACTGGAGAGGGTGCAGAGGAGATTCACCAGGATTTTGCCTGGGATGAAAAGTCTCAAATATGAAGAGACACTGGATAGACTGGGTTTGATTTCCTTGGAGCAGACGAGGCCTGGTGGGGGAGGCAGATCTGACTAAGGTATACAAAATTATGAGAGGCACAGACAGTGCAGACTGGGAGAACCTATTCCCCATGGCAGACACATCTAAGACCAGAGACAAAAGTTTAAGGTGTGGAATAAGTGGTTTGGAGGAGATCTGAGGAAGCACTTTTTCACCCAGAGGGTGGTAGAAATATGGAATGTGCTGCTTGAGAGGATAGTAGAAGCAGGTATCTCATAACATTTAAGAAACAGCTGGAGAAACATTTAAAATGTCAGGGCACTGTTGGCTACGGACCAAGTGCAGGTAAATGGGATTAGTACAGTTTGATGTATGTTGGTCAGCATTGACATGGTGAGCTGAAGGGCCAATATCTATGCTGTATTACTCGATGACTCTATGACTCAGAAGATGGTGGGAACTCACTGTCTGTAAAAGTAGTCAAAGCAGAAATGCTTATAACATCTAAGAAATATTTAGATGTGCTCAAATGATAGCAAGACTTTCAAGGCTATTGGCCAACTGTTGGAAAATGGGATTAGAACAGTAAAGAGGTTATTTTTGACTGGCAACTCAATGGGCCAAAGGGCCTCTTTTTGTTCCACAGACCTCCTTAACATAAATATGATCTAACTTAATTCCTTCCTCAGTTCATCTGCCTTCATTCCTGCCTGCATTGCCTCGAGCCTTACCTTGTGAATTGATTATCCCAATGCATGCCATGGTATTCCAAAGTTTTGGACAGAGGAGCCAAAGCATTCAAGTTATGTAATGTGGTGATATTCATGTTATTACAATGTGTCCAAAGAGAGCTAAGTGAGCGTGCGATGCCTCTCCAGATGGAGTCGGTGGTATGGTCTCTCACATGTCTCTCTTGAAGTGGCTTGAAGTCACCATTAAAGCGGCTACCAAAGAATGTCATAAACATATATGGTCCTAAGTGTGCAGTCAAGGCATTTGGAGATGGAAAGGTTAGGTTTGTACATATAGATCATGTTTTACCATCAGGGGCCGATGAAGATGAAAGCAGTTGGGAAGAGTGAAATGAGACTGTTGAATTGGATAGATGGGATATCGATGAGTACCAGCAGTTACTCCAACATAAGCCGTGCCTGAAACCATTTGGGAGCTGAGTCAGAGTCTGACAGAGATGTTTGATGAAGGAAAAAATTCAATTGATGATCCGTGGTAAAATATGTCCTTATTAGAGAAAATGTCATCTAAGGCTAAGACAAGTCAAGGCTTCTCCCCAGGCTCTGTTAGTTTAAGTCAAGAAAGGAGATATCCCCTTAAACCAGTGGTTAAATGAATTTGTTATTGAGTGGAAGACAGGAGAGGAAATTAAATTGCATAACATTCGTTAAGGAGCGATGAGGATTGTAGTAGCAGCCTAGCACCCTCTTGTGGCTATTTGTGCATATATGTAGCAGATCAAGGCAGTTTGTGTTTGATCAGGACTCTCATTGTGCTTCACATACTTTCAGTCTGTCCTTCAATGGTATCATGTTATCAAGTTGGGGAACCGGCACATTGATCAGCAGATTCTTTTAGCACCCACCATCTCCATTCCTGGTCCTGGCAGGAACTAAGAAGCCTGCCTGTGATGTGGATGCTGAGGAGTTGTATGTATGCTTGCAGTATTTTGGAATTGGATTCAAGCTAAGTTTGCCCTGTGCCCTCTTGAACCTAACATAGGGCCTTTGGGGGTATTATTGTTGAACACTCTGTGCTGCAACTTGTCCCTCTTTTTGTACTGTGTGTTAAATGGTTCACTCTATTCGCGTTTGTACAGGAGTTGGAGCCCCCCTATGAAGAGGAATTGCAGACTGCGCTGAGTGATGTTGAGAATGACCTCCAGAAGCTGGCTGAGCTACACTGGCTGGGGCATGCTATACAAACAAGTGATGTGGAGGTGAGTCAGTCTGTCCAGGTCAGTTCATCCAAAGATAAAAACCAACAAACCCCTCATTAGGGGAATGTCGAACTCATGCATCTCAATAGCAGCTGCTGCCTACATACAATGCTTCACTCTCTTTATGTGTTTGAGATAGGATACCACAAAACTCCCTACAATCCAGCCTCTCTACATATGATATCAACTTCTGATGTTGTTATACTCTAGAAAAGCCAATGGATAGAATCAGAGCCAATTTTTGTACACTTTTATCAACAGTTATTTACAGAAACACATGACAAACAAGCACCGCCTAACCTAAAAACCATAATTTTAATTTTCTGCTATTTATAGAAGCACAATTAATGTTCACTTCTTCCATTTGATTAAATTCTATTAATATGCAAGTCACAAATGTTACATTTGTCTATGATATTACCCGATTTGTTTTTTGTTCTCTTGCCGTCATCCTATACAGATAGTAACAGCACTAACATCTTTCTCTGTCTGATCCTGAACAGGATACTTAAGATGATTCACCTCCTCGTCCTTGTGTCCACATCTATCACTTCTCCCTTTCAGTGCACCTTGATTAAAAGGAAGCCCCTCACTGATTTGCACTATGGACAGCAAGGACATGTAGAAACATAGAAAATAGGAGGCGGAGTAGATCATTTGGTTTTTCAGGACTGTTCTGCCATTCAGTATGATGTGGCTAATCATCCACTTCAGTATCCTGTTGTCATGTTTACCCCATGCCCTTTGATTTGTTTAGCCCTAAGAACTATATACATTACTTTCTTGAAAACATTCGATGTTTTGGACTGTACTGTTTTGAGTGGAAGAGAATTCCACAGGCTTGTTACTTTCTGGATGAAGGAATTTCATCTCATCTCATTCGTGAAAGTCCTATCCGATATCCTTAATTCACGTGACTAAGGATGACCTGCCTTTGTCTTTGCACCCCCTAGGTGTGTACCCAACAATAGTTGACCTATATAAAATATTTAAGTCGATGTTCTAAATCCCAAATCACTTCAAATAGCAAGACCTGGCTTAGGATTTACATTAGCTCATAGTAGAATGACCACCTTTCATGTGATCCATCTTCCACTATCCTGGTAATCACGTGATACACATGACGGTAAGGCTGTTGACATCTCTATCAATCTCTATCAATTAGGACACAATGGAGCTTGAGATGAGGTGAGGAAGTCTCCAGTGGTGGAGAGCTTTCCCATGTTAGCTGGTCTTGCCAAGCACTGCGCAATTACAAGTCATGTACTCTGCTTGTGCTATTTTCTGAAAGAGAGAATTTAGGATATATTTGCTCTCGAGATAACATCGGCCACTAAGTTGCAGTTGGGTCTCAGAGGCCTGAGTGCCAGAGTGTGTCGTCCAAGGGTTGATACGCCAGGAGTGGAACTCGGTAGAAATGATCGTGTAGGCACAGTCTGAATTGAGTTAGGATCGCACATGAGGAATGTAGGCAAGAAGAAAGAAAGTGCCCATGTGTACATTGCTGATGTTGGTATCCTGCCATGCTTGGATAGAGGCTGAGGTGGTCAGATTTATCCAGATTGAAGGAGCTAAGGGAATTAACTTCATAGGCCAAGGGTCTCTGCTCATCCACCTATATTTTTACAGAACAAATTGGAGGGTGGAGCCCCTGTTCCCTGACATAACCTTCTTTTTCTCTTCCCAGGAACATTCAAAGGGAAGCAACAAGAGCAGCATTAAGATAAGAATAAAGAATATGTCAAGAAAGGAGAAACTCCAGAAGCAAAAGTCGAACAGTTCTTTGCTAGGTAAGTCCAGACTCAGAAGCCAAGAGCACTTAAATTATTCGGACTTCTAATGAAATAACTTGACGTAATGAGGGTCTAACCTCAAGGACCTTCTTCCACTTTTTCCTGGTTCATGGCATTTCTGAGAACCTTTTGAATATTGTTGAAATATTTGGAGAAATGTTCATCCTGACCGTCCACCCAATTTGACCAGTTGATTAGGGGTGATGATGCTATTGGAAGAATTGCACTCAACTGAAATTCTGATCTCTAACCAGATTAATCCCAGAGTAAACAATCTGGAATAACCATTCACTGCTTTGGAAACAACACATTTATGTACTGGCATTAAAAATCATATTCGGGCCTTAAAAGCAAGGGGAGTGTTTACTTCTGTACACAATAGAAGCAGATAGATGTGAACATGTAATTGTATCCTGCTCACATCGCCGCTTGCAGTAAAATTATCCCTCATGTTTTAAGTTACATTTTAGAATTACGGTCATTGGAAAGTCAGAAAATAAACTGAAAACCATTCAGAATAAATTCGGAATGCTGGCAAATATAATCTTTAAGAACACATTTGGCATAACTTGGTGTGTACCAAAACATAGCCATCGAGTCCTATGCATGAGTTGGTGCAAAATTCAAAGTCCAGGCGCTTTGGAAAGATGCTACTGGAACATTTACAATGGAAGAAATGACTCTTCTCTTACAACTGACATGTTGAGACACCCTCTACTTAAATATCTTAATGATGCCCTAAGATTGAAAAGTAAAACATGACTGGAAATGATAGAAACTGTAACAGGAACTTGAAGGGTGTCTGAGAAGGGGAAATGATGGTAGACACATAGAAGTAAGAAGAAATATAATCACAGGTACTTCATATTTCAATATCTAAAGTCAAACTGGTATTCATAGCCAATGTAGTAACATTAGAAAGGTAGCTCTGATGGCTTGATCCTCAGGCTGTTCTACTCCTCCCCACTACCTGTCGCCACCAAAACTAAAAGTCCACCCCACTCTTATCAACTTGTGACAAAAATTAAAATGGGAAGTGATCAGGAATTTTCAACATGTACATCTCTGACCAGAGTCTGCATGGCCACTGCATTAACCTCTCAAATGTTAATGCTGGTCTCTCTCTCTCTGCATCTTCTCTGTGGCTATAACACTGTATTCTGCACTCTGTTCTGCTACACTGGTGCACTCTGTCTGGTACAATCTGCCTGTATAGCACACAAAACAACATTTTTCACTGTATCTCAGTATGTGTGACAACAAGAACTCACACTCAAACTCAAAGTTCTGGCCACAGTTCCAACTTGTTATTGAATTGACATCACTGATAGAAATATTTGACAGATCTTTCAGTCCCTACCTGGGATGTGAGCAATTATTTTTTGGCACTTTTCCCTTGGTGTTTCCCATGAAATTTCTTGCTCCCAGCCAGGCTACATGAGATTATAACACTGCCATGCAGGCTATGTGAGATAATGATAGTGACAGACAGGCTGTTTGAGATTATAATGCTGTCATCCAGGCTGTTTGAGATTATGATATAGTCAGACAGGTTTTTTGAGATAATAACAGTGTCAGACATGCTGTTTGAGATTATAACCGTTTCAGACATTGTTTGAGGTTATAATATTGTCATCCAGGCTATGTGAGATTATAATTGTGGCAAACAGACTGTTTGAGATTATGATACAGTTGGACAGGTTGTTTGCAATAATAGCAGTGTCAGGCAAGCTGTTTGAGATAATAACAGTGTCAGACTGATTGTTTGAGATTATAACAGAGTCAGACAGATTGTCTGAGATTATAACATTGTCGGGCAGGTTGTTTGAGATTATAACAGTGTCAGAAAGGCTGTTTGAGATTATAATAGTATTAGACAGGCTATTTGAGATATTGACATCGTCAGGCAGGCAGTTTGAAATTATGATACAGTCGGACAGGCTGTTCTGGTTCATTGTATATACTGTGTCATTACAGTTACAGGCTGATCACCCAACTTCACATTGAAAACAAACTGCATTCACTTTGGCAGACGGTGACCACACTTGTAAAAAGAAGTTGAGCACCACTCATGGAATCATACCGTGCAGATGGAGGCCTTTCAGCCGTCGCAGTCTGGGCTAGGGAAATACCCAGATGGCAAACGTTGGGCCAGAACTCACCCTCTGGTTTGGTGAAGCCAAGTCTCCTCCAACAAGTCTTTCCTTTCACCTTAGTCAGAGTTTTCTGTGCTATGAAAGAAGCCATTATTTCAAACAGTATGCACTGACTTGTTGAGTGCTGGGTTGTTCGCTGTTGCTAAGAAGGGCTCTGCTCTTCCCTTAGATGGGGAGATGAGGCACAGGTAAAGTGTCAGTATGGCTACAGTTCTGCAGATGAGAGGGATGCAAAGACATTTTTGCACATCATGACACTCAGAGGTCTGCAAGGCAGAATCTGTTATTCCTGTTAGCTGTTGCCAGTTCACTCGTCCCATGGTTTAGCTTGTCTGCTACTACCCATAAATTACTCAGATAATAATAATGGTGACCTCAAAAGGGTCACAATAACATGATTTGAAGAAGTTGTCTGTGGTACACAAGGCCTATTTTGAAATTGAGATTGAGTTGGCCTCAGTGCAGTATAATTTATGTTATTCCTTCATTCTTGGCTGTCCTCTTTTTTAAGAACTTCCACAACCTTCAAACGCTTGGCCAAAGTGGTCATTTTTGAATAGTGAACAGTGTCAGTGGAAAGGAGGAGGCTAATCAGGGCATTGGGCCTACTCAGACATTCAATCAGATCAAACATGACAATCTGTACCACAGCTTCATCTGTCTGCCTTTTCTTCTTGTCCATGCTGAGGAAAAATGACTAATCTCAGTCTTAAAAACTGCAATTGTCTGCTGGAATGAACGGCCTTTTTGTGTAGAAGTGCTATCTGACACCTCTCTGGAACAACCAAACTCTGCTTTCTGAAATGCACTCTTCAGTATTTTTTTTTTGCCATAAGAAAATTCTTTCTGTATAAAATATGCAAAAGAGATTATGAAGCATTTTGCCTTGAAAATTACAGAAAGTTTGAAAAAATTCAATTTGTCTCCACTCAAAAAGTCCCAGTCTTAGGTGTCTCAACATAATTGTAATACTCTTAATAATTACAATATATGTTTCATTCAGGCATGCAACCCAAGGGAAAATCACTTCAAATTAAAAATTTCCAAATATGCAATGGAATTTAATTTTACCCCATATGGCATATTCCACTCTGCGGTGCTTCAAATCAATTTAATTACCATTGATACTCATGATGCACATGTTCTGTCAGGCGCATAATCCTCGGGGTTTTGCATTGCTTCCAGCACCTCAGTGTACTTCCGTTAAAAGGCCTTCAATTTCTTTTGGCAAACAATATGCTTTATTCATTAAATTTGGAAAACTGCAAGAAAAAAAAAATTGAATATTAGAGAATTGACAATAAAATTCAGCCTGTCACCAAATTACATGTTTCACTCATAAGCACCTCAATACAATTGCAATATTCACATCTGCAATATCCATTCCATTGGCAGCTGTTCAGCCTGACGGGAAAACATCTCAAACTGTAAATTAATGAAGAAGTGAGAGAAATAAACTTATCTTTACAATGCACCACGTTCTACTCTGAGGTGCTTCAACACAATTTCACTTCTGATCATCACAATGTACATGCTTTGTGAGACACATGCTCTGATGGTCACTACAGTTTCCAGCCTTTGGTTACACTATGGCTTTCAAATCCTTTAGCTGTAAGCAGGTTATTGCACTCTAGTAGCTATTGCAGCTCAGCCAGTTTGTCTTAGTGTGGGGCCAGAGGCACAAATTCTGGCCAATATCCCAGTCCACCCTCCCTCAGCCCTGACTCCATCCCATCACTATGAAAATTACTTTTTGTTTCTTTTAACTCATTTAGAACTCTTGAGAATTTTGGCAAAGCAGGGTAAATATTTGCAACAAGAATGCAGTTGCATGCTGGGATAGTCTAGCTCCATGGATTTCAAAGTAGTGGCTGTAGTAATGTGACGTTCAACACGGTGTTTTACATTATCAGTGTCACTGTGATAAAAATAAACTAGAATCGCACACTGGTTACTCGTTCCTTGAGCATTCTGAAATTCGAGCAGCTGTAGGTTTTTGCCCTTCTGTTAAGAACTTGCCCATTGTGATCAGTATATCTGCCTGTCATCTTTTTCGATTTGCCAACATACACTGATGTCAGTTCTGAGATGGATAACTGTGGCTCAGTACGCAGCATTCTTGCCTCTGAGTTATAAGGTCAAGGGTTCAAGCTACAGCCTAGATAGTTAACGCCATAGAGTGATGTCTTTCAGATGATAGACCCAACTAAGACCATATATGAATTCCAAAATGGGTGATAATTCCATAATGTTGTTTTGAAGAGGATCCAGGGAACTTTCCCTGGTGCTGGTCAATATTTATGTCTCAGTCAATATCAATGTCTCAGTCAATATCATTGAAGAGATATAGCCAGTCATTGTTACATATTGCTATTTCTGAGATCTTGCTTTGCACAAATTGACTGTCGCATTTCTTACATCACAGAACTGACTATACTTAAAATGTTCTCATTTATTTAGGATAGCCTGCAGTCATAAAAAAGTATTGTATTAATTTGTAAATAAATGAATACTCTATTTCTCCCCTTCCCTTTCAATTATCTCCTTCTCCATTGACTGTTGACTCTGCTCACCCCTCTCTCTTCACCTCTCACTTCATCGCCCCTTATCCTCACCTCTCACTCTTCACCACATCACACCTTACTCTGTTAATTCTCAATGCATTGTCCCTCATCCCATCACCCCTTACTCCATCACTCCTCACCCCCAGTACTCTTCATACATCTACACCTCATTCTGTCACCTCATCAGTTCTGACCCCTCGCTGGTTGCACCTAATTCCTCATTATTCACCCCTTACCCCTCTCCCTGTCAATCTCCTCTGATATAACCTCAGTCACCCCAGTTGACTTTCCACCTTGACAATCTGGAACAGGAACTGACCAATGTTGTGGAATGTCCGGTTCATGTGGTGAAGGAGACAGACCTGAAACAATTAAATTATTCTTATGTTCTTTTTCAGGATCTGGGGATAACCAAGGTGGGCCACATGACACATATACTGCATGGTATTAAAGAAATCAATCAAAAATCAGTCGCCTCTGAACTGTAGCAACCAAACAAGACCAGAGGAAGATTGCTGCTGAAATATTTCATGTGCTCTAAAGGGATATGTTTCTCCATTGATTTTTGACTCTTCATGGGCCGCTTGCCTGATTTCGCTGCCTAGAGGACATCAGTAGTACTCCGGTGTTTTTGAATGTCAAAGAGAATGAACTTCTTCCCTGTGCAATTCCTCCTTAAGGCTTAGGCACTGCATGGCCAGGCACATCTCGCAACCTATCCCAACCTGTCAATCATGGCCACAGAGGTCGCCATTGTAACTGCTACAAAACTGTGACTAATAGGAACCTCCCTCCAGAGGACAGGAGCATCCCAGTGGCAGGGAGTCACACAGCCACTCATCCATGAATAGAAATGATTTAGTCTCAAAATGTTGGGATCAGATCTGACCCAAAGCACCAACTGCATTGTCCGCAAGAGGGTGGGTCAATCAATGGCCCGGCCCTGTGATTCCCAGCAGGTGGCGAAAGCTCATGACTCTGTGACTGACTTGATGCCTTTATAATGTTGGGGAGCTGTCAATTAAATTCAGAACGTGAAGTCATGTCTGTTATGACTCCTTCTCCATGAATGGGAAGCCTTCATTAACATTGCCCATTCTGCATGAGCCACCACCATTTCAGGCCATGGCCTCTGCTTCACAGTTGCCAGGCAACAGAAGACACAGCTCCCTTACCTGATGGACTCTGACAAAGGAGGTTCAGTGGCTGTGGAATTATCCAGATAAATGTATTGTACTGTGTAATGGTGACAATCGAACTGTCCATCTTTAACCAAGTGTGATTCCTGCTCGGGGTGTTGCAGTGTCCTGTGTGCTGGTGAATCGTGTTCATGTCCCAGAGATTTGGTCATCATTCTAAGTGTAGGAATTAAGCGTGTGAAGCACAGCACATTTTAACGAGCTGTCTAAGGATGAGGGCCATCAAGACATTCAGCTCCAAATCAGCAAACCCTTTGCAAGAAAGGAGATGATTTTCACCTTCGCTGAGTGGAGCTGATCACCTACCCCCAGTATGGTCTGCAAACGATGGACTCCATCTTCTAGAGAACACCCTTAGGACTGTTTGATACAGGATAGTGTAGAGAGAGCTTTACTCCATAGCTAACCCTGGGCTGCATCTGCCCTAGGAGTGCTTGATGGGGAAAGGGCAAAAAAAGCTTTACTCTGTATCTAACCATGGGCTGTACCTGTCCTGGGAGTAATTGATGGGGACAGTGTAGAAGAAGCTTTATTCTGTACCTAACTCGGAATTTCCAGATGCAGAATTAGTTCTAGCTTACCTGAAAGTCTTCAACTTCCCAATACAGACAGCCTTCCCTGTGATTTCCATAGACAGGCTCACAACACCTGATTGAAATTGAATATTATAGTTTTAAAATGCATTTTACACAAGTCATCAGATTACTCTCCAATGTGCAAGTCTCCACTTGGAAAGCATTCACACTGAGCAGCCTGTTATTTCCTGATCCATTTCCTGGGCTCTGGTAAATGTCTCCTTGACTGTCAATTACTGATCCCATAAGAAATGAGAACAATGCTATTTGGTTTTTACAATCTTTCTGAGAACAGCTACCCTGAACCTGTTTTGGCTTTTCTGAGATTGCAGCATTTAACAGGAACATTGCTCAGCAACATAGCTTTGCCCAGTGGCTTCTGCCCTTGGAGAGCCAGTGATGGACATACTCTGGCCTGCTTCATGGAGCAGTGACCACAAAACAGGAGTTTGCACCACTGCTTCCCCCAGTCACTTGCAAAGCGCATGTACTCAGCTGCACCATCCTGTACAACTGCTGTATATCATGCAAACGGCCAAACCCTCTCACTATTCCCTGTTGGATTGCCATGAACCCCAGCCACTGGGTTACTCACTGCAAGTTTATTTCTGTGACCGGCGCTTTAGTGCGTCTCTCATTCCCACCTTTGTGTCAGGATGTGATTGATACATTATCTCACACTTGTTCACGCTATCTCACACTTATATGTGGCAGCATGGTGGCTCAGTGGTTAGCACTGCTGCCTCACAGCGCCAGGAACCCAGGTTCGATCCCACCCTTGGGCGACTGTCTGTGTGGAGTTTGTACATTCTCCCCGTGCCTCCGTGGGTTTCCTCCCACAATCCAAAGATGTGTAGGCGAGGTGGATTGGCCATAGGAAATTGCTGCTAGTGTTCAGGGATGTATAGATTAGGGGAATGGGTTTGGGTGGGATGCTCTGAGGGTCAATGTGGACTTGTTGGGCTGAAGGGCCTGTTTCCACACTGTAGGGATTCTGTGATCTATGATTTCACACTTGTATACGTTATCTCACATTTATACATCATCTTGCACTTGAACACATCTCAAAACACATTAGCTCACACTTGTACACATCATCTCACAATTGTATATCTTCTCACACTTGTACACACCTTCTCACACCTGAACGCATTATCTCACACGATTTCACACTTGTACACACTATCTCACACTGGTTCACATTATCTCACACTTGCATTTAGTACTGGGGGAAGTGCACCAGTTTTGGAAGTGCCACCTTTTTGATGCAACGTTAAGCCAAGGCAATACCTGCCTGCTCAGATTACTGTGTGAAAGACCCCATGGCACAATTGGAAGAGCAGCAGGAGGTGGGCTAGAGTGGAGTGGGAGCTGGGATAAATCACCAAATTCCTGGCTAACATTTATCCCTGATCCAATTTCTGAATCAGATTGTCTGGTCATTATTGCAGTGCTGTTTACGAGAGCTTGCTGTGCATACGTTGGCTGTTATGTTTCCTACATTAGAACAGACTGTGCTTCACAAGTACTTAATTGGCTGTAAGGTGCTTTGGGACATCCTCAATCCAGAGGAGATTCGATTTAAATGAATGTTCTTTACTGAATTCCTACATTCGCCTTAGCCTTTTCCCACTCCGAGCTGGGAATGTGATTGAAACGTTATCTTCAACATGGTTCAGTAATGTCTTGGTGAGTGTCTGTGCTTTGCGAACCTCTGACTGTGCTCCACATTGTTTACATCTGTATGTAGCACTTTGGTTGTAAAAAGAGCAAACCCAGGAGATTTATTTATTGTTTGATGCTGAAGAGATGATTTATAAAGAAATTCCTTTAGTTTTTTTTTGCATATGTGGAAAGAGGTCGAAGGTACTTCATTGTAATAAACGAAACCTCGGAGATGATTAAAAGACTGTGTGTGGCTGTGTTTCTTTCTGTCTGCCTGATAGGTAGGATTATCTGGGGAGGGGGCTGGAAATGGCATGGTTACTTATTGAGAAGGGGACATGCTAGGGAGAGGCTTATTATCTGAGGAGGGGCTAATGGACATAGAGCAATGATCTGAAAATGGGTCTGCAGGTATCACAGAGTGACAAGAGATGGAGATATCATCTGGGGGAGGGGTTGAAGCTGACTGGGATTGGATTATCTGAGTAGGTGTCAAGTCATCAAGCTATGCTGAAGACAGGGTTGTCTGGAGAAGGGCTGCATGGTCCAGTATCACAATACAGAACATGATTGTTTAGCCCTCCACATCCGTGGTGAAATAGTGACAGTCCCACTCCTTCATTCCTCACAGGCTTGCAGTAGTAACCTTGACAAATGAATTGTAAATTTGCTTCAACCACTCTGTTAGGCAATGCAGATCCCAACAACCAGCTCCTTAAAAATATCAAGACTGAGAGAGTGAGGTTGGGGATGGTGTGAGGGGAAGGGAATAGTGTCAGGGGTGAAGGGACAGTGTGAGGGGGAGGGGATGGTCTGACGGGATGGGGATAGTGTGAGGGATGACGGGATGGTGTGAGGGGTGAGGGGTTGGTGTAAGAAATTGTGGCCAATCTATAAGCAATATGTGATTGGACAGAAGATTCTACTTGCTTACATCGCTGTCTTTGTTAAAGATATTTGTGACACTCTGACATCGCCCCTACCTCTGGGCCTAAATGTCCAGATTCACTGGTCATCTGCCAGGGGGCACGTATAAACTACTTTTTGTTATGTATGCGTGAATACGCTTGTGAATATATGTTACAGATCCCGGCTGTGTAGGTATCTCTTTCCCCTTGCTAACATGAGCAATCCAAATTAGAAACACCACTTACAGCACAAAGTCAGATGTCTTTCAGCTTTCTATTCCCAAACTCTTTCAGTGCTCCCTGTCTGCTTGCTAGGTGGCCGCTTTGCAATGCAGAATGATTCCAACAGCATGGGTTCAATTGCCTGTTGGCCCCCACCACTGGCTGATGTTACCATGAAGGTCACACCTTCAGAACCTCGCCTGAGGCATGGTGTCTCTCTGGTGAAATCACTACCAGCCGCCTCTCTGTAATGAGAGAACAGCCTATGGTCTACTAGATGTTGTCGACTTTATCTTTAACCGTGTTCAACCTGGCCTGTAATGCTCAGTTTGAGGCTCGGCCCCTGTTCAGGGACAAGAAGGAGCTACGGCGATGAAATGGAGGCTACCTGAACCAGCTAGTGCCTCTGTACCTGACCGTGACCCCTAACATCTGAACCCTCGAATGTCATGGCTTTTCGAACCCCAGCTCTCTGGTCAATACACCTTCTTCCTAAACTCCAAACACCAAGTTATAATCTATTGTTGCATCTTGAAACAGTGATAAAAACAAAACCACCGATGCAGTCATGTTTTAATCTGATGTTGTTGTCTTGGTACTGACCACTGGTGACTTGTGTAGAGTGGCAGTGTGGTTGGAGTGGATCACGACTTGCCACCACTCATCCTTCCTATGCTAGTCTAAAAGGGCTCTAAAGTAATCAGTGGTGGAGTAAAGAGCACAAATAACTCGGAGCAGCAATGTTTCCAGAACACGTTAAGGTTTATCTCATCTCAGTCATTAAAACATGTTTCATGTACACTGAAGTATATTAGCTGTTATAACAAACAGTGGAGAACACAGGAACATTGGAACAGGAGCAGGCTATTCAAAATGTTCATGGGTGATCTGTGGCCTAACTCCATATAACTGACTTGGGCCCAAATGTCTTCATACTGTTGTTTAATAAAAAGAATTCTCTATAGCTCAGATTGAAATTTAACAATTGAATTTGCATTGACCATAGTTTGAGGAAGAAAGTTCCAAACCCTCCACTACTCTTTGTGTGTAGAAGTGCTTTTTACCATGTCTTCTGATTGGCCTATATCTAATTCTCAGTCTATGCCCCCTAATTCTAGAATCCTCAACCAGTGGAAATAGTTTATCTTTATCTACCCTGTCTTCCTCTGTTGATATCCTGAAGACCTCAATTAGATCACCCCTTAACCTTCTAAATTCTCAAGGAAAAGGCACAACTTTTCTCTTCATAATTTAACCCCTGATGTCCAGTATCATCCTTGTATACATGCATTGAACGCCCTCCAGGGCCAAAACATCCTTCCTAACGGTGGTGCCCAGGCCTGCGTACAGTATTCCAAGTGGGGTCTAACCAGGGTTTGGTATAATTGCAGAATAACATCTGCATCCTTATACTCTGATAAGAAGGAAAGCATTCTGTTAGCCTTCTTGAGTATTTTCTGCACTTGTTTGTGGCATTTTAAAGTTCCATAACCCAAACCACCAAATCTCATTGGACATACACTGCACTAAATTTGGTTCCTCTTTTGTTTTGGCTTTCAGGAACATCTTTTGCATTTACACTTTATTATTTAATGAAGTCAGGAAGTAACATAAGCTTCTGTATTCATAGAATCCCTCCAGCAAAGGAGCAGGCCATTGAGCCCATCAAGTCCACACTGACCCTCTGAAGAACATCCCATGCAGACCCATCCCCTACCTTATCCCTGTAACCTCACATTTTCCATGGCCGATCCACCTAACCTGCGCATCTTTGGACTGTGGGAGGAAACTACAGCACCTGAAGGAAACCCACGCTGACGCAGGGAGAATGTGCAAACTCCAAGCAATTACCTGAGGCTGGAATCGAACCCAGGTCCCTGGCGCTGTGAGACAGCAGTGCTAACCATTGAGCCGCCATGCCATCCCTAATGTTGAATATTTTGAAGATTTTTTTTACGATAAGATAGTACAAATGCCAAAGTACACATATTATTAAATCTTTTAACTTGGAACCTATGAGTAAAATGATTTAGTTTATACAAAAATCTCCATTTCTGAAACAAAATTTACTTTGCGTGCGTTAACAGATTGGGATAAAATCCTATATATGCCACTCCCGTTTAAAAATTAATTGACTGCAAATTAGCACTCCCCAACATTGTTTAGTTTTGTTAAATTTGGAATTCTGCTGCTCTGAACCATTAGGTTAAAAAATGAAAAAAAAGCACCAGCACGGGGCAGGTGTCAAGCGAGATGCTCTGAATTCACAAAGTGCAGTTTGTCAAGGCAAGAACAGCATTAGAAAGTAAACCTCTGTCCTGTGAAATCCCTATTTGGCAAGTGAGGGGTCCCTCAGCAACGATTTTCAAGGCTCAAACAAAAACAGAAATTGCTGGAGAAAGTCAGTCGGTCTGGCAGTATTTGTGGGGAGAAAACAGAGTTAATGTTTTGAATCCAGTGAAGTTGATTCTCACCTTGGACTCTAAACATTAACTGTTTCTCTCTCCACACATGCTGCCAAACCCACACATGCTGCCAAACCTGCTGAGGTTCTCTATCAATTTCTGTTTTTATTTCAAATCTCCAGCATCTGCAGTTCATTGTTTTATTGTAGCTTTCAAGGCTCTCTGTGTTAGTTCCTGTCGTTGCTCTCACTGAATTAAAGTATGCTGGAAGGCTGTATTTCTACCAACACAATTGCAGGGGCTACGTTCACTGCACATTAAGGCACCACTGCACTCCATCAGAAACTGTGCAGCAATAACTCTGAACACCATGACTGTTCATTCTCAAAAGCAGCACAGCTGACAAAATGGTAACAGCAATCCATCCATATTCTCCACTCTTTAAAAGGTGGCTATGATGTCAAAGAGCAGTCACTTTCATATCATCTCTGGAATTTAGTCATGTATCCATGTTAGAATCAAAGCTTTTGTGGGATCAGAAGTTGAGTGGCCCTGGAAGAACCCAAACTATGCATGAGTGAGTAGGGTATTGCTGAGCGGGTGCTATCTGATTGCACTGTTGATGGCACCTTCCATCACTTTACTGATGATCGAGGGTAGACTGATGTGACGGTAATTGCCTGGGTTGGATTTGTCCATTTTTTTTTGTATACAGTGCACACCTAGGCAACTTTCCACACCATCTTGTTGATGCCAGTGTTGTATCTGTATTTGAAGAGCCTGGCGAATGGTGCAGAAAGTTGCGGAGCATATATCTTCAGTACTATTGCTGGAATGTTATCAGGCCTCAAAGCCTTTGCAGTATCCAGAGTTTTTAGCTGCTTCTGAATATCTTGTGGAGGGAATCAAATTGACTAAAGACTGGCATCCGCAATGCTGGCTTCTTCTGGAGGAAGCCAAGATGGAGCATCTAGTGTTGATAATACTTCAGCCTTACATTTTGCACTGACAGGCTGGACTCCCCCATCACTTAGGATGCTCTCCTGTTTTTTTCCTTGTCTCGGAGTTTGTAGCAGATTTTCAACACATTTGCTTAATAAACCACTTCAGAGGCTATTTAAGTGTTGACCACATTGCTGTGGGTTTGCAGTCACATTTAAGTCAGGACAGGTGAGGATGGCAGACTTCCTTCCCTGAAAGACATTAGTGAACCACGGCCGCCATTGAACAAACTACAGTTTAGAGCTGCTGTTCTGTAATTGTAGTTCCGTATCTCTGGGTGAACTCCCTTGATGTTATTAGTATCTGGAAAAGTATTGATCTCAGTCTTGAACGTACTCAATGATTGAGCCTCCAAAACATCCAGGGGTATAGAATTCTGAAGATTCCTGGTCTTTGAGTAAAGGCATTTTTCCTCATCTGAGTCTGAAATGAGCTGCACCCTATTGAGATTGCATTCCTTGGTCTTATACACCCAAAGCCAGGGGAAACATTCTTTTACATCCACTGTCGTGCCCTTTGAGAATTTATTTGCCTCAACGAGCCCATCTTTTCTTCTTCAACCCAATGTTTTCAATCTCTCCTCAAAGTTAGTCCCACCATTCCAGATATCAGTTTGGTGAACCTCGACTTTGATGGCAAGCGTATCATTTCTTAAATAAGGGGACCAGAAATGCACACAATGCTCCAGGTGCAGTCTCACCAATGTTCTATGCAATTGAACAATAAAGCCCAACATACCATTTATTTTATAAATTTCATACTGCATGTGCACGAATGTTTTCAGTGACTTATTGACAAAGGCGCCTAGCCTCTTTGAACATCAACACTTTGAATCTTCACCATTTAAGAAATGTTTTGGACCTCCATTCATCCCGCCAAAGTGGATAATCTCATACTTAGTAGGAACTGCAGATGCTGGAGAATCCGAGACAACAAGGTGCAGAGCTGGATGAACACAGCAGGCCAAGCAGCATCACAGGAGCAGAAAGGCTGATGTTTCAGGCCAAGACCCTTCATCAGAAATGGGGGAGGGGAAGGGGGTCCTGAAATAAATAGGGAGAGAGGGGGAGGTGGATAGAAGATGGATAGAGGAGAGGATAGGTGGAGAGGAAACAGACAGGTCGAAGAGGCGGGGATGGAGCCAGTAAAGGTGAGTGTAGGTGGGGAGTTAGGGAGGGGATAGGTCAGTCCAGGGAGGACGGACAGGTCAAGGGGGCGGGATGAGGTTAGTCGGTAGGAGATGGGGGTGCGGCTTGAGGTGGGAGGAGGGGATAGGTGGGAGGAAGAACAGGTTAGGGAGGCGGGGATGAGCTGAACTGGTTTTGGGATGCGGTAGGGGGAGGAGAGATTTTGAAGCTTGTGAAATCCACATTGATACCATTGGGCTGCAGGGTTCCCAAGCGGAATATGAGTTGCTCTTCCTGCAACCTTCGGGTGGCATCGTTGTGGCACTGCAGGAGGCCCAGGATGGACATGTCATCTGAGGAATGGGAGGGGTAGTTGAAATGGTTTGCGGCTGGGAGGTGCAGTTGTTTATTGCGAACCGAGCGTAGGTGTTCTGCAAAGCGGTCCCTGAGCCTCCGCTTGGTTTCCCCGATGTAGAGGAGGCCACACCGGGTACAGAGGATGCAGTATACCACATTGGCAGATGTGCAGGTGAACATCTGCTTGATGTGGAAAGTCTTCTTGGGGGCCTGGGATGGGGGTGAGGGAGGAGGTATGGGGGCAGGTGTAGCACTTCCTGCGGTTGCAGGGAAAAGTGCCGGGTGTGGTGGGGCTGGAGGGGAGTGTGGAGCGGACAAGGGAGTCACGGAGAGAGTGGTCCCACCGGAAAGCAGATAAGGGTGGGGAGGGAAAGATGTCTTTGGTGGTGGGGTCGGATTGCAGATGGCGGAAGTGTCGGAGGATGATGCGTTGGATCCGGAGGTTGGTGGGGTTGTACGTGAGGACGAGGGGGATTCTTTTTTGGTTCTTATTGCGTGGACGGGGTGTGAGGGGATGAGTTGCGGGAAATGTGGGAGACACGGTTGAGGGCCTTCTCGACTACTGAGGGGGGGAAGTTGCGGTCCTTGAAAAACGAGGACAACTGAGATGTATGGGAGTGGAATGCCTCATCCTGGGAGCAGATGCGGCGGAGGCGAAGGAATTGGGAATAGGGGATGGCATTTTTGCAGGAAGGTGGGTGGGAGGAGGTGTATTCTAGGTCGTTGTGGGAGTTGGTGGGCTTGAAATGGATATCGGTTTCTAGGTGGTTGCCCGAGATGGAGACAGAGAGGTCCAGGAAGAAGAGAGAGGTATTAGAGATGGTCCAGGTGAACTTAAGGTTGGGGTGGAAGGTGTTGGTGAAGTGGATGAACTGTTCAAGCTCCTCGTGGGAGCACGAGGCGGCACCGATACAGTCATCAATGTAACGGAGGAAGAGGTGGAGTTTAGGGCCAGTGTAGGTACGGAAGAGGGATTGTTCCATGTAACCTACAAAGAGGCAGGCATAGCTTGGGCCCATGTGGGTACCCATGGCCACCCCCTTTGTCTGTAGGAAGTGGGAGGAATTGAAAGAGAAGTTGTTGAGGGTGAGGACGAGTTCAGCTAAGCGGATGAGGGTGTCAGTGGAGGGGGACTGGTCGGGCCTGCGGGACAAGAAGAAGTGGAGGGCCTTTAGGCCATCTGTATGGGGAATGCAGGTGTATAGGGACTGGATGTCCATGGTAAAGATGAGGTGTTGGGGACCGGGGAATTGGAAGTTCTGGAGGAGGTAGAGGGCGTGGGTGGTGTCACAGACATAGGTAGGGAGTTTCTGGACCAAAGGGGAGAGAATGGAGTCCAGATAGTTGGAGATAAGTTTGGTGGGGCAGGAGCAGGCGGAGACAATGGGTCGACCAGGGCATTCAGGTTTGTGGATTTTGGGAAGGAGATAGAAGCGGGCAGTGCGGGGTTGGGGAACGATGAGGTTGGAGGCCGTGGATGGGAGGTCACCTGAGGTGATGAGGTTGTGGATGGTTTGGGAGATGATGGTTTGGTGCTCGGGGGTGGGGTCATGATCAAGGGGGCGGTAGGAGGAGGTTTCGGAGAGTTGGCGTCTGGCCTCGGGCTTGTGTAGGATGCTCTTTGGAGGGTAGGTGCAGACTCAATGAGCCAAATGGCCTGCTTCCACACTGTAGAGATTATATGATCTAAGACAGAGACTTTTTTTTCTCTCAGAGGGTCATGAATCTTTAGAACTCCCTTCCTCAAAAGGCAGTGGATGTAAAATCTTTAAATCCTTTTATCTCATACTTGTCCACATTATTTTCCATCTGCCTTGCTCTTGCTCATTCACAGAACTTGTCTCAATCCTGTTGAACCCCTTATAAATCCTCGTGGTAACACACATTTCCAACTAATTTGGTGGCATTTGCAAACTTGAAAATATTGTATTTAGCTCACATCCAAATCATTGATATAGATTGTTAACAGCTTTGGCCCCGACACTTATCCTTGTTGTACTCCACTACTCAAAGCCGACCACCTGAGAATGACTCCATTATTCTTCCTCTCTGTTTTCTCCCCATTCACTAATCCATAATCTGTGCTAGCATGTTACTCCCTATACTTTGTGCTCTCATTTTATTTATGAACTTCCTGTGTGGAACTTTTTCAAAAACTTATTTTAAAATCCAAATACATACTTGTCCTATTTGATGTTGAAAGGGTGTGGCCTCTTGTGGGGGAATCTGGAATTTGGGGTCATAGTTTAAAAATAAGAGGTCACCTGTTAAGTGGTATGGTGGCTCAGTGGTTAGCAGTGCTATCTCACAGCAAGAGGATCCTGGGTTCAATTCTACCCTCTGGTGACTGTCTGTGTGGAGTTTGTACATTTGTCCTGTGTCTGCGTGGATTTCTGATTTCCTCCCAAAGTGCAAGTTAGGTGGCTATGCCAAAATGCCCATAGTGTCCTGGGATGTGTAGGTTGGACAGATCAGCCATGTGAAATGCAGGGTTACAGGGATAGGGTGGGCTTGTGTAGGATGCTCTTTGGAGGGTAGGTGCAGACTCAATGAACCAAATGGCCTGCTTCCACACTGTAGAGATTATATGATCTAAGACAGAGACTTTTTTTTTCTCTCAGAGGGTCATGAGTCTTTAGAATTCCCTTCCTCAAAAGGCAGTGGATGTAAAATCTTTAAATCCTTTTATGGCAGACGTAGATAGATTCTTGATAACCAAGGGGATGAAAAATGATTGGAGGTATGCAGAAATGTAGAGTTGAGGTTAAAATCAGATCAGCCACAATCTTTTTGAATGGGGGAACAGGCTCAAAGAGCCAAGCACCGAGTCTTGTTCCTTGTTCATATATTTGTATGACATTCACTTCTCAATCAATTTATCATTTTCTAAGTGTTCAGTGTAAAGACAACATCTTTTGCTGTAGCTTGTTTTTGGAACATGGGCCAAAACTGTAAAGAAATTCCTTTGAAATCAAGAGGATGAACAGGAAGAGAATTGCAGCAGTTTTAATAATTGTATTTGCTGGAGATGAAGCCTGCAAAGCCAGTGGAGGCAACAGAAATGACACTACAGCGTTCACTTGTATATGTGTTCAGGGCGACTCTGCTCAGCGATACTGATTTAGATGTTTCATCCATGGATCAATTGGAGTGGCTGTGAGAGAACTCAACTCAACCACAGTGTTTCAATTGACTTCTGAGCAGCAGACCAGTTTTGGGTGTATTGACTAGTAGCAGGGAGAACTGAACCTCTGAAGGAAAAGCAATTACACCTTACTCTCTTTCTCATTCCTTCTTGGGTGAATCACAGAATCGTCATAGGATCCATACATTGTGGAAGCAGGCCACTCAGCCCACCAAGTCCACACAACCCCTCTGAACAGCATCCCACCCAACCCAACCCTTTCCCCGGAACCTTGCATTCCCTATGGCTAACCCACCCAGCCTGCATATCCTTGGACACTGTGGGCAATTTAACATGGCCAACCCATCGAAACTGCACATCTTTGGACTGTGGGAGGAAACCCACAAAGGCATGCTAAGAATCCCTGGAGTCAGTCACTCAGGCCGGAATTGAACTCAGGTCCCTGGTGCTGTGAGGCAGCAGTGCGGACCAATGAGCCGCTGTGCCACCCCGAAAGTGAAAGATACCAGCAATTCTAGTGCCTGTAGTCTGATTTCAGCCACCGTTTCCTGCAAGCTGTTTTTCCCATGTCTCTGTGGAAGGAAAGCAAAAGAAAGCCTTCCAGGGTATCAGAGTAAGCAGTCTTCAACCAGTCACTGAAAGACTGAACTTTGATGTATATAACCCTGGGCTGCCAGAAAAGAACTAAAAAAGGATCTAAGGAAAATAGAAGACATCATCCTAAAAGTCCCATATTCCAGATTGACACTATCAAACTATATTATCCCTGATTTTCTCACTCTTAAAATCCATACTTTCATGTATGTCTGTGTATGTGTGTGGTTAGTTAGTTAAGAAATGCTTAAGTCATAGAGTTTTAAGTTAGGACTTCAAAATTCTTTGTAACAATTGGTTAAAGATAATTTACTCACAACAATTTGTTCTGTTTGTTTGCTGGTTCATTATACGAATCTGAGTTGGTCAGCCAGGTAAGTTCATGTGTATAAGCAAGCAATTTGACCCATTGAGTCCGCACTGACACTCTGTAAAGCATCTCAACCAGACCCATTTGACCTACCCTAACCGGCACATCCCTGGATGCTTTGGGCAATTTAGCATGGCCAATCCACCTAACTTGCACATCTTTGGACTGAAAATGGAGTACCTGGTGGAAACACAAGCAGACAGGGAGAGAATGTGCAAACTCCACACAGATAGTCACCCAAAGGTAGAATCAAACCCAGGTCCATGGTGCTGTGAGGCAGTAGTGCTAACCACCAAGCCACCGTGCTACCCCCTAAGGTGGATAATTTAATTAAATCTTTTCACATTTACAACAACTATGGGACTGGCGGAGCTTCGTTTTCAGTGCACTGTCCTCATGGATCATAACATCAATTATCGCATCCTTTATAATAGACTCTCATGTTTTCCAAACCATTTACATCATACTAACAGATCTGTCATTTTTCCTTCTTTCTCTTCCACCATTCCTAAATAATGGGATTAGATTTGCAACCTTCCAACCTGCAGGCACCATTCCAGAATTGATACGTTTTTGAAAGACGACACAGTCTCTATGACATTGCTTTCAACATTCTGAGATTGAGATTATTAGGGGGATTTGTCAACTTTAAGTCCCAGTGATTTGTCCAATATTTCTTTATATAATTAATACCAATTTATTTCAGTTCCTCATCTTAATCATCCCTTCAATCTCTATTTCTGGCAGAGTTTTTGTATCTTTCTCTTTGAAAACAATCACCAAGTAATGATTTAGCTTCTCTGTCATTTTTCTATTAACATTATAAATTCTCCTGTCACTTCTTGGAATGTACTTACATTTATCTATGTAAATCTTTTCATTTTTACATGCTTATAGAAGCTTTGAATAGACCATTTACATTTATTATTTATTTTTGTTCTATTAGTTTCCTTTTCAGTAAATTAAAAAAAAATCTCCAAACTTCAGGCATTCTATATTCTTAGTGACATTATCAGACTTTTTTTGATTTAACATAGTGTGCAACTTCCTTTTTTGGACATTGTTGTTGGCTTTTGTGCCTCAAAGGAATGTATGCTTGCTCTAAGCCATATATTAATTCATTTAAAGTTTGCAATTGTCTGTCTCCCATTATATTTTGCTGCTCCTACTTTCATGGTTTTCTTTGGTTCGATTTAAGACCATAGTTTTGGATGGAGCTGCATCATTTTCAAATATAATGGAAAATTCCATTATATTATAGTCACTTTTACAACACGATAATCAGATTCTTATCTCATAATAATAGATACTAAAATAGTCTATTCCCAAGATGATCCCTCAAAACTGACTGCTCCAGAAGGCAATTTCAGGAAGGAACTTGTCCTCAACAGCATTGATGTTCATTCACTTGACTCTAGGTTGAAGGCTCCTGTGTTTTTTTTCATCCTAAGTCTTGAGCCCTATCTACTTGCCCGACTTAAGACTTTAACTTATAGATTGGAATTATTGCTAGCTTCTTCCTGGAGCTATGATGCACCTGAAGTAAACATGCACAGCTTTAAGTAAACACGTCAGGAGTCTATCCCAAGATTTTTAGTCTGGGACAATCGTGAGCTGTATTCTAAGGTAATCTATTCCATTATATCCTTCCCCTCTCAGGGATATCTTCATTGAATGCCTACACAGGACTGCTAAAAACTCAAAACGAACCTAAAAAATAATCTTTCCTTACAATCCAATGGTGCTTCTTTTAAGTTTAAAGAATCTTCTCCTGACCTTCTATACTGGAGCTTGTTTATCTTATTCATTCATAAAATGCTACCAATGTACAAAAATATATACATGACCCTCAACAACCCAAATAATAAAAACATGAACTTGAAATAAATGCCATTAAAAATACGTAAATATCGTAATATTAATGTCACACATATAATCATATAGGTTAATATCACTTTTTTTACAGTAATAAAGTACGAACATCTCAGAGTTGGACACAGCATAGAAACATGTAAAGGTAGACGGACTATAGAAAAACTTTGTTAAGTATGAAAACAGCTTGCTTGCTGCAGAAGACTAAGACTGTGAATCTGTTTGAGACTGTTTTTGTTTGAGAAACCTCGGGTTAGAATGCTTATGCCCCTCAAAGAAACCAGCCCTGAGACATCATAGACGAACCATGTCAGGGTCCTAGGGATATGGGATATAACAAAGTTTGTGGCAGGATCCAATCCAAAGTTTCGATAGGCCAACCGTGGTGTCAGGTGCACCTCATGCCAACTTTCCTACTTTTCATGAGGAACCTTGCATGAGATTTTCACAAGGTGACTTGTCATTACTGGGGATTATAGACTGTATAAACACCTCAGTAACAGCCAAACTTATCTCATTAATTTTCAACTTAATATCTTACCAAAACCTGCCAAACAAGCAGGGCAGCATGGTGGCTCAGTGGTTAGCACTGCTGCCTCACAGACCCAGGTTCGATTCCACTGTTGGGTGACTGTCTGTGTGGAGTTTGCACATTCTCCCCGTGTCTGTGTGGGTTTGCTCTGGGTGCTCTGGTTTCCTCCTACAGTCCAAAGATGTGCAAGTTAGGTGGATTAGCCATGCTAAATTGCTCATAGTGTCCAGGGATGTGCAGGCTATGATGATAAGCCTTGGGAAATGCAGGGTTACAGGGATAGGGTAGGGGGTGGGATTCTTTTCAGAAAGTCAGTTTGGACTCAGTGGGCCAAATATAGGGATTCCATAACATCAAGAATTCCCAAAATTGACATATGCCAGTCTCTAAGAACTTCCATGGCACGTCTCTGGTGTACTTACAGGACGCTTCAATGCTGCACAGTGGGCTGCACTAGTAACTCTCACTGTAATGTTGCAGCAAGGACTCTGTGTGCTCAGGGACACACACTCAGCTCATGGATTGCATTGAGTTATTACTTTGAGCTCTTTGTTCACTGTCATCAAGATCACTCACTCAGAGCTTACCTCAGAACAGTGCCTTGCCTTTTTGCACATTTCCCGCTCAGCCAGTAATACAGAGCTTATACTACTTCTGTCTTGCTTACTGTTCAGTGCAGACACAAAACCAGAAAACTTGTCTTGTCTGTCAGCAGTCCTCAGGCAGGATAAAGGAGATAGCCTCCACTTAGGGGGTCCCAGCACAGTAAATCGAAACCAATCCCCGAAATCAGTCCAAGAGCTTTGACACGGTTAGTCAGCCCCTCAGGGTAGTCAGAGTCAAGACACTGTCACGTAACAAGTGTGGAGCTAAATGTTGTGCACTGCACTGCCAACTTGACCCTTTCGGCCTCACTGGGGGATATTTCATTCCTGTTGTTGGAGAGAGGCTGGTATTCGGGGGGATGAAAGTGTGTAATACAGAAATTACTGTTGGTGCAGGTGGGGAGGGCTCCTGAGGGAGGGAGAAGACAATGCTGAGGGTATGAGTGAGTGAGTAAATAGTGCTGAGGGCATGAGTGAGTGAGTAAGAAGCTCTGAGGGTAGTTAGGGTTAGTGGTGTTGAGGGTTGGGTTGGGCGAAAGTGAGTGAAGAAGGTTTTGAAAGCAATAGTGAGAGTGGTAGCATGTGAGCCTTGGTGGGAGGTGGGTACGGTAGCAGAGACAGAGAGAGTGTGAGGTATCGGAGAGAAGGTGGCATTTATGCCAGCAGAGTTCAGAATGTAATGGACCTCGTACCTACAGTGATGTGCGATCTTTCAAATGGCTGTGGGTGCAGTTTGCACCATTAGACCAGCCTGGCAGGGTCTGGTGTGGTGACCCTCACTGCTGGTCCTGGGGAATGAGCAAGTCCGGGGTCAAAACCCCCACTTCCAGCAGGATGTCCAGCACAGTCCCCATACCACGGGGCACTGATATCCCATGTGTGCCATGTCCATGGCAAGTCTCAGGAAATGTGCAGGGCAGTTCTGCAATGACAGGACATTTCCGGGTGTACAGTGGGCTTTTAACAATGGCACCGACACACAGGATGCCTGTTCTTTGGAGGATATCTGCAAGTGGTGAGTTGTTCTGGATATGGTGCATGCTGAGGCGGGGATAGAGTTGGGAATAATGTGCGTTTGGTCTGATCAGGAATGAAATCCCACTGGAACTCGCAGTGAGAATCCCTCCAACAATGCTGATGCAACTTACACTGAGTCAAACAGCATAAGATTCAGCTCTATGCAATCGATGATGTTCAGATGAAATTATCTGGTTGCTCAAGGAATGTATCCTTAAGACAGGCCTGAAGATGATTTTTTTTTCTTTAATGAGGTATGGGCATCGCTGGAAAGGTCAGAATTTGCTGTCCATCCCTGACAGTCATAAAACTAAGTGAATCAAAAGGCTATTCCTCAAGGTGGTTAAGAGTCAACCACACTTGAAATCGCACGTCAGCCAGACTAGGTAAGGACAGCAGATTTCCTTTCCTAGACTAGATATGTTTTTGATATTGATGACAATTTCATGACCTCAGTACTGAGACCTATCCTAGATACATTGATTGAATCCCCTGAATGTGGTGGACAGGATTTGAACCCACGTTTCCAGAGCGTTCAGCTGGGCCTCTGGTTTATGAATCCAGTGATATTAACATGAGGACACCATTTCTTCCAATAACCTACCTTGAGTTTATCATAACAAAGCCAATTCATGTCAAATCTTTGCTGTCAAGACTGTTCTTGCCTCAAAAGGAGACAAGGCCTCAATACCTTACTTGAGGTTATAATCCATTAGGTACAAGTCTGTATCAGACTACTCCTATCATAACGACTTTCAATTCTTTATCATTGAATCTCATTGTGATTGTTTGTCTCTCAGTTTTGCCTTTTGATTTATTAATAACATGATTTTTTGTGGCTCCTCTGAAAATACATGTTCAAAATCTTTGCTAACTTCCTTGCTCCTCATTATTAATTCTCCAGTCTCGTTAAGAACTAACTCACATTTTAGCTAGAGATAGTATGAACTGCTGATGCTGGAGTCAGAGATAACACAGTACGGAGCTGGAGGAACACAGTAGGCCAGGCAGCATCAGAGAAGCAGGAAAGCTGACGTTTCAGGTTGGGACCTTTCTTTAGAAATGGGGCAGTTGTGGGGGCGAATGGAGCTCTGAAATAAACAGAGAGAGGAGGGGTAAGGCTGGGGAAGGTAGGTGGGATGGTGATAGGTGAGTGCAGGTTGGCAGTGGTGGGGATTAGTCAGTGAGGTGGGAGGAGCGGATAGGTGGGAGAGAAGACGGACAGGTCAAAGAGGCGGGGATGAGAGTGGCTGGGGAAAGTAGGTGGGACGGTGATAGGTGAGTGCAGGTAGGCAGTGGTGGGGATTATTCAGTGAGGTGGGAAGAGCGGATAGGTGGGAAAGAAGACAGACAGGTCAAGGAGGTGGGGATGAGAGGGAGGGTTGGTCATGGGATGAGGCAAGGGGTTGGGAGATTTTGAAACTAGTAAAGTCCACATTGAGACCATTGGGTTGTAAGCTCCCAAGGCGGAATATGAGGTGCTGCTCCTTCAGTTTCCGGGTGGCGTCGTTGTGACACTGGAGGAGGCCCAGGATGGACATGTCGTCCAGGGAGTGGGAGGGGGAGTTGAAGTGGTTCGCAACTGGGAGATGTTGTTTGTCGCAAACCGAGTGCAGGTGCTCTACAAAGTGGTCTCTGAGCCTCCTCTTGGTCTCACCAGTGCAGAGGAGGCCAAATCGAGAGCAGCAGATGCAATAGACCACATATTTTCGCTACTCTTTTTTTATATACTTATAGAAACACTTCATCATTTTCTATATTTCTTGCTGGTTTTCTTTTTCGTACTCTTATGCAGTATAGTTACTGTTGGGGGTGATCATACTAATTACACCAGTGACTTCCGACATTTGTTATTTCCCATCTTCACCCAAACACTCAAACTGATTCTGCATATTGTTCTTTCAAACTAAGATGATCTATCAAAACAGTTGTCAGCTCATCCTTTCTTAACAGAGCTATCCCATAACCTTTTTCTTCAATCCTATCCTTCAAACACATCAAATTTCCCTAATTATTCAGGCTCCAAACTTGGTCACCTTACAACCACATCTACATAATAACTATCGCTAGCTTCACTAGTATCACTGTACTAGCTTCGATGGATTTTGAAGGAGATGAGGGGGTGCAGTGAAAAGGGGATTGGAGCATAAGGTACATGCCATACAAAGAGACCTCTGCAGATTATAAACACCACCACAGACTATTTCTGGCAAATGGTCAATTTCAGGTTCGTGGATTTACTGTAATTGCAGCAGTGTTTAATGGTGTTGTCCATTTGGAATATAGTTTCTAAGTCTAGTCCTTCATACTGCTGCTCAGAATTTTCGAGGTTCACTGATTCTGCATCTGGCGATAAGAATGCCAAAATACAGATTTCTAAGAATAACAAACTATAAATTTGTCATCTCCCCAGGCATTAAGTCAGCATCCACTGTGAGTGATTCCCATTGGACAGTAATCTGCTAACTATAAGTTTCTGTTCTGCGTCCAGTTGCTCAGTGTCGATGATGGGTGAGAGAGACAGAGTGAAGCAGCAGGAGCAGTCACTCTGCATTAAGGAACTGACACTGGGAGAACTTCACTGACAGACTCTCCTCCTTCAAGGAACCAGTACAGGTAAGGACCAAGAATCAAACAACAATCTGGGGGGAGTTAGTGAAATGATGAGGGAGATTTTATTTAAGATCATGATTGGGTTGTGGGCATCACTGGTAAGACCAGAATCTATTGACCAGGTCTAATTGCCCAAAGAGAGTAAGAATCAACCTTCCCTTTGTTTTCCTCTTTGTAGGGGTCAACAGCTAGGGGCAAAGTTTTTAGGTCAGGTGTAGGCTCTTTGGAGGGGATTTGAGGAATTCTCTTTTCACCAGAAGCTGGTGGGTATTTGGAAATCACCATCTAAAAGGGTAGAGGTAAAAAGAGGCTGGAATCATCAGGCTATTTAAGAAATATTTAGATGAAACACTTTGGGATGCAAGGCTATGGAACAAGTGCTGGAAAATAGGATTAGAATGGATAGATGTTTGATGATCAATAGAGACACGATGGACTGAGCGGTTCGACCATGGTTGCATGGTTGCTATTAGATGAGATTTATTTCAATATCCGCACTAGCCCATTCTGTGATTTAAACCTATACCTCTCGAATATTAGACTGGGTTCTGAATTATTAGTTCCAATGATATTATTTAACACTATCACCTCCCATTCAATAGCCTTAAACAAAATTACAGCTCAAATTTAAAGGTTGGGCTGAATCATTTCCCTCATTTCTCCACCACCTTTTCTCTCCAAGTCTAGCTGTAGTTGAAATATTATTTTTTTTTAAAAAATTGGAATTTTACAATAAACTTTAATCAGAAATGTCAAGAGCAATTTCTTTATCAGAACAGGGAGTGGTGCCTTTGTGCTACAGGTTATTCACAGAATACTTACAGTGTGGGAGCAGGCCCTTTGGTCCAACAAGTCCACACCAACCCTCACAGCATCCCACCCAGAACCATCCCCCTATAACCCATGTCATCTACACATCCCTGAACACTGCGGGCAATTTAGCATAGCCAATCCACCTAGTCTGCACATCTTTGGACCATGGGAGGAAACCGCAGCACCTGGAGGAAACCCACGCAGACACAGGGAAAATGTACAAACTCCACACAGACAGTCACCCAAGGGTGGAATCAAACCCAGGTCTCTGGCGCTGTGAGGCAGCAGTGCTAACCACTCAGCCACCGTGCCACCTCAACCACTGAGCCACTGTGCCGCCCCTATGGTGATACAGAGTGAGGAAACTCACTGGAAGCAATACAAAATATATCAGCAACTGAAGTGAATATCTTCTCAAGTTTCTTCTCTCCTTCCCTGTCAGCCTAATTACTACAAGGAATTAATCCCTGTTAATTGACAAGGTACTGTCAAGTTACTACATGAATACATTAATGATATTCCTTCAACTTTGAAATGACCATTTATTTTCAATGTGTTTACAAACAGTCACACATTTTATTTCATGTGTAACTAGCAGCAGAGTCAGTGAATAACACACAGTCTCAAATGGTCATTGGTAATTAAGCTGACTGATAGGGGAGGTACAGAGAGCTCAATACAAACTCCTGCTCACTGGCATCAGAACAGTAATCTGAACTTTGACTGAAGTTAAATTCTAGATTTCTTTATTGGTCTGAATTCTGTTGGAACTGGACCAGGACAGCACTTCCTTTATTCAATCATTGGATGTGGCCATCGCTAGCTGACCAGCATTTGTTACCCATGTCTTTAAGAAGGTGGTGGTGAGCTGCCTTCCTTAACTGCTACAGTCCATCCAGTGTAGGTTGACCCACAATGCCCTTAGGGAAGGAATCCAGGGTTTTGACCAGTAACAGTGAAGGAACGGCAATATATTTTTCATGTCAGGATGTTGAGTGGCTTAGAGGGGAACTTGCAAGTTGTGGTGTTTCTATGTATCTGCTACTCTTTCCTTCCAGATGGAGTAATTGTGTTTTTGAAGGTGCTGTCTCAGGATGTTTGGTGAAGTTTTGTAGTGCACCTTGTAGATGGTATGCTGCAGCTGCTGCTGCTCCTGAGCGTTGATGATGGAGGGAGTGGATGGTTGTGGATGTAGTGCCAATCAAGTGAGCTGTTTTGTTCTCGATGGTCATCAGTGTGATCCCACACTGATTGTGTCCTATTATTATCATTGGAGCATGAGGACAAATTATGCATTTCAGAGCGACATTTTGGTTTTGCTCTTTTTTTAGCCCACATGTTGTTGTCTGTGAAACACACAGACATTACACACATGCACACATAGATACATGTGCATGCAGACTTTACACACACACAGGTAATGGTAGGGCCCTGGGAAGTATTGTTGAACAGAGACACCTAGGGGTGCAGTTATATTGTTATTTAAAAGTGGCATCACAGGTAGACAGGGTGGTGAAGAAGGCATATGGCACGCCTGCCTTCATTGGTCAGAGTATGGAGTACAGGAGTTGGGATGTCATGTGCGTTGGTAAGGCCACATTTGGAGTACTGTATACAATTCTGGTTGCACTCCTATAGGGAGGATATTATTAAACTAGAAAAGGTGCAAAAACGATTTACAAGGATGTTAGTGAGACTGGAGGGTTTGAATTATAAGGAGAGGCTGGATAGACTGGAACATATTTTCCTGAAGTGTCAGAGGTTAAGGGGTGACCTTATAGAGGATTATAAAATCATCACATTCATAGATAAGGTGAATAGTCAAGGTCTTTTCCCCAAGGTAAGGGAGTCTAAAACTAGAAAGCATAGGTTTAGGATGAGAAGGGAAAGATTTAAAAGGGACCTGAGGGGGCAACTTTTTCACACAGGGAGTGGTGGGTGTATGGAATGAACTGCCCGAGGAAGTGGAGGAGATGGTACAATTACTATATTTAAAAGTAATTTGGACAGGTTATGGATAGGAAAGGTTTAGAGGGATATGGACCAAAGGCTGGCAAATGGGACTAGTTCAGTTTAGGATATCTGGTCAACATGGACATTCTGTTTCTGTGCTATATGAGTCTATCACTCTAAATTAACGTGGTGCATGCTAAAGAGCAAAGGGCTGCTGGGTGTAGGGAACTTTCTTTTTAATTCACTTCTGGGTGTCACTGGCTGGGCCAGCATATAACACCCATCCCTCGTTGCCCTTGTGAAGTTGGTATGAAATGCCTTTTTGAACCACTGTGGTCCATACACTGTAGGCAGACCCACCATGCTTCTGTTAAGAGAGGGAGTTTTGTCAGGGCCCGTAATTTTTTGTAGTATCCGGAGAGTCTAGCAATTTCTTGTTATCACATGAAGGAGATCAAATCGGCTGAAGACTGGCTTTAGTGAAAATGAGGACCTCTGGAGGAGGGCAAATTGATTATCCTTTGGCTTGAAGATTGTTGCAAATATTTCAGCTGTATTTTTTGTACTGATTTCCTGGGCTCCCTCATCAATCAGGAATAGAGATATTTGTGGAGCTTCCTGCTCCAGTGAGCTATGGATTGTCCAAAACCATTGACAACTAGATGTGTCAGGACTGCAGAGCTTAAATCTGATCTGTTGGTTGTGGAATTGCTTAGCCCTGTCCGTTCCTTCATCCTCATGCTGTTTGGCATATAAGTAGCCCTGAGTTGTAGCTTCATCAGGTTGACAAGTATTGGATGAGAAACTTTTTAACCCTTTGCTCCTTTTAAGACCAAATAAGACTTAGGTTTCTGTGTCTAATCATTTTTTCGCACATGCGTGCATGGGAGGTGTACCCATCAAAGATAGACCACAATTCTCTGCTTTGCTCCAAAGCAATAGTTTTACACTATAAGGCTGTTGACTTGCTCACCAAGCTGGCTTGTTCTCGTTCAGACGTTTCATCACTCATGCTAGGTGACATCATCAGTGGATCCTCCAATGAAGCCATGTTATTCTAATCTGCTTGGAATTTATACTGTTTGGTCCATTATGGTGAGTAGTATCATTTCCTGTTTTGATCTGTATGGATTTGTATATGGGTTCCAATTCTATGTGTTTGTTGATTGCATTACGGGTGGAGAACCATGCCTCTAGGAATTCCCGTGTATGTCTATGTTTGGCTTGGGCTACTATGGATACCTTGTCCCAGTTAAACTGATAGCCTTCATTGTCTGAGTGTACACCTAACATGGTGACGAAACGTCTGAACGAGAACAAGCCAGCTTGGTGAGCAAGTCAACAACGTCACCCACAACCCAATGTACAGATCTTTGCCAAAACTTTGAATTTTACACTATTTTTACAGATAACATGTTTATTCCATAAAAAGCTTACACAAACTTTTATCTAAAACCAACAATGTTCAAAATTTTTTTCTGAAGAAGGGTCTAGACCCGAAACGTCAGCTTTCCTGCTCCTCTGATGCTACTTGGCCTGCTGTGTTCATCCAGCTCTACACCTTGTTATCTCAATGTTCATTCTACCCTGCATTCCAGCATTATCCAATTGTATTCAAATCTGTACACATAATTATAATATCCAATCAAATCATTACATCTATTATTGTGAGTACTTTGTGATTATCAAAAAGTCTTTACTGTAAGGTATGCCTGGTGATGATATCAGATTACAGTACCAGGACACACTGATTGAAGGCTGTGACTTCGGAAAATTTGAGACAAGACCATTTAGTTGATGCACATTCAGAATATTTGCCACGTAAGCTGCTAGCATGTGGTCCAGGTATGAGATTGGTGAAGCATGGTGCCATACACCCCTTTGACTGTTCACTGCTGCCAACCATGGCAAACTGCCTGCACTAAATAGCAAGGCAAGACACAGAACTACTCCGCACTTTTAAGCTCTGTCTGTGAGGGTAAAATACAAAAAAATCAAGGTACGACAGGGTGAGACAGAGGTGCATAAGCATCCAAGCAGGCATATAGTGAGAGAGCATGAAGAGAGCAAGTGAGAAGCACCCTGGACCCATCCGTGAGCTGGCTGCCTGTTCCTGCAAGCAGTGCTCTGGCAGCAGCATTGCATTGAAATGGAGAACTCTATTGGGGATTGGAAATTCACCGCGAGGGTTCAGTGGTGTTAGTACGTGTTCAATGCCAACATTCAGGGATGGGGGTGCAGATGGTCATTGCCCATGGAGTACCCTAAGATGTCAGTAACTGTTGGAGGTTCAGAGGAGCAAGCAGTGACATGGAGTCACCTGGTAACTAGTCGGACTTCCATGTTAGGAATTGACAGGGGGAGAGTGTTAAACCGTATATTAATGAGGTGAAATTAGTTAATAATAGCCTGCTAATGCATCCAACTGGACATTATTCAACCTCTCATTGCTCACCAGTGAGGTTTGCATCTCACTGTTCAAATTGGACTTTGTCATATTGATGTTGAGGATCTCATTTATGACCATCTCTCCTGATTTTCCCACATCATTTAGGGACTGGGAAGATTCTGTCCCATGTCACCACCATTTTACTTCCAGACCTTTGCTGAATTAAAACATCACCATCTGTTATGGTGGGATTCAAACCCATGTACTCAAAGCATTAGCCTGTGGTTCTGAATTGCTTAAGGCCAATGACATTTCCATTACACCACCACCTCCCAAATATAAGAATACTGAAATGGTTTTCTACAGAAAAAAAAGTAAAATCCTTAAAACATTTTGATCACTCTCATTCTAGAGACAATGCAAATACAGTGATCGTACAATGTCCTACGGCTCTATTAGTCAGGATTGCTATTTTGAGAAAACAAGGAAATAAATAACTTCCAGATTATATTCCATGAATATGAATATGTCTGTTAGGATTCTACCTAGCAACAAGGCAGGAATTTCCTACGCTGCAGTTTCATTGGATAGTCCATGGGAAACAGACACTTGATCAGTGGTGCGGTATCAGACAGTTATACAGAGTGACTCCCTCTCTCCTTACAGTGTAGAATCAACATCGAAGCAGTTGGATCATCACTAGATCAAGGTGTTAACATATCAGTACCAACAGACCCTCCACAGACAAAACCTCAAGTAAGGACAAGAATGGAGCAAAAACCATTAGAACATTCATATGATATGTATTATGTTTCAGTTTAATTAATTTGCCATCCTACAATTTGAGAGAACTTGACTGGGAGCAGGAAACTGCAAGGGCACAGTCAAAGCGAATGGGATAAATCATGGCAGATGAGATGTGAGAAAATTGTTATTTTTAGATGTGAAAATCAAATTGGAAAACTGTCTTGGTGCTAAGGGACTCTGAGCACTGATAGAGCAAACATGTTTAAATGCTTATACCAGAATCTCTAAAAGTGGGAGCAGACAGTCCTGACAGCTTCATTAGGCTGTTGGAGATATGAAGGGGCTGTCTTCTGGGAGACATTGAATAGGTTGGACCTGTTTTTACTGAATATAGAAGAATGACAGGTGACCATATTCAAATATATAAAATTTTTAGCTAAGTTGATAGGGTAGATGCAGAAAGGTAGCTTTCCCTTGTGGGAGAGTCTATGATCAGAGGGCAGAATCTCAGAATAAGGGATCACCCTCTGAAGGCAGAGGTAAGATGAAATTTCTTCTCTCAGCGGATAGTGAATCTGTAGAAATTTTTTAACCACAGATGGCTGTAGAGACTGGGTCATTAAATATATTCAAGGCTGAGATAGACAGTTTTTTTTAATCAGTAAGGGACTTAAAGCTTTTGGGGTAAAGTAGGAATGTGGATTATGGATTATCAGATCAACCATGATCTTACTGAATGGCAGAGTTGGCTGGGTGGTCTGAATGGCCTCCTACATCTCAAGTCTTATGGTCATCTGAAATTTGGGAAATCACCATCCAGCACAAGTCCATAAGCTGGAATTGTATGTTGCCACATTGTCATATTTTTGACCAGGTGAGGAGAAACTAGCTGTTTTTCTCTTCCCCCTCCTCATTTGACTGCAATGTGCTTTAATTTTTTTAAAATAATCTTTGATGTGACATGATTGTTGCTGGCAAGATCAGTTTTTGTTGCCCATCCTCAAATTATTCTTGGACTAATCAACTTGCCAGGTCATTTAAGAGTCAGCCTCCAAGTGCTTTGGTCTGGACTAACAAAGGCAGATTTCATTATCTAAAGCAGACTAACAAACTGAAAGGAATTTTAAGATAAGCAATAGCGGTTTCAGCATCACTAGGACTCGCTTTTAATCCCAGATTTATTGCTTGAAGTAAACTCCAACAATCATGGTCAGATGTGAACACAGGGCCCCACAGCACTCATCTGGGTTTGTAAACTATACTATAACGATAATATCGGCATACCACTACTGCCACCTAGTGGTTGTGTTGGCAATTTTGGATGACAGACTGGAATGGAAGTGTGACACTGCCATGGAGACGAAATACCAAAGTTTTGCAACTTGGAACCAGTAAGCAATGCACATTTTTAGCTATACAAGACTGTATAACATTGTGGTGCATAGAATGGATATTTTGAGACAGAGTGGTACCTGGGGTCCTGGAGTTTCAGGAGCAAAAAAAACTGCCTGGTGACGGCACTTGGATTGGTTCAGCTGCAGTTTGGTGCAGATCTCTACTTATGGCAGATTTTTTTGCATCTTCTGCTTCAAAAACCTTCACCAAGTAATGATTTAGCTTCTCTGTTATTTTTCTATTACAATTATAAATTCTATTGTCATGTCTTGGAATGTACTGACATTTATCTTTATAAAGCTTTCTATTTTTATATACTTACATAAGTTGTTTCACAGTCCATTTACATTCATAATTTATTTTTGTTTTTATCAGTTTCGTGGTTTTGCTTTTTGGGGAATTCAAAAAAATCCCCAAACCTCAGGCTTTCTATATTTTTGGTGATATTATCGGGCTTGTTTTTGATCTAATATAATGTTCAATTTCCTTTGTTTTGGACTTCATTGTTGACTTTTGTGCCTCAAAGGAATGTATGTTTGCTCTAAGCCATGTATTAATTTGTTTAAAGCTTGCAACTGCCTATCTCCCATCATATCTTACTGCTCCTACAGTTATGGTTTCCTTTAGTTTGATTTAAGGCCATAGTTTTAGATGGAACTGCATCATTTTCAAATAAAATGAAAAATCCTACCATATTATAGTCACTTTTACTGAAAGGTTCTTTTGCAACAAGATAATTTGTTTCTTATTTCATTATAATAGATCTAAAATAGTCTTAACAATAACTTGATAGATCATGGTGGATTTTTATTCACATCTCATAATATTCTCATATTTTAATGTGTTGTTGGTTGGCACGTTTCCATTAGTGTTTAATTTATTTTTCTTTGAAAGAAACTGTAATAATTATTTCCTCTGTGCATTGAATGTACAGAAACTTCCCCCTGATTCCTTACTGAATTAACTTGAATGCTAAATTTTTGTGATTCCTGGATGAGGATTCCCAAATACCTCTGTCCTGTACATTTGTGCATTTTTCCCTATTTCTATAATATTCAGCTCCATTATTCATTCTGCCAAAATGCATAACATTACATCTGCCCATACTTACCTGTCGAGAACGCTCTGCACACTGTGCCGGCCTCACCACTTGCTTTCCCACTTATTTTTGAGTCATCTGTAAACTTGGCCATAGTACCCACTTTGCTTTTCAAAATCCTTAAATATATATTGTAAATAATTTACAGGCTGTAGCTCTGATCCCTGTCGTACACCACTAGTTATAGTGTGTCGACCTGATAATCTCCAACCCTGTACCTTATCCCAACTCTCTGTCTTCTACTTGTTAGGCAATCATCTATCCATGCTAATATGCTGCTTCCAATTTCATGGGCTCTTAACTTATTGATTAGCCATTATGCGTTACCTTATCATGTGCCCTCTGAAAATCAAAATACATCACATCTAATGCTTCCCTCCTGCTTGTTACTTGCTCAAAGAGTTCTCATGAATTTGGCAGGCATGCTTTCCCCTTTACATGAAGCAATATTAACTCTGCCAATCATATTCTGTAAGTCTAAATGCCCTGCTAATACAGCCTTTGTAACAGACTCTAACATTTTCCAAATAACAGAATTTAAGCTAACTGGCCCATAGTTAAGAGATAGTAAGAACTGCTGATGCTGGAGTCAGAGATAACACAATGTGGAGCTGGAGGAACACGGCAGGCCAGGCAGCATTAGAGGAGCAGGAAAGCTGACGTTTAGGGTCAGGACCCTTCTTCAGAAA
>NC_063345.1:67249110-67358814 GCF_021869965.1 Rhincodon typus
TGAAGAAGGGTCCTGACCCTAAACGTCAGCTTTCCTGCTCCTCTGATGCTGCCTGGCCTGCTGTGTTCCTCCAGCTCCACGCTGTGTTATCTCTGGCCCATAGTTAACCTTTTTTTTGTCTCCTTCCTTTTTTAAATAAAGGAGTTACATTGGCAGATTTCCAATCCTCTGGGACTTCTCCAAAATCAAAAGATTGCTGTAAGGTTATTACGGTGCATTCATTTGCTCTGTAACTACTGCCTTTAATATTTTGGGATTCATCTCATCAGTTCCAGCAGATTTATCAGTCTTTAGTTCTATTAGTTTCCCTTCTCCTTAGTGGTGGCCATAACCCTCAGTTCTGCCCTTCGACCCTCTTGAAGTTTTGATGTGTTGCTGGTGTCTTCCACTGTCAAAACTAATGCAAAGTACCTATACAGTTCCTCTGCCGTTTCTTTGTTCCCCATTACTACTTCTTTAGCCTTATTTCCAGTGGTCCAATGTCTGCTCTTGTGTCTCCCTTACTTTTTAGATACCTAAAAAAAATATTGCAGTCTTCCTTCATGTTACACACTAGCTCACTCTCATATTTTATCTTCTCCCCCAACCCCAAATGCTTTTTTAGTTATCCTCTGCTAGTTCAAAAAGGCTTTCCAATTCTCTGTCTTCCCACTAATCTTCATTCTTTTTCCTTGGTTATATGCTGTCCCTGACTTCCCTTGTCAGCCATGGTTGCCTCACCCTCCCATTGGGTGGCATGGTGGTTAGCACTACTGCCTCACAGCACGAGGGCCCTGGGTTCGATCCCACCCTCGGGCAACTATCTGTGTGGAGTTTGCATGTTCACCCCATGTCTGCATGGCTTTCCTCCGAATGGTCTGGTTTCCTCTCACAGTCCAAAGATGTGCAGGCTAGGTGGATTGGCCATGCTTAAAATGCCTGTAGTGTTCAGGGTTGTGTAGATTAGGTGGGTTTTAGGGGGTGGGATGCTCTGAGGGTTGGTGTGGACTTGTTGGGCCAAAGGGCCTGTTTCCACACTGTAGGGATTCTATGATTAATATATCTCTTCTTCCTTGGGAATTTCTTCAGTCAGAGGGTGTATATCTGTGGAATTCATGGCCACAGACGGTTATGGAGGCCAAGTCAGTGTGTGTGCTTAAGACTTAGAGATAAGTTCTTGATGATAAGAGTATCACAAGTTACAGGGAGAAGGCAGGAAAATCAGGTTGAGAAATATATCAGCTATGATCAAATGGTGGAGCAGACCTAATGGGCCAAATGGCCTAATTCTGCTTCTACATCTTATGGCCTTAAATGGTTTGCCTTGTGCATTTTTTTATCCACCTCACCCAAAACCTGTCTCGACCTTGACTTGCAATATCCAACTCTGAACCCCCAATATTCAATTTTACTCAAAATATCATACCCACCTATCCCTATCTATTTATATACCAATGTACAATTTCACCTTTGCACCCAGACATCAGTGTAAAACCATTATTCCTGATAAATAATCCCCTGACTAGCGATATTGGGCTGAACGTGATTCTCAATATCCGTGACCCTCCTTGAGCCTGATATGCATCATGACATACTATTCCTTATATACTCCATTCCCATTCACAATATCCACCATTATCCACAAACATCCATATCCAATTCCCTGACAAGCATTATCCAAATCCCCTCAAACCTCTTATCCAACCACATCTCTTCATTATTCATCTCAGCCTCCTCCAGGTATCCAACACTCCATTCCACCCCACAGTATATCCATCTCTTTGCAGACTTATCCATATGCAATTCCATCATCCAAATGTCTTTCCCCCCAACCGAGACCTCCAACACTAAGAATATCCCTAGTCCCTTGAACGTCCTTGATAGTAGTGCCATCACTGCGGTTGTACGATGAGCTGCCAGCAATTTGATCTCCGATGTCCATCCATAAACCTCTTTGCCTTTCTCCCACTCTCTTCTCTCACACGATGCAACTTACAACCTACCAATCTGTCTTAACCTGTAATCATTAATTTTAGTCCCAACAACCATCTGGTGAGATCAGGCATGGAAAAGATATGTTTTATTTATAGCTCTGCATCTACATCCAATGAAAGTGTAAACACAAAACCAAGATTCATTCCATCCCCTGCAACAATCTCTGTAATGAACATGTAAATCAAATGTTGACAGTAATATGTTGCATCCCTCAAAAGCATTGAGAATAAGACTGAATAACAGCAATATAGAAATCATGGACAGCGATGAGACCCTTTGATATTTAGCTGAATGTATTGTGCAGTATCTGAGTAAAATATTCCAACTCCAATGGTTTCTGATTTAAAATCAACAAGTTTTGATCGCATTTTTCATTCTTTGTCTAATGACACCCACATGGATTGTGGAAAAGTTATGGACAGTGTAATGTATTCATTTTTTTCCACAGAGATGACTCGGCCTTCCAAGTCTACATACTTTAATCATGATGAACTCAAAGATCTCAAGTCCGCTTATGAAACGGGTGGGCTGGAAAACGCTGCCTCTTTGATACAGCAGAAGTTAAATGTTCTTCGCAATGTAGAGCTGAACATTGCAGTGGCGGGAGACTCTGGTGCAGGGAAATCTACTTTTATCAATGCGATGAGAGGAGTACAGGGTGATGATGAGGGAGCAGCTCATACTGGGGCCACCGAAACCACAATGAAGCCAGCCTCATATCCACACCCCGAATTCCCAAATGTTTGCTTCTGGGACCTGCCAGGAATTGGAACAAAATTCCCTGCAAAAACATACCTAACTGTAATGAATTTTCAAATATATGATTTTTTTGTCATCACCTTACATGGTCGATTCAGAGAAAATGACATTTCTATTGCCAATGAGATTAAAAGGCTTGGGAAGAATCTCTACTTTGTCTGACCTAAGATAGATAGTGAGCTCTATTCAATGAGGAAGGGAAATAGGAATTTCAACAAAGAGGAGGAACTGAAAAAGATCAGGAGAGACTGCGTCAGTAAATTGAAAGAGGCAGGGATTTCAGCACCCACTGATTTTCTGATATCCAGCTTTGAAATGAATGATTTTGATTTTCCAAAATTAAGAGAAACCCTTGCAAATAACCTTGATGATCTAAAGAAGCAAGCATTCTTGATATCACTTCCAAACACAACCTTGGAAATTATCGATAACAAACGAAAGGAGCTGAAGAAACAAATCTGGATATTAGCAACCATTTCTGGATCAGTGGGAGCGATTCCAATTCCCGGCTTATCCTTTGTTTGTGACATTGGGATACTGGTTAGTGCAATTAAACAATTCAGTAAATATCTGGGTCTGGACAATGCCTCTCTTCAAAAACTGGCAAATAAAACAGGGAAACCTATGGAAGATCTGAAAGCAGAGGTGAAATCTCTCCTGCTGGGGGAAATAAATAAGGACTTTGTGTTACAAAAGTTAAAAAGTCCAGTTTTTGGTGTATTTTCCGCAGATGAATCTGTCCTTGATTTCATCCCAGTCATTGGTCCCATCTTTGGAGCAGGATCATCATTTATGGTTACCAAGAAGATGTTGAATAATATACTGGATGATCTTACAGAGAATGCACAGAGAGTGGTGAAGGCTGCATTTGGGACTGATTAAAATGCTCTGCATGCAAATATTATGACACTGAACTCCCACAAGGCATTAAACAATCCAAATAAATAAGAGCATTCTATTGATACGGCAACTTCCACATCCTTTGCATATTGCAAGATGTTCCACAGCCAATGAAATATTTTTGAAATATTATTTCATCGGCTGTGGAATGTCTTGCAATATACAAAGGATGTGGAAGTTACCATATCAATGGAATGCTCTTATTCTTTGCAATTTAGGCTCAATGGTAGCCAACTCGTACACAGCAATCTCTGAAGAAAAATTTCAGCAAACACAATTAATCACAAGTTAATTTGCATTGGATGATGTTTAATGAGGGATAACTGTTCCCCTGAGCAGTAGGTAAACTCCCATCCTCTCCTGCAAACAGTGTCAATGAATTGTTTGAACAAACAAGAACTTGGTTTAACCTTTCAGTCAAAAATGACTTTGCAACATTACTGCAGTCAGTAATTCATTGAAGTACCAACTGGATTACATGCTCAAATCTCTGACTGAATTCCTCAATTACAGCAAGTATACTGCGAGTGCTGTTTATTTTTTTCTCTCTGTTTCACCATCCTGAATGTTCCTGGTCCTGTGTTCTTCCATCAAAGCACTCCACAGATCTTAGCTCAGTAACGTGACTGCTGCATCCGTGAATGCACTGTCCCTTACAGAAATATAATCAGAGCAGAGACTGTCATCGAAAACAGCCTTATTGGACTTTGTGTTCTTTACTCTGAGTTGTTATTATCTTTGTTATATAACTGTCTGAAATCAAATCTATGTCAAAGGCTGACCGTCTCCTTCTTCCTCCTCTGGTTTTTAGTTCCATGCTGCAGCCATAATGATGGTTGATCACCTTGACCTCAACCACTATATTTGCCATTGTTAAGTGGTCTTACAGTCAGATGCTGTTTTTGTCACTAACCTTTCCCATCTAGGGCATGGATCCATACCATACCTGACCAGGAATTTTTCTCTGCTTTTATCACCTGCCACAGATGGATTTGGAGAATGTACAGCTTTGTTCAATAATAGACTGTATTTCTCAATGTTATTGGAACTTAGCATTCCGAAGTTTAAATCTGGAGAACATCCATCAGTTAATTTGTTCTAACCTTAGTGGAAGATGGTGGAAATTTCAGAAAATTAACAACAATTATTTGAAGTTTACAGGGATCTTTCAGTGAAGCTGTGGCTAACAAGCTGAGAAATTGAATGTAAAATCATTCCCTATACATGTAATCTATACAGACTGATAAAAAAAAGTCTGATCTTCCAATTAATAGGTGAAAGTATCAGATTTCATAATAAGACTATTACCGTAACAGAACATCAAAAGTAACACTGACGAAACATGGGCCCAGATGTTCCAACTAAGGTTGGAAGGCCTGTTACTACAGTATAAATTATTCACATTTAGATGTCTTCTGCACTGGACATTCCTGGACAGTGTCCTCTTTTTGGGTGGGGTGGGTGTGGGGGACATAGGGGAAAATGTTGGTTTGAGAATAGGTGTCAATTCCAGCAGGATCAATCTGGGTATTGAGGAGGGGTGAGGGTGTGGACCTGGTCAGGGAGTGGCTGTAAGGGATGCAAGGGGGTGGTAGGGTGGAGAGAGGTGTAGTCGTGGGGATAGTTTCAGTTTAATAGTTTAATTAGGAGTTAGGGTAAGTTTTTTACCTTCCAATGTCTCTGGGGTAACGACAAGCTGAGCTATATCAGAGCCTCTGAAATCTCCAGCTTTAGGGAGCTTTATCCGATGGTTCCAGATGCAAGCAATTACCTATTGGAAGTTTCAATTTCTCTTACAACTCCCTTGGACTCTGCTGTGTCTGGGATTCTGCAGGGTCCCAACACATAACTCCAGCCTGTAGTGCTCCAACAACTCCCTGGCCACTGGAATATCTGAGCTATGATTTTCAGTCAGCAAATTATACTCTCACCTACAGAAATCTCCCATCTTCAAAATTTATTCCACTTGACTTTGTTTTGTAAATAGATATCCAATTCTCCCAAAACCCATTCAAAATGATTTTAAGATCCCCATATCTTTTTCCCCAGCCTGGAAAATCTAAGCACAGAATAGTCTTTCATGATGAGATCTTCCCTGGATAGCTTTCCTTCAAGCCAAAGTTAGGCAAATCTTCCATGTTTCTTTCAAATCCTCCTGAATTTGGTCTGTTCAATTTGAACACAAGCTCCCACCATGTTCCTCCATGGTGTGAACCACAGAAATTTTCAGCCTTTAGCTGCTCTTTCTTTCTCCCGCATACTGGTAGATTAACAGATCAGAATGTGAAATTCAGTCATTGTAAAACCCTTTCCCTCTTAGAGCCCATCTCCAAAATAAAAGAATCACATGGTCCTTCTATCCAGGTAGAAGTTCTGGTTAGTTAGCCTTGAAACCTCAACTCTTGTTTAGTTTTGAAGTAAGTGAACTGTTTAATGCATAAATGTTTTCAAATCAAGATTCTCACTATGTTCCTAGAATTTTGGGGATAACATGTGAATCTCCATTAAATTCAAGTAAACTCTTTACACCTTTTCTCCAGGAGACAACTAAGGCTTCCCCACATGTCACTCTGTTGTTGTTTCTTTTAAAGTCTAACTAAAATTACCCCTTTCATTTAATCCCACATACTAAGCACAGACCAAAACATTGGCATGGTGGCTCAGTGGTTAGCACTGCTGCCTCACAGCACCAGGGACCCAGGTTCGATTCCACCCTTGGGTGACTATCTGTGTGGAGTTTGCACATTCTCCCATTGTCTGTGTGGGTTTCCTCCCACAATCCAAAGATGTGCAGGCTAGGTGGATTGGCGTAGCGTTCAGGGATGCGTAGATTAGGTGGGTTATAGGGATGGGTCCGGGCGGGACGCTCTGAGGGTCAGTGTGGACTTGTTGAGCCGAAGGGCCTGTCCCCACACTGTAGGGATTCTATGATTACAATCTTATAAACTATGCTATCATAACATGTAAAATCTAATAGCATTGAGCCAATCACAGCCTAAGGAAATAGCATTTTGATGCTCACATTTCAATCCTATAGCATTAAGCCAACTGCAGTGTAATCCCACAGCATTAAGGCAATCACAGTTTAATCCACTAGAATTAAGGCAAACTCAGTTTCAACCAATAGAATTAAGGCAAATACAGTTTAATCCAGTAGCATTAAGACAATCACAGTTTAATCCAATGGAATTAAGGCAATCATGATTTATTTAAATTGCATTGAGTCAATTGTCATTTAATGCAAAGACAAAAAGTATGTTGTAGTGTAATTCAATAGAGTAGATTCAACTGCAATGTGATCCAATAGTATAGACGCAAATAGATCCTAGCCAGCTGAAAATTTAGCAAGAAGTGGGAAGTTAATGAATGGAACAATCAGTGAAATAAAGATTGTTTTTCAGCATCGCCTCCAACTGTGTCCTGTCTTGTCCATGAGCTGAATTTTGTGGGACCCTGTTGGGTTTGGAGGATGAACAACCTGCAAATATCAGTATCAGGCAGCATGTCAATTTTATCAAGTGATCCCAGCACCAACGAAGTTCATCAAGACAGACGGAGGTGAGACAGAAATCCTACTGTCCTCTCAACCGAGGCCAAATAAGCTGCTGAAATGCTCATTGAGAGATTGTCATGGTTTTAGGTGACCATTTTTGAAAAGCCACAATATTCATTACCTGAACTTCTGTACCCAGTCATCTGAACAGAGGGAGAGAAAACTTAACAGGCCCAAATGGCTGACTCAGAGGAGGGCCCAGTGGGTCAACTGGAGGCCCTGTAGTCAGTATACACCTACCTTTGGCGCTGAGATGGCAGGAGGTGTGGGCAATAAGTGTCAGGCATTCCATGGGACATTCTTGGGCCTAGCGTGGCATGAGACCTATATGTAGTCATTTTGCCCAGAATGAAGGCTGCAGCTGGTAATGGACAAATCCTGTCACATGCTGGACTTGGTAATAATGCCAAACTCTACCATCCAGCGGGACAGAAGATCCCCCAGAAGCAGCAGGGGGCTGGAGAGAAAAGAAGGGCAGAAAGAATGTGAAGGGCACATCTTTAACATAGAATCTGCTACCAAAGACAATGTTACTTGGCAATGACCGATATCCAGAGCTCTAGGAGATTGTTCTGAAAACCTTACCACTCACTGCACTGCTTGCCATGCCTGCCAGCAGCTACAGCCTTGAATATTTTCACTTCTGGTTCTTTCAGGGGATCAGCTATGGCCCTTGGTAGAGTCTCAAAGTGGTTGTACACATTGCATCTCCCAGGTCACTATTGTCCTCTTGGCCTCATCTGGAGATTATATCCATTTCATGGCAGTTTCCATGTGGGAGATGGAACAGTGTGTTTTTAATCCTCACTGGGTCCCATGTGACCCCATCAAGGCTCCCAATAACTGCCCTCTCAGATTTATCAAGAGCAAGAGCTACCATTCCCTCAGTATCCAAAAGAGCGTTCCCATCCTTACTGAGGAGGGTTTTGCTTCTCATCTTAAGGTCATAATCCTGGAACTCATTTCGTAGCAGCTCCATAGGTGTACCTTCATCCCAAGGACTGCAGTGGTTCAAGAAGACAGCTCACCACTAGCAACCCAAGGGGTTGGACAAAAACTTTTGGCTCAGTCAGTGACACCCACACCACATGAAATAATCATAAATTGGTTTGTGACAATAATGAGAGTTTCCTCAGTGTGTGCACAGGCTATTTCCTGGCAAATACTGTGAGTCCTTCATCCTCATGCCATGAGGGTCGTTCTGCATGGACAAGTGATTGCCCTGGAAGACACGGGCTACATATCCCTCTTTGGGAAATTCAAATGGAGTCACTGAGGCAATAATGTTGACCAACTCACTAGGACAATGATTAGGCCAGTAAACATTCACAGAATTCTTCGAGTATGGAAGCAAGCTATTCAGCCAATCAAGTCCACACTGACCCTCTAAAGAGCATCCCACCCAGACCCAATCCCTTTTCTCATGGCTAACCCAACTACACTGCACATCTTTGGACCCTGGGAGGTAACCTGAGTACCTGGAGGAAACCTCTGCAGACACAGGGAGAATGTGCAAACTCCACACAGGCAGTCACCCTAGACTGGAATTGAACCTGGGTCCCTAACCCTGTGAGGTAGCAGTGCTAACCACTGAACCACTGTGCCACCCAATTTGATTCCACTATAAGAAGTAGTCAGGTCCTGTCCACCAACACCCTCCTGTAAGGGTCTCAATCATTGTAGTGGTCTGCTGCAGTCAATATAACAACCTTCTCTGGGTAGGTGTAGATCTTGATTATTCACTGACACACAGAAATACTGCTGAAATGTGCCAAAGCTCTTCTTTGAGTTTGAGAATGAACATACCAGAATAAGGCAGCTACTGCTGTAAAAAGTGGGGCATGGCTTAGCTTCCTCTGATGATCTATCACAAGTAGAACAGACTCCGATTTAAACTATGCTCCATATTTCTGAAGAGGCTGGGATTGAATTGTAGAGTGTTACCGTTGGCAGCAAAGAGTCAGAACAGTGGCAATGTGGTGGGGTTTCCTGCTCCTCAGAAACTTCAGGGCAATTACTCTAGAGGTCATTCAACATTTTCATTCATAAATTCTATAGATGGACACAACATCAATTGCTTATAATCTAAGTAACTGGCATTATATTGTATTCTGTGATGAGTGAATCACCTCCTGTCTCACTAAAACCTATTCACCACCTACAATGTACAAGTCTGGAGAGCGATGGAATATTCTTCACTTGTCAAAATATAACTCCAGTTACACTCAGGAAATTCAACACCATCCAGCACAGAGCAGACTGCTGATTGACACCTGATCTTCCACCTTCACCATTCACCGCCACACACAGAAACAGCAGCGCGCACCATCAATAAAACAGATAGCAGCAACTCACCAGTGCTCCTTGACAGCACCTTTTGAAGGACTGAAGGCACATTGGAACACCGCCACCTGCAAATTCCCCTTCAATTCAGACACTGTCCTGACTTCAAACGTATATTGTCATTCCTACATTGTCACTGGGTCAAACGCCCGAAAACTGCATTCTTAACATCACTGCTGTATCTACATTCCAAAGACAGCAGCAGTTCAACAAAACAAATCATCATCACATTTTCATGGAAACTTGGGCCAGCCAGCAGCACCCACATTCGATGAAAGAAAGATGTGCATTATAATGTTAATATTTTTCTTCTTGCCTTCCTCCCCATGACAGATTAATTAAAATGCTCTCATTTAAGATCAAAGGTTGCACAAATATGACAGTCCATCTCTAGCCACTCAAGCTCAGTTTGCAACTCCAATATTCTGAATATCAGTTTACACTGAATTAATGCAGTGGATCAGTGTGCTGGAGTCACACTAATCTCCAAATGATTCACTTCACAGAGCTGTTTAAAGCTGTGTGACCCTGGATGACATTTTCACCAATTCTGGTTTACCTGACTGTGCAAGCTCTGAAACAGGCTTGTCTTGTACATGAGCCATGTGTCCAAGCATGGAGAAGATGGTAAATCTAGCGTACACACTCGTAGCACAATTAACAACACAGACAATGATGGTATCTCTGTAGCAGTTGTTGTGGAATTCATTGTAGGATGACAGTGTCAGTAAACCACAAAAACCCATTGACAGAGAAAAGAAGATTTGTGTTGCAGCATTCTTTCAGCCCTGGGAAATACATAGTAGAATTGGTCAGCACCAGGAAATGTTAGACAAACACAACAGATTAAAAAAAAACCATACGCCATGAGAACAAACAGGGTTGATGTGATAAATCTATAGTTAACTGACTGAATGAAGTTCCCTCTGCTCAATAGATAGTCCTCTGAACATAACAGACATCTATTTAATATCATTGTCCCTTACTCACTGTCAGATTCCCACTGGGAGTTTCTCTCTCACTGGCCTTATTTTCCAGTGAGCGTCACATCCTTTAGCTGCAGCATTGACAATGTCACACCATAGCATCCATTATTTCACAGAAAAACAGAAATCCCTGCAGCATACAGCATAAAGGTTCACAACTAAATATGTAACAAACCAGCAGCAAACTAAAAGATCCCCATGTCACCAAATAACATGCCATAGCTTTGGAGACAGTAAAGACTGCAGATGTTGGAAACCAGAGTCAATAACTGTGGAGCTGGAAAGGCACAGCAGATCAGACAGCATCCAAGGAGCACGAAAGTCAATGACTCATATCAAAACCGTTCATCAGCTTTGGTTGGCTCAAGGGCAATTAGGGAGGCAATAAATGCTGCCTCTCAGTGAAGCTCACATCCTGTAAATGCATAAAAACTAATTGTCATTGGTAAATCTGCTTGTAGCCTACATACACCAGGAAATGTTTCCGGCATAATTTGTGTAAAAAGACAGTCATTGAAGTAAATGGAAATGAAAGTCTGAATATATCAGAATAACAATGAGCTATTAGGCTCGGCATCATTGACGTGCAAGTGTTACTGTGAATTTTGGATGAAACACGAAAACCCTAAGGTTGATTTATGGGATATGCTTCTTCTCCGTTAAGTTCCCAAAAACAGTATCTCACAATTTGTCTCACTGCTTAAATACGATGAATGATGTGACACTGCTACACTTGCACTATAAGCCATATATTAAATTCACCACAGAAACGCATTCAGATCATTTTAAAATTAAATCACCTTCTAATGACATGCTAGGTGTTAATTTCTGTGAGCCAGTCACTTTGGCAGTGAATATAAATCATTGCAAGAGTAGAGGTAATAATTGTTGGAGACATCAACTGCATTCCATTTTCAACCTTAACTAGCAAGGTCACATCTAATTCAAAGTAGCCGCTGTTCATTCACCTGCTGCAGCGACATTTGGGTCAATGTTTACCACACAGATTGATAAGAAACTCCACCTGAGAATTTTATTTGTGTACCTGTTCCAAGTTTCAGAAAAAAGGAGGCATTGAGAGGATCCCAGTCATTGTCACTTGATCTCATCTGATTTCATCCTATCGCTCCCCTTCCCATTACAGCCCTTGTATTCCCTTCCCACAAATTCACAAGCTGGTAAAAGCCATAAACAAACAAATTCAAAATCTGCCCAAAACCTCAGGCAAAAAGTGGCATAACTTTAAAATACTTTTTCTACATTGAAACAAAAATCCAAACACAACCCTCAGATTTTAAATTGCTTATCCCAAACAGACTAAAAAGAATTAACGTGAAATAATTAACAATTCAACTCAGAAATACACTTAAATGGGATGAATTTTATTGTTGTATTTCCACGACCATCAGCCAGTTTGGAGAAGTCTGGCTCACTTCCTACATAGAATTCAATTCCTTTCGAGGTTCCCTCCAGAATAAACCCTCAGATCAGGAGTACGGTCAGAACCACATTAGGGAATGTTGCAGTGAAATAAAACAACCTGAATGTGGAGAGTAACAGGTTGGATTTATCTGCATTGCTGGGACAACATTGGCTGACTGGATCCAATTAAATGGAAAATTAAGAAGAGTGCAGTCATAGCAAACGTGATGGCCTAGTGGTATTTTCACTGGACTATTATTCTAGAGATTTAGGCAATATTTTGGGGACCTGGACTTGAATTCTGCCACAGCAAGTGGAGGAATTAAGAGTCTAATAATGAACAGGAATCCATCGTTGGAACAGCCCATCTGGTTCACTAATGTCTTTTAGGGAGGGAAACTCCCATCCTTACTTGGTCTGACCTAGAGATGACTCCAGACCCACAGCAATGTGGTTGATGTCTGTGGCACTTGTTCGACTTCACCTCAGACTGAGACTGCATCAGGAAACACGAGTTCCCCAGACCAGCCATCAGAAGGCAAGGTCCTCAATGGTCAGAAAGCAGGGAAACTTGTTGTTCAATATGTGTAAAGCAGTTTCACCTAATAAACCCACTCATTAATTTGCACATGTTTCTAATGCATCTAAAATAAATTACAGATTGTTATTATATATTAATTGCTTAATATATATTTACTGATTAATATCCACTATAGAACCACTAATAAATGTGTATCTCTTAACCAGCAGAGGTATTTTTATTACATCCTACTGAATCCACTATCGAACCATAACACACGGTCATCTCATCACAGTTGTAGATGTGTGGCTGTTTTGTGTACATTCTTTTTCACTCCAGGGGGGAATGATGTCGTGACAGATCATCCACAGATGATTGCTCTCCATTTACAATAACTTATGTCATATTGTGTCTATCCTTGAATGCTGTTAACCATCCTCGTCTAACCCCAATCTCTACTGTGACATGAATAGTTCCATTTATTTGGTGGCAATATGTCTGAAATAACTGCTCGGAGGCTGGTATCCCATCACCAACTCACCCTTTATTTACTTGTGCACAGTACACTGGCTGTGACCAGCCAACTCGGAGTCAGTCCCCTGAACTGAGGAGATTTCACATCCCCTATTAATATTGGTCAGTCGGGGTTTTCCCGAATGGCCCAGCCCAATCTAGGATCTCACAGTCAACAAGATCCACCTGGTTCCAATCACTACATCCCTTCTCCACCAAGTCCGGGGATGTAGACCTGGTCTTTCTCTTGTAGCTTTTCCTGTGATGTTTTCACCCCAGGCCCGTTTCCTCTGGCTCACACTCTGACACTGGCGGTAGGTACTGGACCGTAGCCCGTCTCTTGCATCCAGAGCATCTCGGGAGAGTTTCCTCCTTTTCTTCCAGCAGTAATAGTATCGAGACTGCATCCATCTTGGACTCTGAGCTTTCCTCGACATTTGACGGAAGGGGAGAGCCTATGGTCTCTGACAGGCCTCTGACTGTGCTGAGGAGCCAGATATGTTTTGCTTCTGCCCTGTTTGCGAGTTAACTGCTTTCGGGTGATCCACATGCCTATCCAAGTCCTCTGCAGCTTCACTGCCTCCTCAACATGACATGACCCTCCACCTATCTTTGTATCATCTGCAAACTCAGTAACAATACCCTCAGTTCTTTCGTTCAGATCATTAATGTGTAATGTTTGGTATAAACTGAGTGGCTTCCTCTGTATCAGGAGACAATGAGGACTCAACCACATTGCTGCGGGTCTAAAGTCACATTCCTTCCCTAAAGAACATTAATAAATATGAAAAGAAACAGAAGTTGCTGGAAAAGCTCAGCAGGTCTAGCAGCACCTGTGAAGAAAAAATCAGAGTTAACATTTCTGTTCTGGTGGCCCTTCCTCAGAACAGTTCAGAACTCCACTGATATTGTCAGACCTGCTGAGCTTTTTCAGCAACTTCCGTTTTTATTCCTGATTTACAGCATCCGCAGTTCTTTTGGTTTTTATTAATAAACATGATTCTATTTCATAATTCAATCCTCAATCTTAGCAACGACTTTCAGCTTCTGCATAATCAGGTGAAAGTTTCATCTTTCCTGATGCAGGCAATATAATTTTATGTTGACTATGCTGGGTATCAGATTGACCAGCATGTAGAGAGAGAAACCTGATCCCACAATGAGCCATGAGGCTGCTACCACATTGTGTGCCATCACAAAATGATTTCTGGAGTATTCATATTGCAGCAAGACTGAAATACATTCTGAGATAAAATCATCAAATCCTTACAGTATGGAAACAGGCTATTTGGCCCATCAAGTCCACACAGACCCTCCAAAGAGCATGTCACCCAGACCTTATCCCTGTAACCCTGCAATTTCCATGGCTAATCGACCTAACCTACACATCCTTGAACACTGTGGGTAATTTAGCATGGTCAATCCACCTAAACTGCACATCTTTGGACTGTGAGAGGAAACTCAAGCATCCAGAGGGAACCCATGCAGACACGTGGAGAATATGCAAACTCCTCACAGAGAGTCGCTCGAGGGTAGAATCAAATCCAGGTCCTTGCCGCTGTGAGGCAGCAGTGCTAACCACTGAGCCGTCCCAAACTTCTGTACCTGGATAGTTAACTGATCTGTAGCTTGACACCAGATGCAGGAATTTCATTTAAAATTGTTAACGAATAAATGCAGCAGGTTTTGATTTAAAAACCTCTAATGAAATATATTGACCACTCCTATTGATGTTTCAAAATAGCTACCAACCTGAAAGGCAACATCATCACGCTCCTTCAATATTGCCCAGAAGAGCAGACTTTCAGCAAATCTTGCGCTGCATCTCCATTTCAACCACAGGATGGCTTCAAGTACACTTTGAAAAGTTAGGAAAAGCACAACACTGTCCTCTTGTGGCAGGATAAGTACTTTGTTGAAAAGCAGCAGAGGAACAGCTCAACACAAGTCATTGCACCTAAAGTAATCAATCGTGTGCTCACAGATTGATAATTTGAGTAGTTTCTTTGTTCATGTTGCGGCTGTACAGGACATTGTCGAGGCCACTTTTACAATATTGTGTTTATTTCTGGTCTCCCTGCTGTTGGAAAATTTTGTTAAACTTGAAAAGATTTGCAAGGATGTTACTGGGATTGGGGGGTTTGAGCTATGGACAGAGGCTGAATAGGCTGGGGCATTTTTCCCTGGAGCATCAGAGGCTGAGGGATGACCTTATAGAGGTTTATAAAATCATGAGGGGCATGGATAGGGTGAATAGGCAAGGCTTTTACCTCAGGTTAGGGGGGGTCCAAAACTTGAGGGCACAGGTTTAAAGTGAGACTGGAAAGATTTGAAAGGGACCTAAGGGGTAACTTTTTCATGCAGAGGGTGGTGCGTGTATGGAATGAGCTGCCTGAGGAAGTGGTGGAGGCTGGTACAATTACAACATTTAAAAGACATCTGGATGGGTATATGAATAGGAAGGGTTTAGAGGGATACGGGCCAAATGCTGGCAAGTGGGAGTAGGTTAGGATATCTGGTTGGCATGAATGAGTTGGACGGAGTCTATTTCTGTGCTGTATGAATCTATGACTCTACTACCAGTTCACAATACTAGTTCTAGATCTCCTCTGTCCCATTCAACCTTCCTTTATTCCTTCTGAAGGTATTAATACATTCATTCTTTAGGCATTCAGAAGGTTCAATGCTCCAGTACCTGTGATAGCTCTGAGGATCTCTCCAGCTGCCTCCTCCCACACTTCAATGGAAGCCTGCTCGCTGTGCCACACTGTGTGTGGGGTACAGATAATGTTCAGTGCATCCTTCAGACGTCTCTAACTAAAGCTGGAGCACAGAAAGAACACAACATTTAAAAACATGGGAAATCTGATTGAAAAACTAATTCTGAAAAGAACTGGGAAAATGGAAGAATTTAAAGGTAGCATTTTTCAGATACACATAGCAACATTCTTTTTTTCCAGCTGTATACAGACTTGCTTAAGATTTCAATTTTCCACAGGATGGTTTTAAGTACATTTTCAACTTTCCCCTTCAATTTCAGTTGTGCTATAATTCCACACTATAGATGTGTACACGGCTTTAGCGCAGAAAAACATACTTCTGCGATCTACTCTCACAGGTCAACAACCTATCACTGTGGTTAACACATGCTAAGTGTTTCAACCCATACAAAAGTTCAATACCCAGAATTTCCTTCTTTCCCTTTTGGAACCACAGCATTGAAGGAAGCCAGTCAGTCATTAGTGTCCATGCCAATTCTCTACAAGTGTAATTCTGCTGGTCCTTTTTCGTTAAATTTATTTGTGGGGTTTGGGTGTCGCTGGCTGGCCAGCATTAATTGCTCCATCCCTAGTTGCCTTCTTGAACTGCTGCAGTCCACCTGCTGTGGGTTAACCCACAATGCCCTTAGGGAGGGAATTCTAGGATTTTGACCCAGCGACAGTGAGGGAATGGTGATATATTTCCAAGTCAGGATGGTGAGTGACTTGGAGGGGAACTTGAAGGTAGTGGTGTTCCCATATATCTGCTGCCCTTGTCCTTCTAGATGGATTTGGAAGGTCATGAGTTTGGAAGGTGCTGTCTGAGGATCTTTGATGAATTTCTGCAGTGCATCTTGTAGATAATACACACTGCTGTTTCTGAACGTCGGTGGTGGAATGATGGATGCTTGCGGATGGAGTGCCAACCAAGCAGGCTGCTTTGTCCTAGATGGTGTCTAGTTTCTTGAGTGTTGTTGGAGCTGCATTTATCCAGGAAAGTGGAGAGTATTCCATCACACTCCTAACTTGTGCCTTATGGATGGTGGACAGACCTTGGGGAGTCAGGAGGTGAGTTACTCGTCACAGTATTCTTAGCTTCTGACCTGCTCTTGTAATCACTGTGTTTATGTGGTGAGTCCAGTTGAGTTTGTGGGCAATGATAGCCCTCAGGATGTTGATAGTGGGGGATTCAGTGATGGTAACACCATTGAATGTTGAGAGGTGGTGGTTAGATTGTCTCTTATTGGTGATGGTCATTGCCTGGCATTTGTGTGGCATGAATATTTCTTGTCACTTGTCAGAGCAAGCCTGGATATTGTCCAGATCTTCTTGCATTTGGACATACTGCTTCACTATTTGAGGATTCATGAATAGTGCTGAACATTATGCAATCATTAGTGAACATATCTAGTTTTGACCTTATGGTGGAGGGAAAGTCATTGATGAAGCAGCTGAAGATGGTTGGGCCTGGGACACTACCCTGAGGAACTCCTGCAGAGATGTCCTGGAGCTGAGATGGCTGACCTCCAACAACCACAACCACCATTCCATCATTATTTCCCTGAAGCCCTACAAACATTCTCTCTGAATAATTATTCAATTCCTATTTGAAAGCTGCATTTGAATCTGCCTCTGCCATGCTCTCGGGCACAGTACTGCAGATCCCCATCACTTGTTGCATTAAAAACTTACCCAATATTGCCTTTGGTTCTTCTGCCAATTTCCTTAAAATCAATGACCTCTGGTTTTATTTAGTTTCTGATGATTTTGAACAGTTCTATCAAATTTCCTATCAAATTTGTACTGTTGCTTCTATTTAGGAAGCCCTGGAATCTCATACTCCATTTAACCATTTTCACAACCTATCCTACCAGCTCCAACAGAGAATCTTCTGAACAAGGGTCCTGACCTGAAACGTCAGCTTTCCTGCTGCTCTGATGCTGCCTGGCCTGCTGTGTTCCTCCAGCTCCACAATGTGTTATCTCTACCATCTCCAACAACTTGTGCACATATACCCCCACATCCCTCTGTACCTGCTCCCTTTATGGAATTGTACCATTATTTTATATTCCCTTTCAAAATGCATCAATTCACACTTCCTTGCATTGTAAGTTTCACCTGCCACATTTCCATTCATTTCACAAATGTTTCCATGCTCTTTAGAAGACTATCAACATTCTCTTCTCAGTGCACAGTACTTCCACGCTTAGCATCATCTGTACATTTTGATATTGTCTCTTGCACACCCAAGACTGTCATTAAAACAGATCAAGAAAAGTAGGGTTCCTAGTGCCAAAGCAGACTGCATTCTTTCTTCAGACTGAAGGGACAACTCATTCTCCATACCTTGTTCCTGACACTCAGCCAACTTTGCATCAATGGTGCCACTTTCCATTTATTCCATGGGCTTTGACTTTACTAATGAAACCTTCCATGGCCCATGTTCACCACATTAACTACACTACCACCATCAACTCAATTAATCCTATCAAAAAAACTCAACTAAGTCAATTAAGCATACCTCACCTTTAACAAATCCGTAATGGCTTTCCTCAATTCATGCACATTTGTCTGAGTAACTGTTATTGCTTTCCAGATTAATGTTAATAAATGCTTTCCTAACACTGAAGGTGAACTGACTGGCTTACATTTGTGAGATGGTTTAACAAGGATGAAAGAAGTACAACTCACCACTCCCCTGGCACCACCCCTTACTTGAAAAGGATTGACAGGTGTACCTCAAGGATCTGTTTTGGGGCCACTGCTGTTTGTCATTTTTATAAATGACCTGGATGAGGGCGTAGAAGGATGGGTTAGTAAATTTGCAGATGACACCAAAGTCGGTGGAGTTGTGGATAGCGCGGAAGGATGTTGCAGGTTACAGAGGGACATAGATAAGCTGCAGAGCTGGGCTGGGAGGTGGCAAATGGAGTTTAATGCGGAAAAGTGTGAGGTGATTCACTTTGGAAGGAGCAACAGGAATACAGAGTACTGGGCTAATGGTAAGATTCTTGGTAGTGTGGATGAGCAGAGAGATCTCGGTGTCCATGTGATAGATCACTGAAAGTTACCACCCAGGTTGATAGCGTTGTTAAGAAGGTGTATGGTATGTTATGTTTTATTGGTAGAAGGATTGAGTTTCGGAGCCATGAGGTCATGTTGCAGCTGTACAAAACTCTGGTGCGGCCGCACTTGGAGTATTGCGTACAGTTCTGGTCACCACATTATAGGAAGGATGTGGAAGCATTGGAAAGGGTGCAGAGGAGATTTACCAGGATGTTGCCTGGTATGGAGGGAAGGTCTTATGAGGAAAGGCTGAGGGACTTGAGGCTGTTTTCGTTAGAGAGAAGAAGGTTAAGAGGTGACTTAATAGAGACATACAAGATGATCAGAGGATTAGATAGGGTGGACTGTGAAAGCCTTTTTCCTCGGATGGTGATGGCTAGCACGAGGGGACATAGCTTTAAATTGAGGGGTGATAGATATAGGACAGATGTCAGAGGTAGGTTCTTTACTCAGAGAGTAGTAAGGGCGTGGAATGCCCTGCCTGCAAAAGTAGTAGACTCGCCAACTTTAATGGCATTTAAATGGTCATTGGATAAACATATGGATGATAATGGAATAGTGTAGGTTAGATGGGCTTCAGATTGGTGTCACAGGTCGGCGCAACATCGAGGGCCGAAGGGCCTGTACTGCGCTGTAATGCTCTATGTTCTATGTTCTATCTTACTTTTAGAGCTTTCTTAACTTTGCTTAGTCTTGTCAAATGCACCTCAACCTAGCAACTTACTGACTTGAAGTGGAGCCAACCTCCTCAAAACCTTCTTTATTAATTATTAGTGCAACCAGTGCCTCAGTGACCTTCCCTTTCACTATAACTAAGGCAGCATCTTCTTCCTTGATAAAGAGAGATGAGCTATGTCTGTGTGTAAATCCTGTTCAGGTCCCTTTTCAGCTCCATTCCTCCTTTCACTATTTACGTGCCTACAGGAGATTTTGAATTCATCCTCAGTTAGCAGCCGGTATCCACTTTCGTTTCTAAGTATTTTTCTCCCCCCTTCCCATAAATGTTCTCCATTCAGTCTGGTTGTAATATGTATTGTCAAATTGGCATTGCTCACAGAAATGACCTTTCTGCTTCATTTTCTTCTACAAACACCTTTTGTCATCTTGGAAGCCCAGGCTTTGCTTATCCTACCTTTCCCCCTCATGGCAATGTATCTCAACTCTACCTGAATTTATCTTCCCCTTAAAAGCAGCCTATTGTTCCATCATTTCTTGTTTTGTTGCCAATCTTTGATTGCAATTTCTTTCAGTCAAACCTCTTCTCGACTCACTGAATCAGTCCTCCCCTAATTAACTTTTGTACCTTAGGCTACTCCTTGTCCTTTTTCATAGTAAACCTAAATCTCATTCTCTCATTATTTATAAACACTCCCATACTACTTCTTAGTGTGATGCTATCTGCATCTCACATTCTTTTATGCAATATTTCTCCTTTCTGATGTTAGGTCTATCTTGAAGGTGCAGACAAATTGTTAATAGCTATGTGTATGTTCAGGGCATTAACAGAACTGGAACTTGTTTTTAGCAGAATTCACATGTGGAATCCCTGCAGGGACTATTGACTACTACCCATGGCCAGAGAGTTTCCCACTGTCTCCAAGACTAACTGCAAAAGTGGTACTTCAGTTAACTCATCACATCTGGGGAGCCAAGTCCTGACATCTCCACTACTCAACCATTCGCCTAGGCATTAGCGAGGGGAGAGGCCAGGGTACGGTAAAGTACAGGAAGATATTGTGGGAGAAAGATAAACCTGTTTCTCTCTGCACCACTTGTCCCCACCAAAAAAAAACTCCACTGAGAAACAAAATAAAAATGAAAGAAACCAAGCTTCCTTAACTAACCCATTTCCAAAGTCATCCCATGTGCAGTGCCCTCACCCGAAAGGTGCTGATTCATAGACATCCAAAACTGCCCCTTGGGTCCGTCCATCCTTCAGTACCTGGCCCAGTGTTTTCACATCCAGTAATCCCCGTCATGATGTGTCCCCAATGCATCTGTTTCATGGTGACTGATACAGGTTTGTGAAATTTTTGGAGTCTGTGACAAAACCAGTGTTATTATAACTTATTTATGTCAAATATTTCAGGAAGTAGCATTTGAAGCAATGGATTTGATCAGCGTGGGATAAATACATTTCATTCCTGACATTTACTCCTTAGGTTTGTTGTTAATCTCAGTGTCAAAACAAATCTCACTCCACTCAAATTAACCCTGACCCTAATCTGCTCAAACACTTCATCCAGTACTGTTCAGTCTTTCTGAGCTGTAGGAAAGTCACTATAGAAACACTGTATCAGTGACTGAAACCCTTAGAGCAGTGTTTTCCAACCCTTGTCCCGCTATGACTCCACTTTGAGGCTTGAACATATCTCTGCCCTCCCTGTTAGGGCAGGGAATGGGGGTGCCTCTGAGAGCAAGGGTTGTTAGAGTGGGAGCTGATGTCATATCTCAGTCAGAGCTCCATGATGACCACTGCTGCCACAGAGCTTGTGATGCCAAAATTCAACTCATGTTGCCACTTAGCGAAGCCCTGCTTCAGAATGAGGGACGCATTGCAGGGGTTTGGGGGAATTGCTGCTGTTCTTTCCTTCAGGAGAAAGATTGTCATTATTTATAAATTCTACCTTCATTGTAACAGATATATGTCCCTTGTCACCAGGTCCATGGTCACCACTTTCCCAAACCATTTAATGGTGTCACCATTATTGAGCGGGATAGTGGAGCTTGATTTCCAATCTTCAATTCTCACAAGGGTTGTGACAATAGCAATGGTTGACCTGTCCATCCATTTGTTTTCATTCTTTCCTGTTTCATTGGCCATTATTACTGGAAGATGTCATAATGCCATTCTACATGGACATTTGGGAGGTATTCAAATCTCAGCCACAGATCTGAAAATTTTAGCATAAGAATGTCCCAGGTCTTCTAGTCAGCATTAACATTTTTCTAAAGTGATTGAACAGAAATTGAATGAGTAAGTGGGTTGGTGGGTGGATGGATGTTTGGATCAGGGATTGGGAAACTGGGTGAGCGGGTGCATGATTAGGTGAATAAATGAGAAGGGGCTTGGTTGATTATTTGGGTTAGTGGGTAATTACACGAGTGAGTAGGTGAGTGAGTGTGCAGTTGACAAGTTAGTGGGTGAGTGGACGAATGAGTGCCGGGATAGTCAGGTGATGGTGTTAGTCAGCCGGGGGATTGCTGGGTCTGGTCAAAGGGTAATTATGTAATGGAGTAGTTGTGTAGGGAGACAGTAGTCTGTGGTTTTTGAGTAACAGGATTGAGGGGCCAGAACAGAGGTAGAAGGAGTAGGATTTTTGAATGGGTAGTATGGATATTCAAGACACAGGGATTCAATGAGGTCCAGCTAAATGGGATTTGAGAAGTACTTCAGTAAGGTCAGATCAAGTCAGCAGTGTAGTTAGATTGGGGGTAGTTGGGTTTGGGGATAATTGAAAGGAGATATTGATCATGTGGGGGCATGGCTGAGTATGGGTGTAGTGCTGGGAGTGGATAGTTGGCTTGTGTCAGTGGGAGAGTTCTTATCAGGTCAGGGTGGCAGGGATTAGTTGGATGCTGTGTTGGGTTAACTTGAATTCTGGGTTTGTCTCTCTAGTTGGGGTGGGGATTACCTGGAACTGTATCTGCATCTCGGGTGTGCTCTGGTTGAGGTGGGTTGAGTTGGGAGTTGGGTTTGGTTACTGTGGAGGTGGGCGGTCAGATGTGGTGTTCTTGTTAATATCTGAGTTAGGCAAGATATTAACCAGCGTATTGTTTCCTCAGTAAGAATGTAGTCATGGTTATTTCTAATCAACCTGCTCAGAATGGCATGCCACACCTCTGGGGCTTGAACCTGGGTCTCCTAGCTCAGAGGTTGGGGACACTATCACAGCAGCACAAGAGCCCTTATGTATGCAAGTATATTCAGGTTCTTGTGGTGCAGTGGTAACATGCTTACCTCTGAGCCAGGAGGACTAGATTCCAGGCCCACCTCCCCCAAGAGGCGAGCGATAACATTTCTGAACAGGTTGACTGGAAAATATCTGCAGATGTAACCACACCTTGACTCCCAATCTCAATCCTGACTTCAGCTTCAGGGACACCAGCAGAGGTTGAAGCTTCCCAGTAATTTCACCTCATGTGTGAGGTGAAGGACAACCAACAGATTCAGTTTTCAACAATCTGCATACTGGATGGTTTGGAAGTTACAGAGAAATGACCTCTTCATAAACTTCATCAGATTTATTTATTTTCTGTTCCTGTATGCATTTTGGTGATGACGTTTGCTGTGAGAGCACCCAGCTCTGAAGAAGAGTCCTGACCTGAAACATCAACTTTCCTGTTCCTCTGATGCTGCCTGGCCTGCTGTGTTCCTCCAGCACCACACTGTGCTATCTCTGACTCCAGCATCGGCAGCTCTTATTATTTCTCAGCTCTGCTGGGACCTCCTTTGAGCAGATTTGTGTCACCAGCACTTCATGTCATATTGGCTTGTGGGGTTTACTCATATTAAGTGGTGAAGGATTAACCATGGCTAGGTCTTCAACACAAGACGCAGATACTTGAGGAACAAGGTATAGTTTATTAGATGATAGTAAGATAACACGCTACATTAGATTAAAACTGGTTAATTACATTAATACTATGAAGGAGACATATTCAAGTCATACAGCACAGAAACAGATCCTGCACCCCAACTCATCCACATCAGCCAACTGAACTAGTCCCATTTGCCTGCATTTGGCCCATATCCCGCTATACTTTTCCTATTCATGTGCCTGTCTGTTAAATGTTGGAATTTCACTCACTTCTACCACTTCCTCTGGCAGCTTATTCTAGATATGCACCACCCTCCGTGTGAAAAAGTTTCCCTACAGGTTCCCTTTTAAATCTTTCCCCTCTCATCTTAAACCCTTGCCGTCTAGTTCTCTACTCCCCTACTTGGGAAAGGACCTTGGTATTTATCTTGTCTATGCCCCTCGTGATTTTATAAACCCTTATAAGGTGACCTCAACCACTTATGCTCCAGTGAAAAAATGTCCCAGCCTATCCAGCCTCTCCATAAAACTCAAACCTTCCAGTGTTGGCAAGATCCTTATAAATTGTTTTTGCACCCTTTCCAGTTTAATAATATCCTTCCCATTGCAGGGTGATGAGAATTGTATGCAGTACTCCCAAAATGATTTGTACAGCCGTAACATGTTTAGAACCAACTAGCTCATCCAAATGACAGGTATTTGGAATTTCTGAGTTAATGCCTTCAAGTCAACTGTTTTACACAATAAAACATTTACCCATTTGTTTTAGGTTGTAATAAACCAGTTTTGTGGGGATATGAGGAGGTATAATCCAAAACTGATGCCAGAGCGACAGGGAGACTGGTAACTGAGAGTTTTTGATTTTGTACAGTCAGCATATCTGATGTGTAACAGTTCATTCTCAAACAATACCATCTGTAATACAGAACTGCTGCATTGGTTTGTGTTTTTTGGTTTAATTTTAATTCAATATTTCATCTTTAATTATGTTGCACCTAACCCCTCGTTTCCTGATTTTGTGATTTTCTTACGACATGGTTGCAATATTTTATTTTGATTGTTTATTTTTACATGAAATCTTTGCTGTAAGTAGCACAGAAATTCAGCCTTTGGCTTGAATAAAATACCATTATTGTTGTCAAAATGATCAACATTTTAAAATGAGCCTTTCTACAAATCATTGATGCTCATTCGTTTTTATTTTAATGTGCATCTATTTGATGAGTCACACTCTGAACTGTATTTCTAAACCTTTCCCATCACATTTCACCCCTATTCTAAGAAAAAAACACTGCATCCCTTAGATCACAATGTATAAATCAGTATCATATATAATTCAACCCCATTTTATCAGCCTCAAAAACAATGCTTCTACTGATGTATAAGTTGATCCCTCTTTTATTAGCAATCAAAGCTTTGTTTCACAATCAGCCTTCATTTCTCAGTCCACAAATAGATGCTTTATTTTCTACTACCTTCTAATTGAGCACACTGGATCAAGCAGATTTAATTGCCTCTAACGTAAAGATATATGGAGCATCAGTGACGCCCAATCATAACAGAACGCACATGGTGAAAAATGTAGATGCTAAACACACTTGTTCACACTAATGGTCCAATCCTATTTTCTTTGAAAGTTACCCAGGATTTTTGGAGGGACCTTTTAAGACTGTAAAGGTCAATTTATTTACTGACACCTATGGTAACTTATTTAAAGCAGTGCGATTAAATTCATTGTTATTTATGTTAACATTGCTTAACCTTGATATACAGGAATAAATGTTTCCTGTTTTGCCAAACTTCCTATTCTTCATAAGTCATCAAAGTTTTCCATTTAGGGGTGGCATAGTGGCTCAGTGGTCAGCACTGCTGCCTCACAGCGCCAGGGACCTGGTTTCAATTCTAGTCTTGGATGACTGGCTATGAGGACATTCTCTGCGTGGCTTTCCTTCAGGTACTCCAGTTTCCTCCTACAGTCCAAAGATGCACAGGCTAGGTGGATTAGCCATGGAAATGCCGGTTCACAGGGATGGGGTAGGTTTGTGTGGAATGCAAGAGGACTTGATTGGCCGAATGGCCTGCTTTCACACTGTAGGGATTCTATTGAATTCAGCTTTCCTCTCTGCTGTATTTTGAAATTATTTACTGTACCTCCTCCATTTCTGTAGGCCAGGTAGGGGAATCTCCAGACAGTACCTGGACCTACAGCAAAACCGATCACCGAGAGCAAGTAGTCAGTCTTCGAGGACCAGTTACTTCGCTCCACATTCTCATCAGCTTCTCCTTGTTCATTGATGGCAGCCTGGGAGATCAAGAGGAAATGACCAAATCAGAAATTCAATTTTCCAGATTGGAACTCCAGCAAAAAAGGACAGTTTCCCTTCAGCACAGAAACACTGTCTCTATTTAGCAACAACCTGTTGGTAGTTTGGAAACAGCTGGAAGCCCACATGAAGAATCTACAATTCACAACAACCAAAATCCCCAAATCATCTCACAGATGTGTTTATTCCAAGTTTTGATAAAATACTCACTTCATAAGTCATCAAAGTTTTCCATTTAGGGGTGGCCTCTGGAGACTGTGCCTGATTGCCATTTTGTGAAAACAGTGAAGAAACCAATTCTCTCTGGTCCATTTTTGAACAATGAAATCAATTCCTTCCAATTGCTCAGGAGGTGGACATAAACTACGAGAAGGAGATTTAGTTTAATCAAAGGTATCAGAATATTTCTGCTGTGAATAAATCAATTTTCATTTGAAACATTTCTTATGCAGATCATTTGCATCCATTTCAGAACATTCTGTAACAACGTGCAGTTACTTTGCATTGCTAGGTTTGAATATAGCAAACTTTTGTAGCAGGTAGACCCTCAAGACCCTGCATCAGCCAGGATCTCAGATAATATCAAACTCTGCAAGTGCAGGTTAACAAAGAAACAGACTCTTCTCACGCCAAAAATCTAGAGGTGCTTCACTGATGAGTGATTTCAGGTTAAGTTCTGAATGTGTATTTCAGGTCACTGGTTTATTGCTTTTCAACTGAGCCTGTCTGCTCCAGTTACCCTGAGACTCTCTGTTCCTGTTACACTGAGACCCATCTGTACCAGTTAATTGAGAGCAACTGCTGCAGTTGCACTGAGACTGTCTGCACCAGTTAGACTGAGATCCTCTGCTCCTGCTGCACTGAGACTCACTGCTCCAGCTACGCTGAGACTGTATGCTTCAGTTACACTGAGACTGTCTGCTCCAGTTTCACTGAGACTCTGTTTGAGGTACACTGGGACCCTCTGCTCTGGTTACACTGAGACTGTCTGCTTCAGTTACATGGTGTCTGTCTGCTCCAGTTACACTAGACTCTCTGCTTCAGTTACATAGACTGTCAGTTCCAGGTAGACTGGGATGGTCTGCTCCACTTACTCTGAGACTGACAGCTTCAGTTACACTTAGGCTGTCCGCTCCTGTTACACTGAGAATGTCTGGTCCAGTTACACTGAGACCGTCCACTCCAGTTACACTGAATCTCTTTGCTTCTGTTACACTGAGAATTTCTGTTCCAGTAACATTGAGGCTGTCTATTCCAGGTACACTGAGACTGTCTGCTCCAGTTATGCTGAGACTGTCTGCTCCAGTTGCACTGAGACTCTGTTTGAGGTACACTGGGAGCCTCTGCTCTAGTTACACTGAGACTGACTGCTTCAGGTACATGGCATCAGTCTGTTCCAGTTACACTAGACTCTCTGCTTCAGTTACACAGGCTGGCATTTATAGGTAGACAGGGACCTCTGCTCAACTTATTCTAAGACTGACTGCTTCAGTTACACTAAGACTGTCTTCTTCAGTAACATTGAGGCTGTCTATTCCAGGTACACTGAGACTGTCTGCTCCAGTTATGCTGAAACTGTCTGTTTCAGTTTACACTGAGATCTTCCATTCAGTTACATTGAGACACTCTGCTTCAGTTACACTGAGACCTCTCTGCTTCAGTTACACAGACTGTCAGTTCCAGGCAGACTGGGACCCTCAGCTCCACTTATTTTGAGAGTGATCGCTCTAGTCACACTGAGACTGCCAGCTGCTGTTACACTGAAATTCTCTGCTCCAGTTACACTGAGACTGTCTGCTTCAGTAACACTGAGACTATCATTTCCAGTAACATTCAGGCTGTCTATTCCAGGTACACTGAGAATGTCTGCTTCAGTTACAATGAGACTGTTTGTTTCAGTTCCACTGAGGTCTTCTGCTTCAGTTACACTGAGACGCTCTACTTCAGTTAGTGATACTGTCTGTTCGAGCAACATTGAGGCTGTATATTCCAGGTACACTGAGACTCTCTGCTCCATTTACACTGAGAATGTCTGCTTCAATTATACTGGAATTGACTGTTCCAGATACACTGGGACCCTCTGCTCCAGTTACTCTGAGAATCTCTGCTCCAGTTACACTGAGTCTGCCTGCTTCAGTTACACTGAGACTGTCTGCTCCAATTAAACTGAGACTATCTGCTTCAGTTACATGGAGACTGTCTGCTACAGTTACAATAATGCTGACAGTTTCCAGTTACACTGAGGCTGTCGTTCCAGGTGCACTGGGACCCTCTGCTCCAGTTACACTGAGATTCTCTGTTTGAGGCAAACTGGGACTCTCTGGTCCGGTTACACTGAGACTTACTGCTTCAGATACATGGAGTCTGTCTGTTCCAGGGACACTGAGGCTCTCTGATCTGGTTCCACTGAGACCTTCTGCTCCAGCTACACTGTGACCCTCTGCATCAGTTACACTGAGATCCTCTGCTCCAGTTACATAGTGACTGTCTGCTGCAATTATACTGAGATCTGTCTGCTTCTTTGACACAGACTGTCAGGTCCAGTTAGCCTGGGACACTCAGCTCCACTACTATGAGACTGACCGCTCCTGTTACACTAAGACTGTCTGCTTCAGTGACACTGAGACTGCCTGCAGCTGTTGCACTGGATCTTTCTGCTCCAGTTACACTGAGGCTGTCTTTTCCAATAACATTGAGGCTGTCTATTCCAGCTACACTAAGAATGTCTGCTCCAGTTATACTGAGACACTCTGCTTCAGTTACACTGTCTGCTCCAGTTACATGAAGACTGTCTGCTCCAGTTACACTAACACTGACTGCTTCAGTTACACTGAGGCTGTCTTTTCCAATAACATTGAGGCTGTCTATTCCAGCTACACTAAGAATGTCTGCTCCAGTTATACTGAGACACTCTGCTTCAGTTACATTGAGACGCTCTGCTTCAGTTACACTGTCTGCTTCAGTTACATGAAGACTGTCTGCTCCAGTTACACTAACACTGACTGCTTCAGTTACACTGAGGCTGTCGCTCCAGGTGCATTGGGACCTTCTTCTCCAGTCACACTGAAACTTTCTCCTCCGGTTACACAGAGACTCTCGGCTCCAGTTATACAGAGACTGCCTGCTCCAGTTACACAGATATTTTGCTCCAGTTACACTGAGACAGTCTGCTCCAGTAACACTGAGACTGTCTGCTCCAGTTACACTGAGACTGTCTGCTCCAGTTAAACTCAGACTATCTCTTCTATTTACACTGAGACCTTCTGCGTCATTTGCCCTGAGAATGTTTGCTGCAGTTACACTGTGACTGTCTGCTCTAGTTACACTGAGACTGTGTACTCCAGCTACACTGAGGCACTGTCCACCAGTGATACTGAGACAGTGTGCTCCAGATACACTGAGACCTTTTGCGCCAGATACATTGAGACCCTCTGCTCCAGTTACACTGAGTCTCACTGCTCCGGTTAATTTGAGACCTTCTGCTCCAGTTAATCTGAGATTCTCTGCTCTAATCACACATGAGACTGTGTGCTCCAGTTACAATGAGATCCTTTGCATCAGTTGCACTGATACTGCCTCCCCCATTTACACTCAGACTGTCTCGTTGCATTACAGTAAGACCCTCTGCTGCAGTTTTACTGAGACTGTTAGTTCCAGTTAGACTGGGACCCTCTGATCCACTCAATATGAGACTGACTGCTTGAGTCACACTCAGTCTGTGTGCTACAGTTACACTGAGACAGTTCCCTCCTGGTACACTGAGACCTTCTGTTCTAGTTACACTGAGACTGTCTGCTTCAGTAATACAGAGACTTTCTTCTTCACTTACTCTACTGCTCCAATTACACGGACACTCTCTGTTCGAGATACACTTGGACCATCTGCTCTTGTCACACTTAGACTGACTGCTTCTGTTACACGGAGACTGTCTGTTCCAGTTACCATGAGACTGTCTGCTTCAATTACACTGAGACTGCTTCAGATTCACTGTGACACTCTGCTTCATTTACACTGAGACTGTCTGTTCCAGTAACTTTGAGGCTGTCTATTCCAGGTACACTGGGACTCTCTGCTCCAGTTAAACTGAGACTGTCTGCTCCAGTTACCCTAAAACACTCTGCTGCAGTTACACTGATACTCTGTGCTTCAGTTACACTGAGACTCTCTGCTCTAATCACACTGAGACCTTGTGCTCCACTTACACTGACACTGTGTGCTGCAGTTACACTGAGACTGTTTGTTCTGGTTACACTCAGACCTTCTGCTCCAGTTACACTGAGATCCTCTGCTCCAGTTACACTGAAACTCTAGGGTCCAGTTGTATTGAGGAGTCTGTCCAGTTGCAGTGGCACTATCTGATCCAATTATTCCTTGAACATCTAAGGATACAGCTCATATTTTCCCGGGGATATTTTAGCCATCCATTCAGTTAACATTTGAACAGCCAGTCCGGAAGACTGATTCTACTAAAGTAGGGGTCGGACCAAGAGAGATAGTGAGAAAAGGGATCTGCTGTTGCAATTGTGAAAGGAGCAAGTCAAACAATCAAGGCAAGCAGGAGCAAAGCAGAGAACAAGATAGGATTGATAAATTAAACTGCATTTATTTCAATGCGAGAGGCCTGACAGGTAAGGCAGATGAACTCAGGGCATGGTTGGTAATATGGGACTGGGCTACCATACGTTTTACCGAGATGTGGCTCAGGGATAGACACAACTGGTGGCTTCATGTTCCGAGTATAGATGGTACAGGAAGGACAGAAGGAGGGGGCAAAAGCGGAGCGGGTATGTAGTTTTTGATTAGGGAAAATGTCATAGCACTACTTAAAAAGGATATTCCTGGAGGATCATCCAGTGAAGCTATGTGGGTGGAACTGAGAAATAAGACCCAGTGATCACTTTGTTGGGATTGTTCTGTAGGCCCCTCAATAGTCAGCAGGAAATTGAGAAGCAAATATTTAGTGAGATCTCAGGTATATGGAATAATACAGTTGTAATATTAGGGGTTTTTAATCTTTCCAAATGTACTGGAACTGCCATAGTGTTAAGAGCTTGGTTGAGGAGGAATTTGTTAGGTGTGTTCAAGAAAACGTCATCAATCATTATGTAGATGGCCCTATAAGAGAAGGGACAAAACTTGACCTCCTCTTGGAAATATGGCAGGGCAGGGAACTGAGGTGTTAGTGGGAGAGCACATTGAGACCAATGACCATAAATTTGTTAATTTTAAAATAGTTGTGAGAAGGACAGACCTGATCTACAAGTTAATGTTCTAAATTGGATCAAGACCATTATTAGATAGGAACTTTCGAAACATGACTGGGGGAGGCTATTCACAAGTAAAGAGATGTCTGGTAAATGGAAGACTTTCAGAAGTGAGATAATGCAAGTTCAGGGTCAGCATGTTCCTGTTAGAGAGAAGAGCAAAGCTGGTAGGAGTAGGAAACACTGGATGACTAGAGATATTGAGCCTCTGGTGAAGAAAACGAAGGTGGCATATATCATTGATAGATAGCTGGGATCAAGTGAATCTCTTGAGTATAGGGGGTGTAGGAGTGCACTTGAGAGTAAAATCAGGAGGGCACAAAGGTGACATGAGATAACTTTGGCAGATAAGGGTAAGGAGAATCCAATGAGATTCTACAAGTACAAGAAGGTCAAAAGAGTATCTAGCAGAGTAGAGCTCCTTAAAGATCAATGAAGTCATCTATGTGTGGAACTGCAGGAGATGGGTGAGATACTAAACGAATATTCCATATTAGAGTTTACCATGGTGAAAGAAATGGAAGCTAGGGAATTTGGGGAAATAAATACTGATACCTTGAAAAGAGTCCACATTTTAAAACAGGAAGTGCTAGAGGTCTTAAAATGAATAAAGGTAGATAAATCCCTGGAACCTGATCAGGTGTATCGCAAGAATTGTGTGAAGCTGGAGAGGAAATTGTGGGGCCTTTAGCAGAGACGTCATCAATAGCCATGGGTGAGGTGCTTGAAGAGTGGAGGATGCTAATGTCATGCCATTGTTTAAGAAAGATCATAGGGAAAAGCAAGGGAAGTACATACTGGTGAGTCTGATGTTACTGCTTGGTAAGTTGCTGAGGGGATTCTGAAAGAGAGGATCTAGTTGCATTTGGAAAGGCAAGGACTGATTACGAATAGTCAGCATGGATTTGTGTGTGAGAAAAAAATATCACACAAACTTGATTGAGTTTTTTTAGAAGAGGTGAACAAGAAGATAAATGAAGGCAGAGCGATAGACATTATCCGTATGAACTTTAGCAAGGCCTTTGACAAGGTTCCGCATGGTAGACTGGTTAATAAGATTAGATCACATGAGATTCAGGGAGACCTTGCCAATTGGAATCAAAATTAGATTGACGGTAGGAGACAGAGGATGGTAGCAGAGGTTGTTGTTCAGACTGGAGGCCTATGGCCAGCAGTGTGCCATAAGCATCGGTACTGGGTCCACTAATTTGCACCATTTATATAAATGATTTGGATTAGAATACGGGACGGATGGTTAGTAAGTTTGCAGATGGCACCAAAATTGGTGATAAAGTGAACAGTGAAATGGCATCATCTAAGTGTACAATGGGATCTTTATCAATTGGATCAGTGGGACAAGGTTAATTTAGATAAGTGCGAGGTGTTACATTTTGTTAAGACAAACCAGAGCAGGACTTAGACGGTTAATGAAAGGGCCCTGGGGAATGTTGGTGAACAGAGAGACCTTGGAGTGCAGGTACGTTGTTCCTGGTGGTGAAGGCATTTGGCACACTTGCCTTCATCAATCAGGCATTGAGTACAGGAGTTGGGGTGTCAAGTAATACAGTCAAGAGTCATAGAGTCATACAGCTTGGAAATGGACACTTCAGTCTAATCAGTCCATGACAACCATAATCCCAAATTAAACTAGTCCCACCTGTCTGCACTTGGTCCATATCCCTTTCTATTCTTCCTACACCAGGAACATTGAGCTGCCAATCCTGTCCATCCCTCAGCCAAGTTTCTGTAATAGCTATGATGTCCCAATCCTATGTTCCCAAAAATGCCCTGAGTTCATCAGCCTTTCTTGTAAGATCCCTTGCATTGAAATAAATGTAGTTTAATTCTTGAAAGATACTTTTGTTCTGTGACTTGCTCCTGTCTGTCATTTCTAATTAACTCGTTCTTTACAGTTTCAGAGCCATTCTCATCTATCTTTATATTTACTTTGCTACTTAGGATCCCTCCACCCACTCTCTCTAATAGTTTGCAGTCTATCATAATAGAATTAACAAATCTCCCAGCTAGGATATTGGTGCCTTTACATTTCAGGTGAAACCTGCCCCAGAAGAGATCCCAATGATACAAAATTGTTACGGCTGTACAAGACATTGGTGAGGCCACGTTTGGAGTACTGTGTACAATTCTGGTCAAGCTGCTATAGGAAGGATTTTATTAAAATGATGCAAAACGATTTACGAGGATGTTACCAACACTGGTATTATAAGGAAAGGTTGGATAAGCTGGGACGTTTTTCCCTGGAGCACAGGATGCTGCAGGGTGACGTTATAGAGATTTATAAAATCATGAGGGACATAGATAAGGTGAATAGTTAAGGTCTTTTCCCCAGGGAGTCCAAACTTAGAGGGCATAGCTTTAAGGTGACAGGGGAAAGATTTAAAAGGAACCTGAGGCCAACTTTTTCACACAGAGGGTGGTGCATATATGGACTTAGCTGCCAGAGGAAGTGGCAGAGATGAGTACAACTGTAGCATTTAAAAGACATTTGAACAGGTGTATTGATCAGATAGAGTTGGAGCAATATGGACCAAATGCTGGCAAATGGGATTAATTCAGTTTAGGAATCCTGGTCGGCATGGATGGGTTGGGCCGAAGGGTCTGTTTCTGTGCTGTATGACTCTATGACTCCATAAATGGAGCAGACAATCTTAGTGTAACTGGAGCAGATGGTCTCAGTGTACCTGGAGAAGAGGGTCTCAATATAAATGTAATAAAACCAAATCCTGAAATACAGCTTCAGAATATAACCTGAAATCATTTATCATCTTTAGATTTGTAGCGTGAGAAGAGCCTGTTTCTTTGTTAACCTGCATATTGCAGAGTTTGACATTATCTGAGCAGTGTCTTGAGGCACTATTCTACAAAATGCTGTTATATTCAAACCTAGCGATGCAAAGTAACTGCACATTGTTACAGAACGTTCTGAAGCTGATGCAAATAATCTGCGTAAGAAACGTTTCATATGGAAATCGACTTATTTACAGCAGAAATATTCTGACACCTCAGAAGGTGAGTAACTAGCCATACCCACATTAAGCAGGGAAAGAGACAGGCATCTGACAGTACAAGACCTCTTACCTGGTCAGAAGCTGAATTATCTTAAAGAGAGTCCTGGACTAGGACAATACTTGGAAACTTTTGAGCAAACCTCTCCTCCTGACAGTTTATGTCCCCATCCTGGGCAATTTGAAGGAATTGTTTTCATTGTTCAGAAATGGACCAAAGAGAATTGGTTTCTTCAGTGTTTTCACAAAATGACAATCAGGCACAGTCTCCAGAGGTCACAGTGGGTATTTTATCAAAACATGGCAATAAACACATCTGTGAGATGATTTGGGGATTTTGGTTGTTGTGAATTGTAGATTCTTCATGTGGGCTTCCAGCTGTTTCCAAACTACCAATAGGTTGTTGCTAAATAGAGACAGTGTTTCTGTGTTGAAGGGAAACTGTTTTTTTTGCTGGAGTTCTAATGTGAGAAAATTGAATTTCTGATTTGTTTGTTTCCTCTTGATCTCCCAGGCTGCCGCTAATGAAGATGAAGGTGAAGCTGATGAATGTGGAGCGAAGTAACTGATTGTCGAAGACTGACTACTTGCTCTCGGTGATCGGTTTTGCTGTAGGTCCAGATAATGTCTGGAGATTCCCCTACCTGGCCTACAGAAATGGAGGAGGTACAGTAGACAATTTAAAAATACAGCAGAGAGGAAAGCTGAATTAAATGGAAAACTTTGATGACTTATGAAGAATATGAAGTTCAGTAAAACAGGAAACATTTATTCCTCTACACCAAGTTTAAACAATGTTTACATAAGGAACTATTAATTGCACTGCTTTTAATAATTTACCATAGATGTCAGCTATTCATTTGACCTTTAAAGTCCCAAAACATCCGTGCTAAAATGATGTGTGACTTTCACAAAATATATAATCGGACCACCAGTGTGAGTATGGGTGTTTAGCATCTACATTATTCACCATGTGCGATCTGTTCTATTTGGACATGTCTTATTTCGCATGCATCTTTACATTAGAGGCTGTTAAACCTGCTTGATCCAGTGTGACCAATTATAAGGTACCAGAAAGTACAGCATCTACTCATGGGCTGAAAAAAGAAGGCTGACTGCTCATCAAAGCACTGGAGTTTGTGGCTGAAAGAGGGGTTAATTTATACTGGATTATTGCAATTCAAAATAAATGTGTACATGCTTCATTGTATATATTGATTGACTTGAAACGCTTAACTATGAAGCTTCCAAATACCTGTCTTTGGGAGGAGCTGCAGTCTGCAGCTATGTAGCGCAGAACTAGTTATTAACGCTTCGATTCATAGATTCATAGAGTCATACAGTGCAGAGAAGGCCCTTCAGCCCATCGAGTCTGCACCGGCATAACTACCACGAAATGCATGCTAATGCCAATTTCCTGCATTTGTCCCATATCCTTGAATGTTAAGATACTTCAAATGCTCAACCAAATAATTTTTAAGGGTTGTAAGGTTTCCAGCCTCCACTACTTTTCTGGGCAATGCATTCCAGATTCTCACCACTCGCTGAGTGAAAATGTATTTTTTTCCCAAACCGCCTCTGAATATCCTGCCCCTTACCTTAAATTTATGCCCCCTCACAATTGACTTATCAACATCTGCTCTCTATTTACCTAAACCATACCCCATATGGTCTTATACATCTCAAACATGTCCCTCCTCAGTCTTCTCTACTTTAAAAAAAAATTCCAAACCTATTTAGTCTGTCCTTATAGCTCAATTTCTCCATCTCAGACAACAGCCTGGTGAACCTCTTCTGTACCCCCTCTAGTTGTACCCCCTCTAAATTTATACACTCCTTCCTGTAGTGAGGTGACTAGAACTGCACACAATAGTCCAGCTAACCAATCCTCTGTACAACTCTAACATTACCACCTTGTAATCATACTCTATGCCATGACTAGGCAACACAGTGGCTCAATGGTTAACACTGTCGCCTCACAGCACAAGGGAACTGGGTTTGATCCCAAACATGGGTGACTGTCTGTGTAGAGTTTGCACATTCTCCCCGTGCATGGGTTTCCTCTGGGTGTTCCGGTTTCCTCCCACAGTCCAGTTTAGGTCAAGCTAAATTGCCCATTGTGTCCAGGGGTATGCAGGCCAGGTGAGTTTACCTTGATAAATGCAAGACTACAGGGATAGGTAGAGGGGTGGGTCGGTCTGGGTGAGTTGTTCTTTGGAGGGTTGGTGTGGACTTGATGGTCCAATGGTTTGTTTCCACAGTGTTGGCATTCTATGATTATATGACTAGTGATTACAGGTGTCCCGTATGCATTCTTAACTATCCTACTCATGTGATCTGTCAACTTCAGGGATCTGTGAATAGTTACCCCAAGATCCCTCTGTTCCTCTGAGCTACCCAGTATTCTGCCATTCAATAAATACTCCATCATCATGTTTCTTCTTCCAAAGTGCATCACTTCACACTTATCAGGATTAAATACCATCTGACCAATCCGTCCATAACTTCCTGTAACCTACAACCATTTTCTTCATTACTAATCACCCTAACAATCTTGGTGTTGTCTGCAAACTTGCTTAACATTCCTCCCTCATTTTTATCTATATCGTTTATCCATATAACAAACAATAAGGGTTCCAGTACTGATTGTGTGGCATAGGCATGACCACTCTCTGACAAAGCTGTCTATCCCTAATTAACCCAAGCCTTTGCAAGTGGATATTAATTCCTTCCTTCAGAATTTTCTCCAATGGTTTTTCTGCCACTGATGTGAGACTAGCCAGTCTGTAATTTCCTCATTCATCTCTACCACCCTTCCTGAAATGTGGAACAATATTAGCCATCCTCCAGTCCTCTGGCACATTCCCCATGGCTAGAGAGGAATTAAAAATTTGTTTTAGAGCCCTTGCAATTTCCTGCCTCAATTCCCACAACAGCCGGAGATGCATTTCATCTAGGCCAGGGTATTTGTCTGTTTTTAAGCCCGAAAGAACTTCTGATGACTCTCCATTTCCTATGTCAAACTGTACAAGTTCCTCACAGTCCCTTTTCCTGAATTCTGAACCTACATTCTCCTTATCCAAAGTGAAGACTGAAGAGATGTATTCATTTAACACCCTTCCAATATCCTGCAGCTTTACACATAGGTTGCTCCCCTCCTTGGTCCCCAATAAGCCCTACTCTTTCCCTGCTTAACTGCTTCCCTTTGATATATTTATAAAATATCTTAGGATTTTCCTTCATCCTGTCTGCAAGTCCTTTTTCATGCCCCCTACTCATTGTTTACTTACGTTCCCTCTTGCACTTCCTGTATTCCCCTAGGGTTGCAGCTGAATTGCTCCCTTTGGACTTGCTAAAAGCATACCTCTTCTTCCTCATCCAGTCCTGAATTGTCCTAGACATCCAGTGTTCTCTGAACTTATTGCTGCTACATTTCCCCCTAAGGGTACATGTTGGACCTTTACTCTCCCCAGATCCTTTATGAATCTCCCCCTTATTGCTTTGCTGTGGAATTACCCGCAAGGAACTGTTCCCAGTCAACAATGGCCAGATCCTGCTTTGTTTTAATAAAATCTGCCTTCCCCAATCCAAAACCATCTTTTGTAGGACATCTTTTTCCTTGTCCATAATAAATCTGAACTGTAATGTGTTGAGGTCGCCATTGATAAAACGATCCCCCACTGCCTCATCAAACGCTTGTCCGGCTTCTTTCTCCAGAACCAGATGCAGCGCTGAGCCATCCTTTGTTGGAGTTTCTACACATTGATACAAAAAAACATCCTTGAATACATTTCAAGAAATCTGTCCCATTTAAACCCTTAACACTATGACTATCTTAATTTATGTTGGGAAAGTTGAAATCCCCCAAGTATAATTACCCATTATAACTTTTACACATCTCTGTGAACTGTCTACACATTTGTTTCTTTATTTCCTGTTGACTCTTTGGTGACCTATATTACACTCACAGAAAAGTAGCCACTGCCTTAAAATTCCTAAGTTCTACCCACAAAGCCTCGTTTGAGGACTCTTCCAAGATATCATCCCTCCTTATTGGAGTAAATGTCTCCTTAATTAATAGTGCTACACCACCATTGACTCCTTAATTAATAGTGCTACATCTTCTCCTCTCCCGCCCCCATCTCACATAAAGATGCTATACCTTGGAAAGTTGAGATGCCAGTCCAGACCTTCCCTCAACCATGTATGATAACAATGTCATGCTTCCATGTGTCAGAACCTTTAACTTATCAGTCTTACCTATTACACTCCTGGTATTGAAGCAAAGACATCCATCCTTGCCTTACTCTCTTGACGCTTGACATAGCTGAACTCAATCTGACTTTCTTCCTTTGCTGTGGCGTGATGTGTCTCTGTCACATCGATATTCTGTGTTCCTTCCCCCTGTCAGACTAGTTTAAACTCCCTACAGCACTAGCAAAGCTACCTGCAAGGTTGCTGGTTCTAATGTGGTTCAGATGCAGACCATCCCATTTGTACTTGTCCCACCTTCCCCCAAAACAGATCAGTGATCCAGGAATCTAAAACCCTTCCCTCTTGCACCTACTCTTGAGCCATGTGTTCATCTGTCCTGTTTTTCCATCCCTATACTCGGTAGCACATGGCACAGGGAGTAATCCAGAGACTCCAACAGTTAAGGTTGTGCTTTTTAATTTACTGCCTAGCTCCCTGAATTATTGATGCAAGACCTCTTTCCTCACTTTGCCCACATCATTTGTACCAACATGCCTAAAAGATGTTTGCATAAGTACATGAATAGGAAATATTTGGAGGGTATGGGCCAGGAACAGGCAGGTGGGGCTAGTTTAGGATTATGTTCAGTATGGACTGATTGGACTGAAGGGTGTGTTTCTGTGCTGTATAACTCTATGACTCTATGTTCCATGACCTCTAACCAACACCTTCCCCTTTCAGGATGCCTTGCAGCCATTCAGTGACATCCCTGACCCTGGTAACATTGAGGCAACACAACAGCCTGGAGTCATGTCTTCGGCCACAGAAGTGCCTTTCTGCGCCCCCGACTAAAAAATCCTCTGTCAATATTGCTGTTCTTTTCTTCTTCCTTCCCCCACCGCCCATACTGTCAAGCCATTTGTGGTGCCAGAAGCTTGGCTCTGACTGCACTCCTATGAGGTACTAGCACACTCATCAGTTTCCAAAATGGAATGGTTAGTGAGTGGGACACCAGGGGACTCCTGCACTGCCTGCCTGCTCTTTCTGGACTGTCTGGTGGAGTGCAACATTACCTTCTGGTGTAATGTTACCTTTTGAGATGTGGCAAAACAGATTCTGAATTATGAATACAAACGTAAGCTACGCTCACTTTACATCCAAACATATACACATTCATTCACAAATAGGGAAAACAGGATGGATGGCATAAACAGTTTTTCAGGAAGCTTATGAGTAGAAAATATTGGCAAATAGTAATAGAGTCTATGCAACAAGAGTCCAAACCACAAGGGGAAAAGAGGTGATGTTCCTATAGAGATAGTAGGAACTGCCGATGCTGGAGAATTTTCTGAAGAAGGGTCTAGACCCAAAATGTCAGCTTTCCTGCTCCTCTGATGCTGCTTAGCCTGCTGTGTTCATCCAGCTCTACACCTTGTTATCTCTGATGTTCCTATGGATCTTTTCTTCATTTTATGGCAATGATATCATGTTGCCAACCACGAAGATCCTCAAATCGGTATCCAGTCAGAATGGATCCAGGTCTTGGCTTGAGTTAGAAGTTTTTTCGCTTTGCAGAGTCTGTCAGTGTCATTTGTTTTCACTCAGGAGGAGAGATGGTGGCTGATCTGGCTTGCTTACAGGTTTTTGGAGGTCTGAGACACCAAAATTCCCTCTCCTCTCAGTCTGTTACAAACTGTGACTTGAAACTAAGCTTTTTCTGGGCAGTTTGTCTTCAACTCAAAGAAACCTGGTGCTAGCATGACATAGAAAAATATTGAACTGAGCTTCTCCTAAATGTTACATAACCTTGTATAATAAATATTGCCCACAAATACTGCTGACCTATCAGGAGGGTAGGGAATTGCTACAATTCCTTAAAGCTAATTCAATAAAGGTGGATCATTAAATATATTCAAAGCTAAGGTCGACAGATTTCCATTCATGGTTATGAAGAAAAATTAGGAAAGTGGAGCTGGGATTATCAGATCAGCCATGACCTCATTCTATGAAAGAGCAGGCTTGATGGGCTGAATGGATTGTTTCTATTATTACTTCTTATGGTGTTATGAAGTTATAGAGAACATCTGGTTCTTTCTGTGCATTAAAGCAGTCCAAGCTCCCATTTTACAGTTTATGTTTCAACCTTGTTCAGCTTGCACAGGTGACGTTATCCTCCATCTTTGCGCTTTCTTATATTTTCAAGGTGCACTCCTTATTCTCTACACTCTTATGTTGGCACTGGTTGGGATTCCAATGTTTTTTTTGGAATCTTCCTTTGGGCAGTTTGCCAGTCTCGGACCTGTTGCTGTGTGGAAAGCTGTACCCATGTTTCAAGTTGAGCTTTTATTAATGAACACATTGGTAGAAATTTAACTGTGCTCAGTTCCACTTATAATAAAATGCTGATTATTTTTCCCTATTAGATACAGGTTTAAGATGAACTTGTTGAAGTAATGTTCTCAGTCTGATCTGTTGTATACTTTACTAAATAATGTAGGAACCATGAAGAGACAAATACTGAAATCACAAAGTTTTTTCTAACACTTTTCACATTAAATCACATATTAATCGCAACAAGTAAACAAGAGACTATCTCTCATTTTGTGTTAACACTGATGTTCTTCTCATTTTACACTTCTCCTGAAACAAGTGTTGATTATTTCACATTTTGTTCAAGGAAAGAAATGACTTGTTTATCAAATGCATCTGTTGTGATCAAAGGATGGTGGGTCCAACTGGAATGTCCCTCAATGTTAGTAATGAATGATTTGCATTGTTTCAGCTCATGAGTGAAGAATGTCCACTTGGACAGTGATCAGAGGGTGAACAGCGTATGTAGAGCTGCTCCAATTCCACTTCTGATCAATGATAAACTGCGATGTTGGTAGTTGGGTGCTCAGTGATGGTGATGCCATTGAATGGTTTGGGAATGTGGTGACCATGGAATGGACATCTGCAACCACTATATGATTTGTCTTTTCTGCCTGGTTTAGTTTATCACAGTCCTTTAGTGTTGCCTTTGTCTCCATGTTCTACCAGTAATCTAGATGTAGGCGATGTAAGGTAATTCCAACTCTGTTCACACTATCTACTTTATCACAATCATATTTAGAACCAAATCCCCCTCAGCTCAGAATGTTGGTCTTTCTGGGTTCCATTCAGACTGTTTTGCTTATGTTAAGCTTATATCACCAAATATATCACTAACTGATTTACATTAACCCCCTACTCTACTTAGTTTCTCTCTTTCTAAAAACTATTTGATACTTGTGCAGCACAAATAAAACTTGTCATTTATCAGGCACAAACTCCGGGACTCTGTAGCCCTGTTACATCCAGCCATGAATGGTGGGAGACTGTTAAACAACTCACTGGAGGGGTATGTTCTGTAAATAATCCCATCCTCAGGAGCCCAGCACATAACAAGGGTGAAACATTTGCTATTGTCATCCTCCTGAAGTGATGAATGTTCAATCAAACTTAGTCTCTTCCTGGGGTCCCCAACGTCACTGATGCCAGTTGTGTTGTGAGGTGTGTGATTTATCTATATTTTAACACCATTCACTTTCAAATTTGGATTTGGGTTAGTACCATCTGGGTTCTGGTATGTTTGTCTAAAGGGTTCAATTATTAACTTGTTGGTATTGCTGTGATCAGAGATGGTTCTTTTTCCTTTGATTAGAAGAATTAGCTATGGATTTCAGTATGACAGGATTCCCAGAGGGCTTAGCTGAAGCTGGATTTATAGAAAGTTGTTCCTCAGAAATGGGGATAGCTTTGAACTGTTAGAGCAAGTTTGCCCCAGTATTTTTCTGAAGAACGGTCATGACCCGAAATGTCAGCTTTCCTGCTCCTCTGAAACTGCCTGGCCTGCTGTGTTCCTCCAGCTCCACACTGTATTATCTTTGCCCCAGTATAAGTCATTTATTAGTTCTAGACCACGATTTGACCAGTGGACTGAGAGCAGATACTTTCAGAGAAATCTTGTCTCAGGACATTGGGATGCTTTCAAGAAGGGAATATGGAGAGTACAGGGCCAACATGTTCCAATAAAGAAAAGGGGAGACACCATCAAATCCTGTGAACCCTGGATATCAAAGGGATATAAGTAAAAACCCAGAAGAACTGCAGATGCTGTAAATCAGGAACAAAAACAGAAGTTCCTGGAAAAGCTCAGCAGATCTGGCAGCATCTGTGAAGAAAACATCAGAGTTAACGTTTCGGATCGGGTGACCCTTCCAATATAAGTATTGCATTAAGAGAAGAAAGGAGGCTAATGACAGGTACCAAGTATTCAAAACAGCAGAAGCCCAAGAAGAGTACTGAAAGTGCAAGACAGGACTTAAAAGGGAGATGAAGAGAGCTAAAAGGAATATGAAAGCATACTGGCAGGGAAAATAAAGAAAAATCCTACATTGTTTATAGGTACATGAAGGCTAAAATGATAAGGAATGAAAGAATAGGACCATATTGACTACCCACAGTAATAGCTTGTACATGAAGCTAGAGGATTTAGGTAGGGTTCTCAATGGGTCAGTGTTCACTAGTGAGAAGGATGAAATTATTGTTGAAATCAGGAAGAAGGTTTGAGCCAAAGATACTAGCATAGACAGCAAGGATCTGAGTGGTCTAGCAGCTTAAAATAGATAAATTTCCAGGGCCAGATGAAATATATCACAGGTCGTTGAGTGAGGCAAGGGAGGAAGTCAGAGGGGCACTTGCAGAAATATTTAATTACTACCTGGTGACAGAAGAGGTGCTGCAGGACTGGAATGCAGCCGATTTGGTATCATTATTCAAGAAGGGAGCAAAGATAAACCAGGAAACTGCAGGCCATCAGTCTAACCTCAGTGGTGGAGAAATTATTCGAGGGATCTGAAAGATACAATTAATCTGCACTTGGAGAGGCATGGATTAATCAAGAACAGGGCTGCTCAGTTTACCCCTGACCTCATAACAGCCTGGTTCAAAGATCAACAAAGAAGCTGAACTCCAGATGTGAGGCGAGAGTCACTGCCCTTGACATAAGGCAGCATTTGACTGGTGTGTGGCTTCAATGAGCTCTGGCAAGATTTAATTCAATGGAAATAAGCAGGAAACTTCTCCACTGTTTGGAGTCTTACCTTGAACAATGGAAGATGATTGTGGTCATTACAGACCAATCAGCTCAGTCCCAGGACTTGGCTCCATCATAAGGTCAGACATGGGGGTGGATTATAGCAACAATCACTGTTGTACCAACACCCCAAGGACTGCAGGGATTCAAGAAGTCAGCTTACCACTACCTTCTCCAAAGCAATCAGGGATAAGCAACAAATGCTGGCCCAACAAGTGAAACCCACAATCTGTGAAGAAATAAAAACAATATGATCTGGTTTTGTACCTAACACTTGTCAGAATTTCCCACTCAATGATTGTATCTAAGTTCCTTAACAAGTCAGCTTAATTTGTTGTGAACAGTCTAAATTGCTTTTATTCAAAATGTTTCCTTACAGTGTAAGTTGTTGTAGTTTGCAACAGGACATTGACAGGATGCAGAGCTGGGTAAAGAAGTGGCAGATGGAATTCAACCCAGAAAAGTATGAAATGATTCATTTTGGAAGGTCAAATTTGAATGCAGAATACAGGGTTAATGGCAGGATTCTCGGCAGTGTGGAGGAACAGAGGGATCTTGGGGTCCATGTCCATAGATCCCTCAAAGTTGCTACCCAAGTTGATAGTGTTGTAAAGAAGGTGTATGGTGTGTTGGCTTTCATTGGCAGGGAAATTGAGTTTAAGAGCCGTGAGGTTCTGCTGCAGCTCTATAAAACTCTGATTAGACCACACTTGGAATATTGTGTTCTGTTCTGGTCGCCTCATCGTAGGAAAGATGTGGAAGCTTTAGAGAGGGTGAGGAGGAGATTTACCAGGATGCTGCCTGAACTGGAGGGCAGGTCTTATGAGGAAAGGTTGAGGGAGCTAGGGATCTTTTCATTGGAGCGAAGAAGGATGAGAGGGGACTTGATAGAGGTGTACAAGATGATGAGAGGCATAGATAGAGTGGATACCCAGAGACTTTTTCCCAGGGTGGAAATGACTATTACAAGGGGGCATAATTTTAAGGTGATTGGAGGAAGGTATAGGGGAGATGTCAGAGGTAGGTTCTTCGCACAGAGAGCGGTGGGCGTGTGGAATCTGCTGCCGGCAGTGGTAGTGGAGTCAGATACTTTAGAAATTTTTAAGTGACTCTTGGATAGGCACATGAAGGTTAGTAAAATGTAAAGTATGCAGGGTAGATTGATCTTAGTAGGATAATAGGTTGGCACAACATCGTAGGCCGAAGGGCCTCTACTGTGCTGTACTGTTCTATGTTCTATGTTAAAACTTTGGTTCTCTCTCCTTACTCAATCCTAACATCTAATGTGATTTTACACATGAATGAGTTGAGGTGGTGATATATCCTCCAGTTCTGAAGAAGAGTCCTATTGGAATTGAAACGTTAACTCTATTTTTCTCTCTCCTGATGCTGCCAGACCTGCTCAGTTTCTCCAGCATTCTCTGCGCTTGTTTCATATTTCCCCCAGGTGTGGTCACCTGTGGCAATCTCACTGGTCTCCATGGTGCCCTGTTGCAGAAAAACACAATCTATTTGTCTGACCACCTGAAGCTGTGTCAAAGAATTTATTTCCAATCAGTATTTCCCGACCTAATTTCTTCTCCCTTTTATTTGCAGGTGTGGGGGTCACTATGGTCCTTATAATTACAAATTTCCATATTTTCTACAACTGCATCCTCGCCTACAGTCTGTACTACGTGTTTGCTTCCTTCCAATCACCCCTGCCATGGGCAGACTGCTTCTGTTGTTGGGGAGCAGATGAAACATGCAGCTGGACTCCCAAAGGTAAAGTGCTCGCATTGATTGGGGCAAGTCTAGATACCGAGTGTTTGTTGTTCATTATGTCAGTGTGAATGAGCAAGAGCAATGGACAGTAATTTCGGTGACCTTGTGATCTGCAGCAGAAAGACTTGAAGAGAAACCAGAGAAACCAGAAGCAGCAGGGACCATGTTATTCTGACACTGGGTTACAGGATAAAGAGTTGTATATAAACATTGAACAGTGGAAATGTCTGCGTCTCGAAGATATTCAGTTCAAAGTTATTGACCTGGAGTAGTTGACCTTATCTAATAGTAATAGGTATGTGTCTGTTGTTGACTAGGTTAAAGAAAGTAAGGATTGCAAGAGTGAATATGCAAATGAAAATGGCACTCTGGTGCACGAGGCCATGAAAGTGGGGAAAGAGAAAAGGCAATATGATCATGGTCAGCAACATTATAGCCGGGGGATATGCACACTTCTATGTACCTCCAATGACTGTAGTGCTGGTTTGTGACAAAAAAAAGTGATTTGAACAACACAAGTTCAATTCTCATACAGTTGAGGTTACCACGAAGGCCCTGTTTTCGCAACGTTTCCTGATGGGTCAAGCCATTCAGGTTAAGCTCAGCACCAGTCATTTCCCTCCCATGAGCGAGCAGCCTTTGGGACTGTGGTGGCTTTCACTACACAGCCAGGAGTCCTGAAGTGAATAGATATGCTGGACCGTGCTTGAGTGGAGTATAGAGACTGTACCTCTGTGTCTGACCTGTGTGTAACCATTGGGCTCAGTCAATGAGGGAAACGGTGATCCTGATTTTAGTCAGTAGAAATGGCAGCATTGGTCGCAGTGAACTACAATCTAAAACGCATTCCACATTTTCCAGATCCACTCTGCAATCTCACTCTGGACGATGGATATTTTGAAATCGTTAATAGAACATGGCTGCAGACAAACAATGAAACTTGTCCAAATGGATCAGAAATGTGAGCAACGCTGGGAGTAAGAACATTGCTGCAGAGAGCTGCACCTATTACCTGCTCAGCTGGGCCAGTAGCTCCTGTTGGGAAGGTTAGTTGGTGAGTGTCCTGTTGAATTAGTGAGATGCTTTTTGATAGAGATATTATTTATATCAAATCCCTGTTTGAAAGTAATTAAATCATAAGTTAACAGCTCCCTGCTGGCTATCAGAGACTGATAACCCTTTGTCTGTGTTTCTAATTGAATATAGTCTTGTGTTTAACCCATAGATTGGGAAGTGAATTAAGGCAATCTCTCCGGGAGCAAATACCACATTTAGCAACGTAAAGGATGAATTTATTGGGAGACACAGTGACTCAACCAGATAGTTTTAACAATGCAACGTGAGGCAGTCAATGAAGCACTGTCAGGAAATCCCTTCAAATCAAATCCACTCTCCAAGGAGTCTCATCAACATTCATTTGTTTAAACAAAATAAAAAAATGTGTTTTTAAAACATCAGTAGATGTAAAATATTTGTACAGCAAAACAATTTCCACTGAAAGTTTTGTATCAATTCACTTCAGAATTCAAAATATAAATTGGATATTGTTCAATTCTGTCAATATTTGTGAAATAATTTGTTGCATAATATTTAATAGTACCTGTCTAGAGTGGACAGTGTCCCCATATAACACATTTTCTGTCATTATTATACTTAGCAAAGTGGTTTTATGCTGTACATGTTCAATCGGTGAGACTGGGGAGATAGTCTGGTATTTAGTGCTCTGCCTGCTTCTGGCCCGACTGATAATTACAGCAGCGTTATCGAAAGGAATCAAATCTTCAGGAAACGTAAAATGATTATTAGCGAATAAAGTTAAAACTAGAGACAAGGTACAGATTTCTGTAACAATAAAGCTCAAATTTATAAATTATTTGTGAAGGGGCTGCTTTATCCACCAAATGAAGTCTTTTTGGGGAGTGGGAAATCCATAATTCATCAACACTTCAGGTCTGAGGGAGATCTGAACATCTTTCTCCTGAGGGAAAAAAAACAGTAGAAATACCCCCAAACCCCTGCTCCTATATAACTGAAGCAAGATCTCACTACTCCTGCACTCCAATCCTCATAAAATGGAAGGTGTGTTCATGTTTTCCTGTTGGTAAACTTCAGGCTAAGATATATTGCCACCAAATAAATGGAACTATTCATTAGAGCCAGAAGAGGATGGTTAACAGGATTCATGGATTGGCACAGTGTCACATAGGTTATTGTGAGAGGAGAACAATGATCTGTTGGTCTGTCACAACATCATCTCTCTCTGGATTGAAGAGGATTTTACATGAAGCAGCATATACAATACAACTGTAATGAGATGACCCTGTCCATCAAAATAATCCTCCAAATATATTAGTAATCAGAAACAACATCAATAATATAACTGTATTGAAACAGATAACAACAAGGCTGACCATCCACTCCTGCTGCAAGAAAGTTGTCACAATTGCAAAGAGTCAGGAATGTCCTTGAAAGGAAGATTAGCATGATTGTCTTCCTTGCCTTTACTTTGGAACAAGGACTCATTGGAAAAGCATATCAGCTACTTTCCATTTTGAATTGTTTAAAATGTGGCTGGGGGCAGGCATTTTGTACAGACATGTCAGGAGAACCTGCAATGACAGATCTTACACTTGGTAACTGGCAAGGAGACTCAGATCCACTTATCATCTATGATACACACACAGACCTGTACCGGATCGCTTTTGCTATTGAAGCTCAACATCAATGGCAAGTCAAATACAATGGTGAATTTTGGAATTAAAATGAGGGAAAATTTGTGATTGAATGATATAAAGAAACATTCAAGATCAGGAAATTCAGCCTGACAATTGTCCTCTGATAGATTGATCTGCAGTGTGTTGAAAATGCTCTAACAGTAGCAGAAAGCAGAAACCATTCAGAGCCTGCAGATAAACAGTACTCTCTCTCTTTCTCTATTCCTCCACTTCATTCTTTGTGGGGAGAAAACACAGAAAACTCAAGAAATCTAAAAATAATTGATACAAGAAAGGACCTAAATGTGGTGTGAATTGTTTCTGTCCTAAGCAGCAGTCAGGCAGGAAATTTGATCATTTTGGTAGTTTTGTTGGGATTTTATACATTTATACATTCCTGGTAGCTTGTGAAACAGTGGGTCATTATTTTCAGTGCACTATTCCTAGCTACATCCTAATACATCTTATACGACTATAATCTCAGATCATATTTAAATGATTCATGTTCCCCATTATATTTACTCTACAATGTTTGCAACTGTCTGTAATCTCCTTTCAAATTGGTTCCTTAACACCCTTCCTACTAACTGAAGGCTGATAGATTGCATTGAACAATATAATTGTATTATGTTTTGGTTCCTTAGCTCTAGCCAAATAGATTTTATCTTTGACACCTCTGGGATGTTCTCTTTCTGCAGCACTGCACTGCTCTCCTCATTCAATACCCACATTCCTACCTCTTTCATTCCTATTTTCCTGAACTCCTTTTATCCAGAACTATTTTGTGACAATGTAAACTTCAGAACTTTGATCAGAAGAATCAGCCATACCTCTTTCTGGAATAAACTGTTTCTTGAGATGAAAGGGACAAGGAGAATCTGTTATAAATGAATTAAAAGCAACAAATGAATTAACCATCCCTGGGAAGAAGTAACATAAACAAGCTGTTTCCTGGGAGAGAGGAGATAACATTGATTGATAATCTGCTGCCTCATGACAAATGGGGAATTAAGTCTGCCTGCAGAAGCAATGTTCTGAAGTAAAGGGATTAATTGTGGGAAAAGCTGTGTTTTAAACAAAAAACTAACGCCGAATTTAACAAGGAACAGGGGAGCTACCTCTGATAAGAAGGCAAGCTACAGACTTGAGGTCTCCGAAAGAGTAATCAATGTTGGGGATGAAATAATCTATAGAATCATCAATAATGTCACGCTGCAAACTTGAAAGAGTGAAATTGTATAATAATCCAACACCAGAACAATTCAGTAACAGAACTTTGAAGAACAACACTATACAAGGCTCGAACTCTGGACATTTCCAGAGACACACTGTTGGTCGGAATCCTGGCTAGATTCCACCATTAATTGGGTAATAGTCAAGTTGAGTAGTCAGGCTTAACTGACTTACTTGAGGGAACTTATTTTGGTTGCTACATGCAATAAAGTTTAAATCATTGTTTCAGTACTTGACTGTCTGTGAGATTTCTTAATAAGTAGCCAAACTAAAGGTAGTTTGTGGTGATTTGCCCACAACAATTTAATACCAAATCCCAGTCTTCCTTGAGCCAGATCACTGTTTTAGCCACAACGTGATAATTCTACATGGCAGTCTACACCTGCAACTGTTCAACATTATTTATCACACAGTGCATTCATGTACATGCACAGTAACCCTAATTCAGAAATAATTACTTTTTCCCTTACTTGCATCAATACTATGCCTGGAGTCTTCAAGTATATGATAGAAGAGAGCTATAAACCATGCCATCTAATAAACATTTATTAGCTACCTATATGAATTACAAGAGAGACTGTTGCTGGAGTTATCAGAACCTTTCTTAGGTTTCTGTTACATGTGATCATTTGATAAAAGTGACGGTGCACTTTAACAATTAACATAACAGTTATTAACCTTCTCCAGAACATTCCTCTGATTCCCACATGTTAACGTAAAGGGAGCCTACAACACAATGATCTCAATGTGGACTTTATGGGTTCAAAATCTCCCTACCCCCAGCCTCATCCCATGACCAACCCTCCCTCTCATCCCTGCCTCCTTGACCTGTCCGTTTTCTCTCCCACCTATCCGCTCCTCCCACCTCACTGACCAATTCCCCATCACTGCCTACCTGCACTCACCTATCGCCATCCCACCTACATCCCCCAGCTCAACCTCCCCCCCACCTCTCTATTTATTTCAGAGCCCCCATTTCTGAGGAAGGGTCATGGCCCGAAACGTCAGCTTTCCTGCTCCTCTGATGCTGCCTGGCCAGCTGTGTTCCTCCAGCTCCACACTGTGTTATGTATTAATGTAAAACTTCTTGTCCTAGTGCTATCAATCTCTCCCAGCATTCTGTGCGCCCTGGTATTAACCTCTGCTATTATATTCTGGTCAATTTAGATTATAACCTCCCCAACAGCACCATCAGAATAACTTTTGAGGAACTCAGTTCTGGCGCCGTCTAGATGTCACCTTTCCAGCCTGTACAAGTCCAGTGTCCCACTCTCCCCAGGATCTAAAACCCTCCTTCCTGTACCATCTCTCCAAGCACACAGTGAACAGCATTTAAATCATTTGAATTTATCTGTCTTTTCTCTGTTATTTGTCCTGGTTAGCAACTGTGCACTTTTAAAAATATCTCATTCTGGTGTCCTGATGTGGACTGCAGAGATCATGTTGTCGTGGGATTCTAGTGTGTTGCCTCCATAATATTCTAACTTGTCCAATTGATCTTCTACTTTATCGATTACACTCCTATTAGTTTACCATCCAGTCAATCAATTGAAAGGCAAGGAAATCTAACCTGTTACTCTCCACTTTCAGGCGGTTTATTTCACTGTGACATTCCCTTATGTGGTTCTGACTGTACTCCTGATATGAAGGGTTACCCTGGAGGGAGCCTATAAAGGAATTGAATTCTACATAGGAAGCCAGTCAGACTTCTCCAAACTGGCTGATGTTGAGGTAAACACAACCGTAAAATCATCACATTTTAAGTGTACTTCTGAGTTGAATTTTTAATTATTTCATTTTAATTGATTTTTGTCTGCTGTGGATAAGCAATTTAAAATCTGAGGGTTGCATTTGGATCTTTGTTTCAATGTGGAAAAAACAGTTTAAAGTCATGCCACCTTTTGCCTGAGGCGTTGGGCAGAATTTGGATTTATTTGTTTATGGCTTTTACCAGCTTGTGAATTTGTGGGAAGGAAATACAAGGGCTGTGATGGGAAGGGGAATGATAGGGTGGAATCAGATAAGATTGAATGACAATGACTGGGGTCTTCTCAATGCCTCCTTTTTTCTGAAACTTTGGAACAGGTACATGAATAAAATTCTCAGGTGGAGTTTCTCATCAATCTGTGGGGTAAACATTGACCTAACTGTCGCTGCAGCAGGTTAATGAACAGCAGTTGCTTTGAATTGGATGTGACCTTGCTAGTTTAATGTCAGGGACATTTGGTATGAGTATCTGGAAGTGAGAGGTGGAAACTGAACAATATCATCAACGTCAGGAGTCTGAAAATAGAAAGCAACAAGATATCTCCAACAACTATTACCTCTGCAATTGCCATGACTTATTTTCAATGCCAGAGAGACTGGCTCACAGGGAGTATTACAGAATGATTCTAAACAGATGGCTATTCAGTTCAGGGGACTATCTATTGAGCAGAGGGGACTTCATTCAGTCAGTTCACTGTGGATTAGTTACACCAACCCCAATTGTTCTCATGGGTTATGATATATTTATCTGTTTGTGCTTGTATAATATTTCCTGGCACTGACTACTTCTACTATATATTTACCAGGTCTGGAAAGATGCTGCAACACAAATCTTCTTTTCCCTCCCAGTGGGTTTTGGTGGTTTACTGACACTGTCATCCTACGGCAAATTCCACAACAACTGCTACAGAGATACCATTGTTGTCTGTGTTGTTAATTATGCTACGAGTGTGTACGCTGGATTTACTATCTTCTCCATCCTTGAACACATGGCTCACGTACAAGACAAGCCTGTCATGGAGGTTGCACAGTCAGGTAAAGCAGAATTGGTGAAAATGTCATCCAGGGTCACACAGCTTTAAACAGCTCTGTGAAGTGAATCAGTTGGAGATTAGTGTGACTCCAGTACACTGATCCACTGCATTAGTTCAGGTGTAAACTGATATTCAGACACCACACCACACAGTTAAATGGTGTTTAGATTTGTAGCGATTGGAACAAGGTTGGCCAGGAGGATCTTATTAGAGTATATAATCCCTGATTGGGTTTGTTAACCTCGGCCAATCAGGGAGCGCTGGCTGACAGATATAAACAGGAGTCTCACCTGATTCTTGAAAGGGCAGGAATTTCCCCACCTCTCAAGAAATTGATGAGATGATGTTTCATTGCCTCACTGAATAAGAATATCTTAAGCCCATGACAGAAAGACGTTGGACCTCATTTGTCTTTCTCAGGTGGATTGCTATTTAAGGAAAACAAAAACAGGAGTCTCAGAGACTCTCACTACTCTAGGGACGTGTCTAAGCAAGCTACTCACAGTCTGTGTACTGTGCCCCTATAAATAAAAGGTGACTTAGTGACAGGATACCTGCCTCCTTGGAGTTATTTCCCTCTAATACAGACCCTTCCCTATTTGAAATATCTACACATTGTTTCAAGAAGCTCTGCTGGAAGTACCTAACAAATTCTGCCCCATCTAAGCCCTTAGCTTAGACCCCAGTGAATATTGGGGAAATTAAAATCACTCACAAGATTACAGATTACAAGACTGGATTTATTTAAATAGTCTTGACATTTATTGGGGTCACGGTGAGAGTATCAGCTCCACATTGATGGATCTTGCACTGGGCTTAGGGAAAATACAAGAGGCAGAATTCTCAGATCCATCTGGCAATGACCTCAAATGGTCCTCTGGGTGAGGGGTGATTGGAAAATTCATCTCCACCCACCTATTACAAATTACTCTGATTGTTCCATAAATTAGAAAATGAATGAACAGGAGTCTCAGAGATCATGACTACTCTAGGGGCTGGCTCTGAGCTAGCTGATCAGAGTCCATGTGTGGTGCACATGTAAATAAAGGGTGACTTGGTGACGGGATATCAGCCTCCATGGAGTTATTTCAAGATTATACTGGACAAGGACTGAAACTGCAAACTGAGCTAGAGTGGCGAGAGATTGACTGTCTTATTTGTGCAATCTTTGATCTTAAATGAGAGTATTTTAATCTGTCATAGGGAGGAAGACAAGAAGAAAAATATTAACATTATAATGCACATCTTTCTTTCGTTGGATGTGGGTGTTGTTGGCTGGGTGAGCATTTATTGTCTATCCCCAAGCACCCTTGAAAATGTGATGGTGATTTGCTTTGCTGAACTGCTGCTGTCCTTGGGATGTAGATACAGCAGTGATGTTAAGAATGCAGTTTTCGGGAGTTTGACCCAGTGGCAGTGTAGGAATGACAATATACGTTCGAAGTCAGGGCAGTGTCTGAATTGGAGGGGAATTTGCAGGTGGCGGTGTTCCAATGTGCCTTCAGTACTTTGAAGCGATAATAGTCGTGTTTTAGAAAGGTGCTGTCAAGGAGCGTTGGTGAGCTGCTGCCCTATGTTTTATAGATGGTACACAGTGCTGTTTCTGTGTGTGGCAGTGAACAGTGAAGGTGGAGGATCAGGTGTCAATCAGCAGGCTGCTCTGTGCTGGATGGTGTTGAATTTCCTGAATGTAACTGGAGTTACATTTTGACAAGTGGAGACCATTCCATTGCTCTCCAAACTTGTATGTTGTAGGTGGTGGATAGGTTTTAGTAAGACAGGAGGTGAGTTACTCACCATGGAATTCAATATAATGCTGGTTACTGAGATTATAAGTAATTGATGTTGTGTCCATCTGTAGCAATTTATGAATAAAAATGTTGAATGAACTTTTGACTAATTTTCCTGAAGTTTCTGAGGAGCAGGAAACCCCACCACACTGCCACTGTTCTGACTCTTTGCTGTCAACGATAGCACTCTGCAATTCGATCCCAGCATCTTCAGAAACGTGGAGCATTGTTTAAATCACAGCCTGGTTTTTAACAGCAGTAGCTGCCTTATTCTGGAATGTTCATTCTCAATTCTGAAGAAGGGTCACGAGACCCGAAACTTTAACTCTGACTTTTTTATTCACAGATGCTCCCAGACCTGCTGAGCTTTTCCAACAACTTTTGTTTTTGTTCCTGATTTACAGCATCCGCAGTTCTTTTGGTTTTTATGTTCATCCTCAAACCCAATGAAGAATTTTGGGACATTTCAGCAACATTTGTGTGTGCCAGTGAATGAGTGTGAGTGAGGAAGAGGCTAGGTGGGCAAATCAGGGGGTTAGGGCAAGTCAAGGGAAGATGGCAGGGTCAGGAGCAGGGCTCATAAGGTCAGGACAGGAATCAATGAGTCAGAGTCAAGGGAGTCTGGTTGGGGTGAAGTCAGAGGGTCTTGGGTGAGGCTGGGATCATGAAGGTCAGGAGTATTCTCAGGAAACAAAGTGAGTCAAGGATAGTCAGAGTTCATGGGGTGAGTTGGTGTTGGCTACTTTGAGAGTCATCCATGGTTATACATGGTTTTAAGTCCACCATTTCCTGGGTGACCAGCAAGTAAATAAAATGGAACTGTCCAAATTCCCTGACTCCAGCTTCAGAGTCTTGGACCTTTTCAGATGGTCCTTGGGAGCAGAGGAAATACCCATCAGAAGTTCCAAATTCCCAGGCAATTCCTGCAGAGTTAGTGTTGGAATTTCTGAGGATTTCCAATCGGGATATTATGTGAAATGTCTGGTTTTGGATTATCTGCACCATCATATTTCAAAAGTGAACTACTTTGAGCATGTTACACAAGTCAATGTGAGAGAGTTTAAATTTGATGATAATCTCAATCTCTGGTTCTGTATTATGTATTCAAATGTTAAATAACAGCTGAAACATTTTATTTGTGTAAAGTTTTGATTTGAAAAGTGAGATCCATGTAAACGTTCTGCGTAATGCCGGTTACATCTGCAGATGATGCTGTGATAAGTAGTTAGAATGATAAGGTGTAACATTACATGAAAGCACAGTTTACATCTCCATGGTCACATATGTACAAACATGTGCAAATATCCTGGGTGGTGCTGCAAAATGTACAGAATCGGACCCTGACAATAGTGGGCAGCACGGTGGCTCAGTGATTAGCACTGCAGCCTCACAGTGCCAGGGACCCAGGTTCAATTCCACCCTCAGGTGACTGTCTGTGTGGAGTTTGCACATTCTCCCTGTGTCTGCATGGGTTTCTTCCAGGTGCTCCAGTTTCCTCCCACAGTCCAAAAATGTGTAGGCTAGGTGGATTGGCCATGCTAAATTGTCTGTAGTGTTCAGGGATGAGTAGATTGGGTGATGGGTCTGGGTGGGATGCTCTAAGGGTCAGTGTGGACTTGTTGGGCTGAAGGGACTGTTTCCACACTGTAGGGATTGTAATAATAATTTGCTGCTCAGTTATTACCTCCTCTAAACAGATCCCTCACATGTAACAATCAAAGTCTGTAACTGCTCTTAAATGTTATAGAGTCAGTGACCTACATTGTAAATACACTATTGGTAATGTTTAGGTGAAGATCCTTTGAAAATCCTCACAAGTATAGACACCTGAATTCTAGACAAATTAATGGATGTTCGGGAAATGTCTTTCAGTTTAGAGTTTGCCTCTTTTAAGCTTCATTCATTGTATCATTTTTATTCTATCTGTGGTTTAGGTTTCAGTTTGGTTTTCATTGTCTACCCAGAGGCTCTTGCCCAGTTGCCGTGGGCACCTTTCTGGTCTATTTTATTTTTCATCATGTTGCTGGCTGTGGGATTGGACAGTCAGTTTGGAGGTCTAGATAAGAGCGACATTACTTATTTTATCTAACCATTTTTATATAAGGGAGTTATCCAAATTATTATGTTTTTGTAAAGGATGAGCACTTGACAAGTAGTGGATACAGTTAGTGAACACACAGATAATGTTAGTGCAGGAAAACACCACATTTCTTTGTGTCAATCCTGATTAGTAGAGAATCTGTTTGAATTAAATGGGTTGACAGTTGTACTAAAGTGACATTGTGTCACAGGACCTGGAAGATTTGCAAACATCTTCTGTTTATTGCGGTGCACTTTAATTTCTGTGGTCAGGCTCTGTTTCCTATCTCTGATTGATTGATTCTATTGTCACACGTACCGAAATACAGTGAAAAGCTTTGTTTACAAGTGGTACAGGCAGATCACAGCCAGCAAAGGATATACAAATCAAAAAGACTTTGAGACATATAAGTTAAATTGCAGGTAACATTATTTGAGGCAAGAGCCCATTCAATAGCCTGATAATGGCCGGATAGAAGCTATTCCTGAACCTGTTTGTGTGTGTGTTCAGGCTTCTGTATCTTCTGCCTGACAGAAGAGGTTGTAGGAAGGCATTACCAGGATGAGATGGGTCTTTGATGATATTAGCTGCCTTTCTGCAACAGTGAGCCATGTAAATAGAGTTGGTTTCTGTTTGTCTGTTGGTTTTTCCAGACTTTATTTCCTTGCCTCTCATTAGGGCAACACAATGGCTCAGTGGTTAGTACTGCTGCCTCACAGCGCCAGGGACCTAGGTTCAATTCCAGCCTTGGGTGACTGAATGTACAGAATTTGCACATTCTCCTGTTCCTGTTCTACTTTTCACAGTTCCAGGTTGCTGCAGTGTGTTGTGGCTCGTTTGAATAATGTCCTGATGCAGCTCCGTTTATGGGTGTTGGGGTGGTTGTTGGTGTAATTGAGTATCTGGTCCGTATGGGTGGTCTTTCTGTATATGCTGGTCTGGAGTTCCACGTTGTTCTTGCGTTCTGCCATTACATCTAGGAAGGGTAGTCGGTTATTGTTCTCTTCTTCTTCTGTGAACTTTATTCCGGTGAGGATATTGTTTATATGTCAGTGGGTTTCTTCTATTCTTGTGCGTTTGATCATCACGAAAGTGTCATCTACATAGCGGACCCAGAGTTTAGGTTGGATAGTGGGGAGTGCTGTCCATTCCAAGAAAAACTGGGGGCTCAAGTTCGGGATCTGGACGGATTAGGACAGATCGAATCTGGGATCTGAACGTTCTAAGTCTGGGATCTGGATGGTTCATGTATGGGATCTGAATGGATTTGGACAGATTTAAACAGACTTGAGGATTAGTATCCTAGATCTTTAAATAAAACTTAGGTGAGAGAAGAAATCTGTTTACTTTTGGTTACTTGTGGTAGGTTAAATTAAAAGTGAGGGAAATGGTTCTTAACATTGCTAAAGAGGTTCTGTGAGGTTTGAAGATGCTTCCCAAATTTGCCAAGAAAGTTTAGAAAGACAGAAGAAGGATATATTATTAAAATTGGCAAACAGATTAGATTTGGGTTTAATTTGTGATAAAAGGAAAGCTGAAATCATAATGGAGTTAGTCAAGCACTTAGGTATATCAGAGAAGCAGGCGAGTGCAGTGGAGTTAACAAAATTTAGATTGCAAACGAGACAACTGGAATTAGAGAACGAAAGGAATGCGAGAGAGTTTGAATTATGGTTACAAGCAGAAGAAAGGGAAAGAAAAGCTATGTTAGAAGATAAAGAAAGGAAGAGAAGGTTCTTAGCTGGGCAAAAAGAAAGAAAGAGAGGGAGAAAAGAGGAAAAGAGAGAGAGAAGAGAACCAAATGTCATCTGAAAGAGAGAGACAACTGCCACCTGCCAGATTTAGCACAATTCAGCTCTCAGAGAAGGCCCATCTAATTAATCAAAGGTATCATGGTATTTTAGCTCAAAGTCCTCATTGAATAAATTATAGAGATAAAACATTCATGACAGCAGAGTTAACAGAAGAAAGGCATTTGTGAAGAGAGTGGAGACAACAGAATGTTCCAGAAGACTGTCTGTGTTAACTTGGAGAAATTAAGTTTAAATTTATCACTGCTTATTAATTGAGTTTATATTAGTGGGACTTGTTTTTATTTAAATAGCATTCCAATAGAATTTAGACCAGCTAGGGAGTAGTTAGTAAAGTCTAAGGGGGGAATTGTCAGTTGTTAATTATTTTGTTAATTTGTTCATTGTTGAATTAAATAAATAAATTGTTTCTTGTTACTTGGAAAGTAGAGGTCAAGGATTTTCTTTCTTTTAACCAACTTTTTAATAGATTACGAGGGGAAAGGTGAGGTTCTCAGGGTTTTTAGTGGATAATTACTAGAGGGGAACCCCTACTTCTGCCATAAGAGATCTATTGTATCTGTTGCTCCCAATGTGGTCCCCTCTATATCGGGGAGACCAAATGCAGACTCGAGGACCAGTTGGTGGAGCATCTGCTGTTTGCATGCATCAACCAACCTGACCTTCCGGTTGCCATCCATTTTAATTCCCCCTCCCACTCCCCTGGTGACATGTCCATCCTTGGCCTCCTCTCATTGTCAGAATGAGGTTAAACATAAACTGGAGGAACAACACCTTATATTTCGCCTTGTCAGCTTACAGCCCAATGGCCTGAATATTGACTTCACCAACTTCAAAATCTCTCCATCCCCAGCCTTATCCCTCTCCTGCCTACTCGCCTCCCTGACCCAACCTAACCTATCCATCTTCCTACTCATTTATCTGCTCCACCCTACCCACTGGCCAATCACAGAAGCCCCCTATCTGTATCCACTCATCACCATCGCACCTACCTTTCCCCCACCCTCACCCCTCTCCTTCTATTTATTTCTGGGCCCCTCTCCCTCTCCCCAGTCCTGATGAAGGGTTTTGGCTCAAAATGTTGACTTTCCCACTCCTTGGATGCTGTCTGACCTGTTGTTTTCCCAGCTTCAAATTCATTGACTTTGGCTTAAAGCATTGCCAGTCCTTATTGTCTCCATGATGCTCCCATGTATCTGCTGTCCTTGTCTGTCTCGTGATGGAGATTGCAAGTTTGCACGGTACTGTTGAAGGAGCCTTGGTGCGTTGCTTCAGTATATCTTTAAATTGTGCACACTGCTGCTACTGTCCACCACTGATGCAGGAAGTGAACATTTAAGATGGTGTGTGGGCTGCTGATCAAACAGGCTGCTTTGTCCTGAATGGTGTCAAGCTTCTTGATTGTTGTTGGTGTTGCACTTATCCGGGCAAGTGGGGAGCATTCCATCACATTCCTGACTTTTGCCTTGTAGACGGTGAACAGGCCTTCAGGGAGACAGGAGGTGTGTTACTTACTGCAGAATATGCAATCTCTGATCTGTTCTTTGCTCTAACCACAGAATTAATGTGGCTGTTCTAGTTCAGTTTCAACCCACTTGTAACCCCCAGAGATGTTGATGATAGAACATGTTGAAACTTTCATATTAGAGACTGTTGGAGATTATTACAGTCTCTCTTATTAGATATAGATGTAAATGATATTTGTCACTTATTAGCTTAAGACTAAATTTGTTCCAGGTCTTACTGCATATAAAAATAGACTACTGCAGTATCTGAACAGTCACAATGGAACTCAGTGCTATGTCATCATCAGCAAACATCTCCATTTTGAACTTATGATCAAGGGAATGTCATTGATGAAGCAGCTAAAAGTAGTTGGGGCTAGGATACCACCCTGACGAACCCCTGCAGAGATCATAAAATCGTAAAATCCCTATGCTGCGGAAGGAGGCCATTCAGCCCATCAAGTCCACACCGATCCTTTGAAGAGCATCCAACCCCGAATGAGTCCTCCTACTATATCCCCGTAACCCTGAATTGATTTACAAAGGTTAACCACCTAAGTTGCACATCCCTGAACACGATGGACAATTTTAGCATGGCCAAACCACCTAACCTGCACATCTTTGGACTTCGGGTGGAAACTCACGCAGACATGGGGAGAACATGGAAACTCACACAGACAGTCATCCGACAGTGGAATTGGATGCGGATCCCTGTACTGTGCTAACCACATGCCACCCAAGTCCTGGGGCTGAGGAGAACGGTATCCAACAACCATAACCATCTGCCCTAAGTGCTGGGCTTGACTTCAAATAGTAGTCCACTCTTTGATGCACAATGAGTTCAATTTTATGAATTGCCATTGACTCCACACTCAGTCAAATGCTCCTCTGGTATCAAGAGCTGCCACATTTATCTCACCTCTTGAATTCATGATTGGATAAAGGCTGTAAGGCAATCTGGCGATGAGTGGTCCTGATGGGACCTAAACTGAGCATAAATGAACAGATTATTGATGAGTAATGATGGTTGTTAGCACCAATAACATCAACCTCCTTCAGTTTTCTGATGATTGAGATGAGACAGATGGGATGGTCACGTTGGATTTGCCCTGCCTTTTGTACATGAGACTCCAGGATGGTATGTTGCCTCCCTGGTGCTAGGGTCAGGAATGTCTCAAAGTGGGTACAGGACATTCTCGAGGGGGGAGGGTGAACAGCCAGTGGTTGTGGTGCACATCAGTACAAATGACATAGGTTAAATAAAGGGATGAGATCCTAACAGCAGAGTACAGGGAGCTAGGATGAAAGTTAAGAAATCGGACCTCAGAAGTAGTCATCACAGGATTACTACTGGTGCCACGTGCTAGTCAGGGTAGAAATGACAGGATGAACACATGGCTGAAAAGGCGGTGTCAGGGGGAGAGTTTCAGATTCCCTGGGGCATTGGGACCAGTTCTGGGGGAGTTGGGACCTGTACAAATTGGAAGGGGTACACCTGGGCAGGACTGGGACTGCTGTCCTGGGGGAGTGTTTGCTAGAGCAGTTGGGAGGGTTTAAACCAATATGCCGGGGGAATGGGAACCAATGTAAGGAGTCAGAGAAGGAGGGAGCAAGGATAAAAACAAAATGTAGAAAAGGGAATAAGAAAAATGATAAGCAGAGAAACCAAGGACAAAATTCAAACAGGGCTATTGAGAAAAATAAGAGCGAGACAAACTGTTTAAAAAGTCAAGCTTAAAGGCTTTGTGCCTTAATGCGCGGAGCATTTGCAATAAAGTGGATGAACTGTCACGCAGTTGGATGTAAATGGGTACGATATAATTAGGATTATGGAGACATGGTTGCAGGATGTCCAGGGATGGGAACTGAATGTCCCAGGGTTTCCAGTATCTAGGAAAGGCAGACAAAAAGGAAAATGTGGGGAAGAGACATTGCTGCTTAAAGAGGAAATTAACACAACAGTGAGAAAGGATATTAGCTCTGACAACGTGGAGTCTGCATGGGTAGAGTTGAGAAATACCAAGGGACAAAAAACATTAGTGGGTATCATATATAGACCCCCAAACTGTAGTGCTGATGTTGGAAATGGCGTTAAACAGGAAATTAGAGATGCATGTGATAAGGGAATATCGGTGATCATGGGTGATTATAATCTGCACATAGGTTGGGCGAATCAAATTAGCTACAATGGCTTAGAGGAGGAATTCCTGGAGTGTATATGGGATGGTTTTCTTGACTAATCTGTGGAGGAACCAAGTAGGGAGCAGGCCATCTTAGACTGGGTATTGTGTAATGAGAAGGGAATTGTGGCCAATCTAACTGTGCGAGACCCCTTGGGGATGAGCGACTATAACATGACAATATTTTTTATCAAGGTGGACAGTGAGGTCGCTGATTCGCAGACTAAGTGCTGGATCTTAATAAAGGAAACTGTGAGGATATGAGGTGTGAGTTGGCTTGATTGATCGGGGAGAGTTACTTAAAGGGATGACACTGGATAAGCAATGGCAAACATTCAAGGACCGCGTGGGGGAGCTGTAACAACTGTTTATTCCTGTCTGGCACAAAAGTAAAATGGGTAAGAGGGCCAAACCATGGCTTAAAAAGGAAATTAGAGATAGTATCTGATCTAAGAAAGAAGCATGCAGATTGGTCAAGAAAATTAATATGTCTAAGATTTTGGAGCTGTTTAGAATTCAGCAAAGAAGGACCAAGGGAATGATTAAGAAGGGGAAAATACGGTACGAAAGTAAGCTTGCAAGGAACATAAAGACGGACACTGGGTTCCTATAGTACATGAAGAGAAAGAGATTGGTGAAGACAAATATAGATCCCTTACAGGCAGAAATGGAGGAATGTATATTCGGTGATAAAGAAATGGCTCAGCAACTGACATACTTTGGTTCTTTCTTCACAAAAGAGGACACAAATCAGATACCAGCAATGACAGAGAATGCGAGATTTAGTGAGAGGGAAGAATTGAGGGAGATCAGTATTAGTAGAGATATGGTGCTGGGGAACTTGATAGGATTGAAGGCAGATAAATCCCCATAGTACATAAGGAAATGGCTTTAGAAATAGTGGATGCATTGGTGGTCATCTCCCAGGATTCTATAAACTCTGGAATGGTCAATGCAGATTGGAGAATAACTAATGTCACTTCAATATTCAAAAAGAGAGAAAACTGAATTTTAGACCAGTAAGCCTCACATCCATAGTGAGGAAAATTCTTGAATCCATTATCAAGGACCTTATAGTGGAGCATTTAGAAAGCAATGGCAGGATCAGACAGAGTCAGCATGAATTTATGAAGAGGAAATCGTGCTTGACAAATCTGTTGGAATTCTATGAAGATGTAACTAGTGGAGTTGACAAGGGGGAGTCAATTAATGTGGTCTTTTTGGACTTACAGAAAGTGTTTGCCAAAGTCCCGCCTAAGAGATTATGGCCCAAGATTTCAGCGCATGGAATTGGGGAAGTGTATTAAGATGGATAGAAAACTGGTTGGCAGAGAGGAAACAAAGAGTAGGAATTAATGGTTCCTTTTCAAATTTGTAGGCAGTAGCTAGTGGGGTGCCACAGGGATTGATGCTGGGACCCCAGCTATTCACAATATATATTAATGATTTGGATGAGGGAACAAAATGTAACATCTCAAACTTTACAGATGATATCAAGTTGGGTTGGGAGGGTGAACTGTGACAAGGATGCAGAGATCCTTCAGAATGACCTGGAAAGTTTGGGTGAGTGGGCAAATCAATGGCAAACGCAATATAATTTAGATAAATGTGAGACTGTTCACTTTGGAAGCAAAAGCAAGAAGGCATATTACTACCTGAATGGCTATAGATTGGTCATAAATCACACGACACCAGGTTATAGTCCAACAGGTTTATTTAAAAACACAAGCTTTCAGAGCCTCGCTCTTTCTTCAGGTGAGACTCTGAAAGCTTGTGTTTTCAAATAAACCTGTTGGTTTATAACCTGGTGTTGTGTGATTTCTGACCTTGCTCACCCCAGTCCAACATCGGCATCTCCACATCATGGCTGTAAATTGGGAGAGGCAAGTGTGCAGTGGGACCTGGGTGTCCTTGTGCACCAGTTGCAGAAGGTAAGCATGCAGGTGCAACAAGGGTAAAGGAGGCAAATGGTATGTTGGCCTTCATTGTGAGAGGTTCGAGCACAGGAACAGAGATGCATTGTTGCAGCTGTACAAGGCCTTGGTGAGGCCACACCTAGAATATTGCGTGCAGTTTTGCTCTCCTTTTCTAAGGAAGGATGCTCTTGCTCTTGGGAGTGCAGCGAAGTTTTACCAGGCTGAATCTGAGGATGGCGGGACTGATGTATGAAGAGAGGTTGACTAGCTTAGGATTGTTTGCACTGGAGTTCAGATGAGTGACAGAGGATCTCATAGAGACTTATAAAATTCTAGCGTGACTAGATAGGGTAGATGCAGAGAGGATGTTCCCGATGGTGGGTGTGTCCAGAACCAGGGGTCACAGCTTGAGGATTTGGGGTAGATCATTTAGGACGGAGATGAGGAGCCATTTCTTCACCCAAAGAGTAGTGAGCCTGTGGAACTCATTACCACAGGAAGTAATTGATGCTGAAACATACGGTGTACTCGAGAGGCAGCTAGATATAGCAAATGGGATCAAAGGCAATGGGGAGAAAGCAGGAGTAGGCTAGTGAGTTGGTCGATCAGCCATAATCGTGATGAATGGTGGAGCAAGCTCAAAGGGCTGAATGGCCTCCTCGAGCTCCTAGCTTCTATTATCTATGTATACAGGACACACCTGGGCAGTTTTTCACATTGTCAGGTAAATGTGCATGCTGTGGCTGGACTGGAACAGACTGACATATGGGTGATCAATTCTGGAGCTCAAGACATCAGCATTATATCCAGTATGTTGTCAGATTTCATGTTTGGCCTTCTTGTGATATTATTTGAAGCGAATTGATGATGCAAGTGTGTTGCATTTTCCGTCATTCTCTGTGAACCTATTCTTGACTCCGTTGTATTCCCCACCTACACAATGCCTTACGATATCATTACTGACAATTGTTTCTACACGTACGCTGACGAGCTCCAGGTCTACCTCATCACTTCTTAATCCCTGTAACTATGTCTGAAAGAACTACATTTGATCAATGAGTAGAATTTTTGTCTAAGTAAATGTTGAAAAGATCAGAGTCACTGTCTTCGATCACTGACACAAATCCCACTCCTGACTTCACATACTCTCACACATGCATGCACATATGCATGTGCATACACACACACACACACATTTAAACAAAGGGACATCTCAAACCACACAGCGCAACTCTATGACAATATGGTGTTCTGTAGGATGGTACAAACAGAGATGTAAACTAATTAGTTATTTACTTATTTCAAAACAAAACTGTGACACTTAAACATAAATCAGCTATCCAAAATATATGATTGCCCTTTTCCCTGATCCATTAGATGCACCGAAAGCTCTCATTTTGATAAAGCTGCTTGTCGATATCCTGTCTCCACCAAAAGTTTAAAGAAAGGACGTCCATTGTTATTTTCTCACTGTCAAATATTTATCACTATAAATAAAATAAATACAGGTTACTGTTAACTGTAATTAACTCAGGCTTGTTTGATTTACACATACATCACGGTTACTTTGCTAGTTTTTAACCAAATGTTTCAATTTGTCCTTATATGGTCGTAGAAAGTAACATCCATCCACCACAGTAAGAATAATCAACTGACCGAGAGCAGGCTTAAATATGGCAAGAATGGAGCTGCACTGGATAGACTAGAGGCAATGGATGGCAAGAGAAAAATAAACTGAACAATGGGCTACCCTCAACGGTGCAGCTCAGGTCTCATCAAGGTAGATTTCCTCAAATGTGAGGTGGGCCAGAGAAATCAAAATCTCCTGGTTGACAAAGGAGATTATAAATTAAGTCAGAGAAGAACAGAGTATGTTAATGAGAGGTATTCAGCGATATTAGATCGTAAATACGATTGAGAACCAAGCTGAATACAGAAAGTTCAGAGAGGAGGTGAGAAAGAAATAAGAAAAGCAAAGAGGGAATATGAAAAACGAGTGACAGTTAACAAAAAAATGAGTTCTATTAGAGGCTCAAATCATCCTAGTCGGTTTAGGATTCTTTCCTTCTCAAACACTTTTTACTGAATTTAACCAAAACCTGGTACAATGTCAATTTTGGTTCCGTTTCATGGAGGGATTCTCTCTGCAAACCCTAGAGAGTTTGCTTATACTATCATCCTTAAACTCACGTTTATTAACAATGCACCACATCCCTATGGCACATCACTTATCCTATTCTTTATGCATTGCAGGTGGAAATACTGGCCGCTGCTGGGATTTCTGTTATTGGCGACATCTTTGAATTCCATCAGTTTATCTGGTCAAGCATTGGCAGTCCACAGTAACCCTGCATTGTTCAAGACAATTGATGCCAACATGTTGGGCAGAGGGAAATTAGTACCCAGCTTTGCCAATGGGCATCTGGAGATCCTAATTGACAGGAAATGTATGCTAGGAGTATTTCCTTTGCAGCATGCCCTGAGATACTGGTGACTGATGGAGGGCTGGGCTCAAGTCACTGGGTTACTGCTCTGACTTTCATAACGTCATACAGCATGGAAGGAGATCCTTTGTTCCATCTTGTCTATGTCAGCCAAGTTTCCCAAACTAAACTCACTTTGCCCATAATCCCATTCATTTACCTGTCCAAATGTCTTTCAAATGTTGCAACTGTACCTGCACCTACCACATCGCCGGCAATTCGTTCCACATATGAATCACCCTTTATATGAAAAAGATGCCCCTTGGATCCCTTTTAAATATTTCTACTCTCACCTTAAAATTATATCTACTAGTTTTCCACTCCCCAACCATGGATCTTTGCTATTCACCTTTATCTATGCCCCTCATGATTTTATAAACCTCTATAAGATTCAACCTCCTGCGCTCCAGTGAATAAAGTTCCAGCTTCTCCCCAGCCTCTCCCTCAAACCCTCCAAGTCATGGTAACATCTCCAAATTAATAATATCCTTCCTATAGCAGGGTGACCAGAACTGTATACAGTACTCCAAAAGTGGCCTCACCAACATTCTCTACAACAGCAACATGATGTCCCAACTCTTGTACTCCAAGGTCTAAATGCTGTGGATAAGCATACCAGATGCCTTCTTCACCACCCTATCTACTTGTGATGCCACTTTCAAGGAACTATGTACGTGCAGCCCTAGTTCTCTCTGTTCTACAACACTCTCTAGGCCCTAACATTAACAGTATAAGTCCTATCCTTGCTCGTCTTGCCAAAATACAGCACCTCACATGTATCGAAATGAAACTGCATCTGCCACTCTTTTGTCCACTGGCCCAATTGTTCAAGATCCCTTTGCAATCTTCAATAACCTTCCTTGCTCTCTACTATACCACCAATTGTCGTGTCATTTGCAAATTTTCTAAACATCCTTCCTATATTATCATCCAAATCGTTAATATAAATGACAAACAACAATGGAACCAGGACCAATTCCTGTGGAACACTGCTGTTCACAGGCCTTCAGTCTGAAAAACAACTCTCCATCACCACCCTCTATCTCCTACTGTCAAACCAATTTTGTATCCAATTGGCAAGCTCTCACTGAATCCCATGAGATTTAACTTTACTAACCAGTCTAGTATGCGGAACATTGTCAAAGGCTTTACTAAAGTGTCTGTAGACAACGTCTACCAGTCTGTCCTCATCTAGCTTCTCAAAAAATTCAATCAAATTTGTAAGACACTATTTTCCATGCACAAAGCCATGTTAACTATGCCTAATCAGTTCTTGCCTCGCCAAATGCATGTCAATCCTCTCCAACAACTTGCCTACCACTGACATCAGACTCACCAGTCTATAGTTCTTAGGCTTATCCTTGCAGCCATTCTCAATTACAGGCACATGAGCCATCCTCCAATCTTCCTGCACCTCACCCATATCTGTAGATGATGCAAATATCTCAGCCGGGGGCCTGCAACTTTTTCCCTAGCTTCCTGAGATGTCACATGTAGAGAATTGTCACTTTTTAATTTATGACTAGCAGGTAGGAGAATGAAAAATTGCACATCAGTGAGGTGTGATAATGTCACAATAAGGATGTTAATACATGCAAATAGATCTTTCATTGTTCCCTAGCGATGATTGGAAAAAGGGACATTTTGCTCTCAAAGTCAGGAAGTTGAGCGCTGGCCATTTCAGGCAATTCTTCCAACTTTCTCACCATCACCCATGTCATTTAAGAGCTGGGAAGATAACAAAGGGCAGCTTCTTGAATCTGCAAGCCTCCTCTGTCCCTGGCTGTGGCATTAGTACATATGTGATTCTTAGAATCTGCTTCAAAACACCATAGGTATGGTTCATGGCCCTAGGGAGCAGCAAGACTGGGCTGACAAGTGGTAAATAATCCGCATGCCACACAAGTGCCAAGTAATGGCCATTTCCAACAAGACAGAATCCAAATATCACCCTTAATCATTCAATGACATATTGTCACTGAATCCCCCACTAACAACACCCAAAAGTTACCATTGACCAGAAATTGAACTAGATTAACCATAGATTAGCCATAAATACTGTATCTAGAAGAGAGGTCAGTGGCTAGGAATGCTGCAGCAAGAACTCTCCTCCTAACTCCTCAAAGTCTTTCCATCATCTACAAGGTATAAGTAAGGATTCTGAAAGATGCTCCCCACTTGCCTGGATGGATACAGCTTCAACAACACTCAAGAAACTTGACACCATCTCATCTCAACTTAGAAGTTTATCATAGAATCCTTGGAGAGTGGAAGTAGGCCATTCGGCCCATCAAGTCCACACCGACCTTCTGAAGAGCATCTCGCTCAGTCCCACCCTCCTCCTCTACACCTACTTTTCCCACAGCTAACCCACCTAACCCACACATCTGTGAACACTATGGACTATTTAACATGACCAATCCGTCTAAACTGAAAATCTTTGGACTGTTGGAGGAAACCGGACCTCTCAACAGAAACCCACAGAGAGAACATGCAAACTCCATGCAGACGGTTGCCTCAGGTTGGAATCAAACCCGGGTCCCTGGCACTGTGAGGAATCAGTGCTAGCCACTGTACCTCCCTGCCACCCTGGGAGTGAATGAAAAAAGGCACAGTATCAATCTTCATTCCACTGCATCACTTACAGTAACCCAGCTCTCAGTGTCATTCGTTACTCATCATTTCTAACCACTGGCTGCAATGCTCCTTCTCTGTTGTGAATTGCAGTGCCACTAGCATTTCCGCCAAATCTGCAGTCATATGCCCAGCTCCCGCAGCAGAAACCTACTTGACCTCTGAGGGCAAAGAATATGGGAAACCTTCAAAGAAGCATTGACAAAGCTGCCTCCTATATCATCCAGCGGCCTAGATACTAACACTGCACTGGGGAATCTCCAGTTCTGAGGAAGGATAACCGGAGCCAAAACGTTAACTCTGCTTTCTCTGCACAAATACTGCCAGACCTGTTGAGCTTCTCCAATAATTTCTGTTTCTGCCTTGTGGGAATGTTAGCTTTAGAAAGTGTGGGAGCGCAATCTGGTGAGCACATGACAGCAACAGTTCCACAGCTACAAAAGCAGTGATGACATAGGATGGGGTAGTAGGAACTGCAGATGCTGGAGAATCTGAGATAACAAGGTGTAGAGCTGGATGAACACAGCAGGCCAAGCAGCATCAGAGGAGCAGGAAGGTTGACGTTTCGGGCCTAAACCCTTCTTCAGAAAAAGGGCCTGCTGTGTTCATCCAGCTCTACACCTTGTTATCTCGTGACATAGGACGGAGTCGGCGGGAGAGGAAGAAGTAACTATAAATCTGTGAAAATAACAGATGCAGGCATATTATTGAAAGTACTACATATTTCTGAAGCAGTATCAAACAGTCATATAAATGCAGCTCACCACCACAACTGGGGACAAATTTGCCTGTAATGATCACCTTCACTGACAGAATTTGTTAAAAAATATCATTCAAGGAAATTTTGGAACTTTGAATAATTAAACTAGAAGTGAAGGAGAAACACATGTAAGGAGCTTTGCCCTTAATCTTGCTGAATTTGTGTTGTTTCCACTGAGTTTGCTGTCTCTATATTTGTAAGGTCAAAAATCACATGACTCCAGGTTATAGTTGAACAGGTTTATTTGTTTTTTTTTCTGAAGAAGGGTCTAGGCTTGAAACATCAGCCTTCCTGCTCCTCTGATGCTGCTTGGCCTGCTGTGTTCATCCAGCTCTACACCTTGTTATCTCTTTATTTGAAAACACTAGCTTTTGGAGTATTATTCCTTCATCAGGTGTGGTGAGAGAGAAGGTATCAAGACACAGAATTTATAAGTAAAAGATCAAAGGATCATACAACTGATGCAAATGTACTGAATAAACCTAAAATGGCTGGCTGACTCCCTCCTGTTAAATCTTTAATCAGTTAGAATGGAAATGTAGGTTTCGATTGATTAAAATGTAAATAGCAAAATTTCTTTCAAGTCACTGCCCCAAGATAATGAAAGGTTTTATCAGTGTACACAAGAGGTGACATTGCTGGCCAGAGAATGCATTTTAGGTGTGAGACCTTGTTTAGAATCTGCCTGTGTTTTAACCTGGAGACAGACTGGTTTTACTTCCAAAGCAGAAATTTATAAAATGCCCATTGACTGACCAGGTCTATAAATTGTGTGTTTTTGAATTCTCAATTTTCAATTCTGGTTGTGATGGCCGTTTGGTTTACCCTGTCACCTCCAGCTGTTTCAGTTTTGCCTGGATAGGATCTTTTTGTAGCTGCAGCGTGATATTGTCAGCGGTAATCAAAAGGGTGTCCAGAAAGTTTAAAATGGATTTTTCCAGTGGCAGCACTACTGGTGGTGTATCTGCCAGTGGCAGACAGGTCAGGTCATCCGCATTTGCTATTTGGCCTCCCAAACGGTGTTCCAACTTGTAATTGTATGCACTTAGAATGAGAGGCCACTGCTGAATTCAACCAGGGTGGCATGGTTTTATTCACTTTGAGTAGCCCTAGCAGGAGCTTGTGGTCTGTTACTGTTACAAATTTACATCTGTAAAGGATTTGGTGGAACTTTCTCAAACCAAAGATGACTGCCAAACCTTCCTTCTCTACCTGGGCTTATTTACACTCTGCATCAGCCAATGTCCGGGAAGCCTACACTGTTGGGTGTTCCTCTCCATTGGACCATCTGTGAGCCAACACTATCCCGATATCATACAGGGAGGCATCGCATGTCAGACCACATCTCGTTTTGCAATCAAAGAGCGCCAACACCTTGGGACGATGATAGCTGCTTCTTCACTTCTCTAATGGCTACATTTGGCTACGTGACCATTTCCAAGGCTGACCCTATTTCAATAGCAGATATAAGGGTGCCAGTTTGCAGGCTTGGTCATGTATGAACTTTCCATAATAATTCACCAATCCAAGGAAATCCAGTATAGACATGGGAGCCAGAGCACCTTTGCTTGCCCTCACTTTATCTTCCAATTGTTGACTCTGTAGCACAAGTAGGCCAATTAGGATGCCTAGAACACACATTTTCTTCTTCTAAGGCAAATGCCCATTTGCAAGAAATGTCTAAGGACTATGCCCAGGTTCTCTAAGTGCTCCTTATTGGTCTTCCCTGTTATTAGCACATCATCCAGATAAACAGTAACCTGGGGTAGACCTTGTAAAATATTCTCCATCATCTGCTAAAAAATGGCATAGGCTGACGATACCCCAAATGGTAATCTCATATATTGGTACAAACTCTTATGGCTATTAATGCTAACATACTTCTGGGAATCCTCATATAACTGCAATTTCAAGTCTGCTGGTCTCATACCCAGCTTCATGAAGGACAGCTCCCCTGCCAGTTTTGCACGTACTTCCTCTATGCGAGGGTTTGAATATTTATCCGGCTGCGAGAAGTTTGTTTGAAATCCCCATAAAGGCAAACCAACCTGTTGGGTTTCACAATCGGTATGCCCATTCCACAAGCTGTACTGGTTTGATCATTCCTTTGTTTTTCAGTCTCCTGCCTCTACTTTTGCCTGTAAGGCAAATGGCACTGGGCGGGCCTTGCGGAATCATGGAATTGCTTCCTGGTCAACATGTAAGGTGTGCTTTCTTTGATAGTCATTTTTTTTCAGCAGCAGTGGGAGAGGTGACAGCGAGGACCAGGGGGCTGCCGGGAAGGTAAGTTTTCCCTCTTAAAGGGTTTACCTCGAGCGTCAGCGGCCTTCATTTTTCAGCAGCAGCGGGAGAGGCGACAGCGAGGACCAGGGGGCTGCTGGGAATATATCTGGGCAGCGGCTGAATCCGAGACACTAAACGTGTAGTGTCTCCCACCCGCCCTCCTCCTGTAACCAGAAAAAAAGGACTCTGTGGTGTGTTGGTAAGGTAAGGTTTTTATACTTTTTCTATTTCTTCTGTATCGTGTAATTGGTTAAAAATTTACTTTCTTTTTTTATTTATCTATTAATTGGTTATTTGAAAGGACCATAGCAGAGAAGTATTAGAAAGTATTTAACTCATAAATTGATATAAAGTAATAAAGTAGTTAACTAAGTAGAGATGGCTGGGCAGGTGATGTGCTGTAGTTGTATGATGTGGGAGCTGGCTGATCCCATTGTGAACGGCAGTGACCACATCTGCAGCAAGCATTGGTTGCTGGAAGAACTCCGGCTCAGAGCTGAAGATCTCGAATCTGAGCTTAAAACACTGCGGCACATCCGGGAGGGGGAGAGTTACCTGGACGCTTTGTTTCAGGAGGCAGTCACACCTGGTAGATTAAGTAATTCAAATTCAGTTAGTGATCAAAGACAACAGGGTGTGACTGCAAGTGAGGCAGGTAAGGGGATCCTGAGTTCAGGAGTGGAGGAGCCTCAGCTTTTGACCTTATTAAACAGGTATGAGATACTTGCTCCCTGTGTGGATGAGGAAAACGGCTGCGGGGAGGATGAGCCAGCTCACCACGGCACCATGGTACAGAAGGCCATTCAAGAGGGGGGAGCAAAAAGACAAGTGGTAGTTATAGGGGATTCTATCGTTAGGGGGATAGATAGTATCCTTCGCAAGCCGGATCGGGAGTCCCGCATGGTGTGTTGCCTGCCCGGTGCCAGGGTGCAGGACATCTCTGACCGGCTTGAAAGGATATTGGAGCAGGAGGGGGAGGATCCAGTTGTTGTGGTCCACGTTGGGACTAACAATATAGGCAAGGCTAGGATGGAGGACCTGTTTGGGGATTATCAAGCGCTAGGAACGAAATTAAGGAACAGGTCCTCGAGGGTCATAATCTCCGGATTACTGCCCGAGCCACGTGCAAATTGGCTTAGGGATAAGAAAATTAGGGAAGTAAACACGTGGCTAAGGCAGTGGTGTGGGAAAGAGGGGTTCCATTTCATGGGACATTGGCATCAGTTTTGGAACCGGAGGGATCTGTACCGATGGGACGGTCTCCACCTGAACCGATCTGGAACCAGTGTTCTTGCGAAAAGGATAAATAGGGTGGTCACTAGGACTTTAAACTAGTGAGCTGGGGGGAAGGGAAAGGGAAAACGACAGGGAGTATGATGGTAAATAAAAAGGTAAGCAGCAGGTTAACATGTGAGCAGGAGGGTTTAAGTTCAAGGCAGACTATGAAAGAAGCAAAAAGGAAGGATAACTCAGGAGATATTATTAGAGATGTTGGAAATCATGAGGGTAAGAAGGCTAGCATAAAGGCACTTTACCTGAATGCTCATAGCATTCGTAACAAGGTTGATGAGTTAACGGACAAATCATCGCGAATGAATATGATTTGGTAGCCATTACGGAGACATGGTTACAGGATGGTCACGACTGGGAGTTAAATATCCAAGGGTACCAGACTATTTGGAAGGACAGACAGGAAGGTAGGGGAGGTGGTGTAGCTCTGAGATTCAAGGACGACATCAGGGCGGTGCTGAGAGATGACATAGGTCCTATGGAGAATGAGGTTGAATCTATTTGGGTGGAAATTAGAAATTCTAAGAGGAAAAAGTCATTGATAGGCGTAGTCTATAGGCCACCAAATAATAACATCACATTGGGGCAGGCAATAAACAAAGAAATAACTAATGCCTGTAAAAATGGCACGGCAATTATCATGGGGGATTTTAATCTACATGTAGATTGGTCGAACCAGCTCGGTCAGGGTAGCCTTGAGGAGGAGTTCGTTGAGTGTATCCGTGATAGTTTTCTTGAACAGTATGTAATGGAACGGACGAGGGAGCAAGCTATCCTAGATCTGGTCCTGTATAATGAGACAGGAATAATTAATGACCTCATAGTTAGGGATCCTCTTGGAAGGAGTGATCACAGTATGGTTGAATTTAGAATACAGATGGAGAGTATGAAGATAAAATCCAATACCAGGGTCCTGTGCTTGAACAAGGGGAACTACAATAGAATGAGGGAGGACTTGGCTAAAGTAGACTGGAAACAAAGATTTTATGGTGGGACAGTTGACGAGCAGTGGAGGACTTTCAAAGCAATTTTTCAAAGTGTTCAGCAAAAGTATATTCCAGTGAAAAGGAAGGACTGTAAGAAAAGGGGTAATCTGCCATGGGTGTCTAAAGAAATAAGGGAGGCTATCAAACTGAAAGAGAAGGCAAACAAAGTGGCCAAAAACAGCATGAAACTAGAAGATTGGGAAAACTTTAAAGGTCAACAGAAAGCCACAAGAAGAGCTATGAAGAAAAGTAAGATAGAACATGAGAAAAAACTAGCACAGAATATAAAGACAGAAAGGAAAATTTCTATAAATATATAAAACGAAAAACAGTGGCTAAAGTAAACGTTGGCCCTTTAGAGCATGAGAAGGGGAATTTAGTTATGGGATATGATGAAATGACCGAGGCATTGAACATGTATTTTGTATTGGTCTTCACAGTGGAGGACACTAGTAACATGCCAGTAATTGACAAAGAAACGAAGGTAGGTGAGGACCTGGAAACAATCATTATTACAGAAGAGGTAGTGTTGGGCAAGCTAATGGAGCTAAGGATTGATAAGTCTCCTGGCCCTGATGGAATGCATCCCAGGGTACTAAAAGAGATGGCGGGAGAAATAGCAGGTGCACTGGCGGTAATTTTCCAAAATTTGCTGGACTCTGGGGCAGTCCCAGCAGATTGGAAAACAGCAAATGTGACGCCACTGTTTAAAAAGGGAAGTAGACAAAAGATGGGGAATTATAGACCGGTTAGCTTAACCTCTGTAGTGGGGCAGATGCTTGAGTCTATTATCAAGGAAGAAATAGCAAGGCATCTTGATAGAAATTGTCCTGTTGGGCAGACGCAGCATGGGTTCATGAAGGGCAGGTCATGCTTGACAAATCTTTTGGAATTCTATGAAGACATTAAGAGCAAGATGGCCAATGGGGACCCAGCGGATGTGGTGTACCGAGATTTCCAAAAGGCCTTCGACAAGGTGCCGCACAAGAGGCTACTGCATAAGATAAGGATGCATGGTGTTAAGGGTAAAGTATTAGCATGGATAGAGGATTGGTTGACTAACAGGAAACAAAGAGTGGGGATAAATGAGTGCTATTCTACCTGGCAGTCAGTGACTAGTGGTGTGCCTCAGGGATCGGTATTGGGACCGCAATTATTTACAATTTATATAGATGATTTGGAGTTGGGGACCACGTGTAGGGTGTCAAAGTTTGCAGATGACACTAAGATGAGTGGCAGAGCAAAGTGTTCAGAGGACTGTGAAACTTTGCAGAGGAACATAGATACATTGAGTGAGTGGGCAAAGGTCTGGCAGATGGAATACAATGTAAATAAATGTGAAGTCATACATTTTGGTAGGAGTAATAATGAAAAGGATTATTACTTGAATGGTAAAAAGTTGCAGCATGCTGCTATGCAGAGGGACCTGGGTGTCCTTGTGCATGAATCACAGAATGTAGGTCTGCAGGTACAACAAGTAATTAGGAAGGCAAATGAAATTTTGTCCTTCATTGCTAAAGGGATTGAGATTAAAGGCAGAGAGGTTATGTTGCAGCTGTACAAGGTGCTGGTGAGGCCACACCTGGAGTACTGTGTGCAGTTTTGGTCTCCTGACTTGAGAAAGGATGTACTGGCACTGGAGGGGGTGCAAAGGAGGTTCACTAGGTTGATTCCAGAGTTGAGGGGGTTGGCTTATGAGGAGAGACTGAGTAGATTGGGATTATATTCATTGGAATTCAGAAGATTGAGGGGGGATCTTATAGAAACATATAAAATTATGAAGGGAATAGATAAGATAGAAGTAGAGAGGATGTTTCCACTGGCAGGTGAAGCTAGGACAAGAGGGCATAGCCTTAAGATTGGAGGGAGCAGATTTAGGACTGAATTGAGAAGGAACTTCTTCACCCAGAGGGTTGTTAATCTATGGAATTCCTTGCCCAGTGAAGTAGTTGACGCTACTTCCGTAAATGTTTTTAAAGATAAGGTCGATATTTTTTTGAACAATAAAGGAATTAAAGGATACGGTGAGAACACGGGTAAGTGGATCTGAGTCCACGAAAAGATCAGCCATGATCTTATTGAATGGCGGAGCAGGTTCGAAGGGCCGGACGGCCTACTCCTGCTCCTAGTTCTTATGTTCTTATGTTCTTATGTGACCTTCCTGAGAAATCTCCGGGTATTTAACTAGGACTTCACTCAGGCAGTCAATTTCAAATTGAAAAATGTGGAGCCAATCAAGTTGATTCTTTTTCAATTTCACTCCATCAAAGCCTTTTACTACAATCACTGATAACTGAACCAGCTGCTTCTCACAAGAGACCAGAAACAAAGTTGTCCCCTTAATCTGAAAAGGTTCTCTGGTATAGATTCTCAGTCTGGCCAAGGTCTTAACAAACGTAAGGGATGGAGGCCAGAGTGAATTTTGTTAAACGTAACTCAATGTGGAGGTGGAGGAACACGGTGGTGACATGGTGGCTCAGTTGTTAATACTGTTGCCTTGCCTCACAGCACTAGGGACCCGGGTTCAATTCCACCTTTGGATGACTGTCTGTGTGGAGTTTGCACATTCTCCCTGAGTCTGTGTGGGTTTCCTCTGGGTACTCCGGTTTCCTCTCACAGTCCAAAGATGTGCAGGCTCGGTGGATTGGCCAGGCTAAATTGCCCGTAGTGTTCAGGAATGTGTAGATTAGGTGGGGGATAGGGCAATGGGTCTGGGTGGGATGGTCTGAGGGTCAGTGTGTGCTTGTTGGGATTCTATGAACACAGCAGGCCAGGCAGCCTCAGAGGAGCAGGAAAGTTGACATTTCAGGTCAGGACCCTTTGTTAAAGACTGGTTCTGCAATCACTGATACAGCTTTGCCGGCATCAATCTCCATTAGAACTGGGAACCATTTAACCAGATGTTTATTTTGATTAGTTCTGACTTGTATGTTGCCAAGCAATTTAACTGTTCCAAGCCAGATTTAAGTGGGCTTTTCAGGGTGTGTACTCCCCTGGGTCCCAGCCTATGAATTCTCTTACTCAATTCAGGCCCAGTGCGACTTTTTTTGCTGTGTCGGGTCCGCAAACCAGCAGCAACTACTTCGGCTTGCTGTCCCAGTTCCTGAAGAAAATTTTAACTGTTTGGCCAATGCGGGCTTTGATTTGGGGTTTTGCTGTCGGCTGACCAAGGGTCCCTCTGTGCAGGATATGTTCTGAGTGAGGCTTTGCGATTGCCTTCACTCAGGCGATGTCCCCCAAGTTCAGTCAGCGTGGTGTGGGTGTTCACTTCCATTGGCATACCCTGTAACTCATACTCCACTTGTCACATTTTCCAATGAGAAAGCCAGTTGTACTGCCTACTTGAAGTCCAGTTGGGCTTCAGCTTTTGCGTGGTTATATCACTAATCCCATCCTCATCGTTCACAAAACAATTCCACAGACACCGGTATCCTGTCACCAAGTCACCCTTTACCTGCACGTGCATAGTCCTTGACACTGGTCCGGCTTTTTCAGAGCCAGCTCTGAGAGTGAACAGGATGTCTGACACTCCTGTTTCTATCTGTCAATCAGGACTCCCTGATTGGACCAGATTAACAGCCCCAATCAAGGAATTCATATTCTATGGGGTCCACCTGCTGGCTTCTTTCTAATCACTGCACGATCTTCCCTTCCTGAGGTAAGTGCCAATGGATCTGCCTTGCTGAGGTTTTATTCTTCATGGGAATGTGCTGCACTTCGTTATTGTCTGTCATTGATGATTAGGCAGAAATGAAGCTTAGAAGGAAAAAAAGTACAAAGAGAAACATTGTGATTCATCACCTTTCTCAATGTCTACCACCTGGCCTTCATCTAACTTCTCGGTCACTTATTCAAAACAACCTCAATAAAATTTGTAAGACATGATTTCCTGATTGACAATGTCATGCTAACTAACCCTAATCTGTCCTTGCCTTTTGAAATGCATACAGATTCTATCCGTGTCTAACAACGTACCCACCACAGACGTTAGGCTCACCGGTCTGTAGATCCTAGGCTTTTCCTTACAGTCCTTCTTAAATAATTGCACAACATTAGCCACTCTTCCAGCACCTCTCCCGTGGCTATTGATGATACAAATGTCTCTGCTGGGGGTCCCGCAGTTTCTTCCCTAGTTCCCCACAATGTCCTGGGATACACTTGTTCAGGTCCCAGGGATTTAGCTAGCTTTATGCGTTTTAAGAAAATTCCAGAATAGGTAGAAATGGATTTGGGTGGTGACAACATATTCAATGGATTTGGAGAGAAAAGGGAGGTTGGTTGTTTGCAAGTAAGTTCTTTGGTGTTTAGGGATTAAGTAGATAATGGTATAAGCTGAAAGTATCTGACAACTGAAATGGTCTCTTCATTTCAATGATGTGGGGTCAATCTTCTGCTCCCAATGGTCTTGATTTTGGGGCAGGAAGGGCACTTCATTAGACAGATAATTAAGTGTGGGAAGGTCCACGGTCAACTTTTCCGCCCAACCAACTGAGACCCTTAAGTAGCCAAGTAATGGCCATTCAAGGGTATTAGCTGACCACTGTTGGGATTAACCCAGTGGGAAGCTGGCATGTTATTCTGAGGCATGTGCTAGAGCTGTTCCCTTGCAGGCAGCTTATCATCTTAGGGAAGGATGTGCAAGGAACTCTTGATCCATGGCAATCATTGTCTGATGAAGGGATTAGAAATCTAGCAGGTGGGTGCTTGCTTGTAGCTATGCAGAGCTCCAACCAACAATACCTACTCCTCTGCAATGACATCACTTCCCTTTCTCTTAGTTCACTCTGCAAACCTTGGACTCTGCGTGGGTATACTTCCAGCGGCAGCCATGGTCTCCTCCATGACATGTCAACCGAAGAGCTACTGGCCTCTGATTGGTCAGCAGCTCCCTCCAAGTGAAACTTCTCTCCCCATGCATCTGATTTCAGGGGGAGTCTACCGGTGGCCTTGCCACTGCATAATTGGGTTGTGATTTGGCAAGCCTTTCCTGGAAGAGGCAGTGTTAGTGTCTCACCAGCTTTCCTGTAGCAGCTGCTAAAATCCCTGGTACCAAAGAATTTTTGGCTTATACTATGGAAGCAACAAAACTTAAAAATGAGGAATGGAAAGAAGATTTCCAAATTGAATAAAACCCTTTGAATAATAACTTTGTCAATGGTTTACAAAATAATTATCAACTATTAATTGTAAATGCAGTATTTAATTAGAACGCTTTCAGATACAAATGTCAAAACAAGCTGAACTGCAATTATATGGTAATTGCATAAAATGGTATTAAAAGCAGATACAAAAGAGGAGCATGACTTAAACTAAATTTGTCTTATTTTTCAACCTATTGAAAAAAGGTAGCTTGATTCAGAACAAAGAATTCTTGCACGCTGAGTGTATTTTGTTACAGTTGTCATTGCAATCACTACTCCATCTATCTTATAGTATAGTATAGTATCTGAGCAGTTGGTAACTGCGGGGGAACTGGCAGAGATTAAGATATGGTAGTGCAGGTAAGCATGTCAGCTTTAGTGCAATATTAACCCTGAAAATACAGAATTATCAGTGGAAGGTCTATCAGTGACAATAGATTTCAATTTATGTCAATATGTTCAGTTAGCAGCATTCTTGGCTCTTAGCCAGAAGGACTTGAGAACATAATGCAAGCGACACCTCAGGACAGTATTGAGGGAGAACTGTATTGTTGGGTAGGCTGGGATCTTTTTTCGCTGGAACATAGGAGATTGAAGGGTGACCTTATAGAGGTTTATAAAATCATGAAAGGTATAGATAAGCTAAATGGCAGATGTCTTTTCCCTAGGGTTGGGGATTTCAAGACTAGGGGGCATTTGTTTAAGATGAAAGGAGAAATATTTTTAAAAATAGCATAGGGGCAACTTTTTTGCACAGAGAGTGGTTCATATGTGGAATGAACTGCCAGCAGAAGTGCTGGATGTGTGTACAGTTACAATATTTAAAAAACGTTTGGATAATGCATGATTATGTAATGTTTGGAAGGATATGGGCGAAACACAGGCAAGTGGGATTAGTGTACTTTGGGATTATGGTCGGCATGGGCTGGTTAGACTGAACAGTCTGTTTCCTTGCTGTATGACTCTAAAATACTGTAAATACTTCACGTCACATGTTGAGAAATCCCTGTGCCCCCATTCCCATCCCCAGATATATTCCTGACTTCACTCTCAAGTCTTTACCCTATTGAGGAAGACAGGGAATAAGGAAAGCAGCAAGCTTCCAAAGTAATTTTCTCTCCACCCCGACTCCAGTGATTGACAATTTTCCCAACCAACAATTTATCCTTGCCTGGTGCCCAAATGTCAGACTCATTGGGAAAGGGTTTGAGATATCTTCACAGTTGCTGCTGAACGTGATACAGGGTTTCCAAAACATTGAGGTCACAAGGTCAGATTCTGGAGTCACGTCCTTCAAAACAGCAATGGCTCCTGTGGAGTTTGCTCTGATTTCCAAAAGCTGTGAGATTCCTTTAATTTTTTTTTCCCTCATTGTTGGTGGGTGTGACCCAATGGACAGTTCTCTGAGCCCCATTGTTGCGGCAAATTAAGAAGCCTGTAAACAGGCAGATGTTTGAGGGCTTTCTTTGGAGATCCCCGGCCTTTACATCAACTCCCCCAGTGCTGATCCTTCTCCATCCCCTCCCTCTCAATAACTGAAGCTTCCACATCTCTCAGCAATCAAAGCTCACCCAACCACTCAAAATCTCTCATACCTTCCCAAATCATCACTCTGGTGCCTTGTGAAGTCTAAGGCATTAAAAATGGGGTCGCACTGCAAAAAAGCACCAGTCTAATGGATCAAAGCAATTTACACGAAATGAAGAACTTTGAAATGTACTCAGTGTTGTAAGATGGAGGCAAATGTGGTAAAGGTGCGGGATGTGATTGGCTCTGTAGAAGAGTTGAAATAGATGTCGGTGCTGAGACGGTTACCAGAGATGGAGACGGAGAGATCCAGGAAGGGGAGGGAGGTATCAGAGATGATCCAGGTAAATTTGAGATTGGGGTTGAAAGATGTTAGTAAAGTAGATGAACTGTTCAAAATCCACATAGGAGCACGAGGCAGCGCTGATACAGTCATCAACGTAGCGGAGGAAGATGTGGGGGACAGTGCCAGTATTCCAGCGGAAGAGGGACTGTTCAGCGTATCCTACGAAGAGGCAGGCATAGCTTGGACCATACGGGTACACCTAGCCACCCCTTTGGTTTGTAGAAAGTGCAAGGACTTAAAGGAAAAGTTGTTAAGGGTAAGGACAGTTCCGTTAAGCGGATGAGGATGTCAGTGGAGGGGGACTGGATGGGCTGACAGGAGAGGAAGAAACGGAGGGTTTTTAGGCCATCTGCTGAAAGTCTTGGAATGAGATGGCTGGCGTGGGTAGAAACACAGTAAACAATTCAACACTAACAGTCCATAAGCGCCTGGCCACACTGGGCTCGCACTCCTCACAAGGGCTTGATCTTCCCCGCTCCGGGTTCGACTTTGTCTCTGCCGCTGCCTCGGGCTGCCTGCTTCTGCTGCTTTGAAGCCTGCTCCTGCTCTCACCACCAGATGCTTCAGGCTGCCTGCCCCTATTCGCACCGCCACTGCTTCAGGCTGCTGATCCCGCTGATGTTACCTTATTTCGCTGTCACCACCAAAAAGAAGATGAAGACGAAAGAGATAAGAAGAAAGAAAAGGTGAAAGAAGAATGAGGCTGTCCCAGCACTGAGGAGGAGATAGTCTCAGGAGCCCTGAATGCTACCTACTCTGCCACCGTCGCCATCAAGATTTAAGGTGAGAGGGGAATGATTGAAAAAGGACCTGACGGGTAATGTTTTCACGCAGAGAGTGCTGCGTGCGTGGAACAAGCTGCCAGAGGAAGTGGTGGAGGCTGGTACAATTACAACATTTAAAAGGCACCTGGATGGGTATATGAATAGGACAGATATGGAGATATGGACCAAGTGCTGGCAAATGGTACTAGGTCAGATTGGGATGTCTGGTCAGCATGGATGAGTTGGATTGAAGGGTCTGTTTCTGTAGATAATACAGCCTATGGATGCCAGGTGCTTTATGACTCTAGTGTCCTTTGTGACTTTCTTCATAAGGAAGACTGTTCTCAACAGCACATTTGCAATTTACATCTACTTAAATTGCCTGCCTATCATGTCCAGGTGGTACCTCTGTATTTTGAGAAACATTCTTTGGAACAGATAGTGGCAATTTGTGGAAATTGCTTTGAAGTGGCTTATGGTCAGCCCTGAATTTTACATTGTTCCCTGGAAGTAGGTATTGATGAAAATGTTCACAAACAAAGACAATGGCCAGGCACTCTTTGTCCATCTGAGTGCAATGGTTCAGTTAGTGTTAATTCCCCGGAACCAAATGTAACACATTGTCCTTGCTGCATTAGGATTGCACCAAGTCCTGTCTCACTGGTAGTGAGATGTGGAATCTTGATACCAAGTGTAGTCTCTCCCCATCACCTGTGCAGTTCAACTCTTTCATCCATGGGCATGGCAGAAAGCAAACTGAGCATCAGAGAGCAGGTTATTGTTGAGCAAGTGTTGTTTGATAGCAATATCACTTTGTTAAGGATTGAGAGTAGACTGAAAAGGCAGTTATTGGCCCATTGTTTGATCTGTGCTGCATTTTGTCAGCTGGATTCCAGTATGCCAATTGCCAAGGGACTTGGCAAGTTCTGGAGCAGAAGTCTTCAGTCGCATTGTTTGTATGTTGCCAGGGCCTATAGCTTTTACTTTATCCAGCACTTTCACCATATTTTGATATAATGTATATGGAGATCTGCAGAGAATTGAATCCTTTTCTGACATTTTCTGCTTTGTGCAACAACTGTTTTAATGCCAGGTGAGTGGGACGTACACTGAATGTGTTGATGGGTTTAAAAGCATTGAGCAGGTAACACGTGAAATTAATTTGATTCTTAAAATTCTCCTTATGATACATGTAAAAAAAGCCAACCACAAGATACTGTTCTGCAATAACACTTCCCTGACTTGAGGGAAGAATATTTTAGAGTTCAGTAACGAAGAAATATTTTAGAATAGACTTTCAGCAATATTTAAGAATAGATCTAATTTATCCATCAACTAGAGCATTCACTCACTGTACTGATTTTTGGTTTGGATCATTTTCGGACCTAAATGCAACTGTCACCACTCTCTTGTGCATTCTCTGCAAGATCATGCAGCGCAGCATTCAGCAGTTTGTATGTCATAAGGAACGATGACCCTGCTCCAAAGATGGAACCAACCACTGGGATGATGTCAAGGGCGAGCTCAATTGCTGAGATGGTGACAGCAGCAACACCCCAGGCCAATCTGTTTATGACATCGGGAGTTATTTCCCCCCCGACCAGGGGAGTTGTTATCACTGCTTTCAGATCCTCCACAGATTTCCCTGCCCTTTTGGCCAGTCTTTCAAGATCAGAATCATTCAGACCCAGACATCGACGGAAATGTATTATTCCGCCAATCAGTGTGCTGATGTCACTAGCAAGAGAGACTCCAGGAACTGGCACTGCCCTGATTACACCAGAAAGCGTCGCCAACATCCAGACTCGTTTCTTTAGCTCTTTCCTTCTCCACAATGTCCAAGTTTAAGTTTGGAAGGGCCAGTACATGGACACACTTTTCTTTATACATGGAAGGTCATCTTCAAGAGCTTTATCTAAGAGTCTGAAATCATACTGAGCCAGTTCAAAGTTTGAAATCAGAAACGCTCTGGGTGAAGGGATCCTGCCTCTTGCAGCTTGCTGACATAGTCATTTCTGATCTTCACCAGTTCTTCCTCTTCATTAACTCTCGTCCTCATTATATCAAGATCTGTATCAATTTTCGAATGAACAAAATAGAAATTCTTCCCTAGCCGTTTGATCTCTTTGGCAAGTATTGCGTCATTTTCTGTGAATCTTCTGATAAACTCGAGTCTTTTCCTGCATCTTGTTCTTGTAAAAGTTTTGTTTTCACTCAGCCACCTTTAGAATGTAGAATAAAACTCCATACTTTTAGAAATGAGTGTTCTGAATGCAGCAAGAACTTGAAGCCAAAATGATGAAGGCAATTCAGGAAATTTTTAAGAAGAGGCCAGTGATACACTCATGGATGAAGGGCACATGAAATGCCTATCAATTAAATTTTGAAGATTCTTCATTGGCTTTAATTGGGGTTTCTTGCACAGTGAAAGAAATCACCATCTGGCTTGCTGTCCTCCGTACATAAAATACTGTTCAGACATGACACTGAGAAGTAGACTGAGATCATCTAGTGCCAGGACCAGATCCCTCCCCACCACAGCTGGCATCCACTTCTCCGTAGTAATCTCTGCCTGCTCATCTGGACCCCACATCTGTTGTAAAGTGACCCTGTCCAAATCACCTTCTCTGCTCCTTCCCTGTTCAACTCCACCCACACAAATAAACACACACTCAGGATAAGATTGTAAAAGTAGCAGGTATTTAAATTCTTATGATTTGAAGATTTCTTTCAGACACTTTTCCCTGGGGTGAAGAATTGAAACAGTATTGTGAATTCTTGTCCACTGAGGGAAAACCAGTCATTTAGGAGAGTGGATTCCCTCTAGTTTTACATTCTCAGAAACTGATTTCTATTATAGTCAAGGTGTTATCGCAGATTCCGATACAATTCCTCAGTTGAGAGTTCAAGCCCAGCTCACATCCCTGGCTAAATGCTGCTGGGGGAGGTCCTCAGGCTGGGTCTTTGGCCTTCGTTGAGAAAGATGTTTCTGCCTGTCTGACCAGATCATGTCTTATTCAGACCCTGATCACAAACCTGAACCAGAGCTTTCAGTCCCCAAATAGCTAGAGACCAACTGTACTCCAGTAGAAACACATAGGAACACCTTGGAATCCTTGTGAATTTATTTCAGAATAAATATGTAATTAAATATGTAATTGCCATTAACCTGTGGCCAGAATTCTACGAAAGGTCTCCAACCCTGACTTGGAGTCAGAGACTTCCAAAGCTCCCAACTTACTTACCTGTGAAGACTGGGTTTGATAGCCAACTTTCTCCTGGGAAACTATAAAACTAACCTCAACCACTCCCCAATCCATTAACACCCTGACTCCTTCCATGTTCTTCCAACTCCCTCTCCTGGCCCTTCAACCTCCCCAGTCATCCAAAGCCTTTCCTTAACCTCAACTTCCCTCTAACCCTTTTCCCATTGGTCCTATAAACCCCCCTCAGTGCTTCCAACTGTCCTCATGCCCTTAATCCTTTCACTCAACACAACTCTCACATACCCTAAGCCCTCTGAGTCCCTTGACCCTTTGAATTTCCTGACCCTCTGATTCACCAGATCTCCTATTGCCCGAACCTTTAACTCACCCCTGTCCCACTGACCTCCCACATCGATACTCGGAACTGGCCTGACAGCTACATGCCCCCTCAAAATCTGACTTCCCCCAACTCCCCTCCAAACAGCTGACACCCCCAACAAGCCCTCAGCTCCAACCTAATCTGACTCTGACCTCATCACATATCATCTTACACACCCTTCCACTCTCCTACACTACTCTCTTAGAGTCATAGAGTCATATAGCACGTGAATAGACTCTTCAGCCCATTTCGCCCGAACAGGTTTCCTCAACCGAACGAATACCATTTGTTTGCATTTGGCCCATATTTCTTTAAACCTTTCTTATCCATGTACTGTCCAAGTATCTCTTAAATGTTGTAATTGTTCCTGCCTCTACCACTTCCTCTGGCAGCTCATTCCATATATGCACCATATATGTGGGAAAAATTGCCCCTCAGCTCCCATTCCAATGTTTCCTCTCTCACCTTAAACCTATGCCCTCTAGTTTGGACTCCCCTACCCTGGGGAAAAGACCTTTGTTATTCACCTTATCTATGCCCCTCATGATTTTATAAATCTCTAAAATATTATTCCTCAGCCTCTTACATTCCAGGGGTAAAGGTCCCAGCCTATCCAGGCTCTCCTTAGACTTCAAACCCTCCAGTCCCAGTAACATCCCTGTAAATAATGTTTTCACTCTTTCCAGTATATTAACATCCTCCCTACAGCAGTGCAACCAGAATTGTATGCAGTACTCCAAATGTTGCCTGACCAATGTATTGTATAGCTGTAACAGGATGTCCCAAATCCCATACTCAATGCTCTGACCAATGAAGGCAGTTGAGCCAAATGCCTCATCCATTATCCTGTCTACATGTGATGCCAATTCCAAGGAAGTATGTACCTGCACCCTTAGGTCTTTCTGTTTGACAACACTAACTATGGTCCTGCTGTTGTTTGTCTTACCAAAATGCAACACCTTGCATTTATCTGAAGTAGGGTAATACGGTAGCTCAGTGGTTAACACTGCTAACAGAGAACACCAGGGACCCTGGTTTGATACCACTCTTAAATTCAATCTACCATTCCTTGGCCTACTGGCCCAGTTAACCAAGATCCCACTGTATTCTTAGATAACCTGCTTCACTGATCACTATATCACCAATGTTGGTGTCACCTGACAACTTACTAACCATGCTTCCTATATTCTCAAACAAATCATTTATATAAATAACGAACAACAGTGGTCCCAGCACCAATCCTTGCGGCACACTGCTGGTCACAGGCCTCCATTCTGAACAACAAACCTCTATCACCACCCTCTGTCTCCTACTGCTAAGCCAATATTGCATCCAATTGGCTACCCTTCACTGGATCCCATGTGATCTAACCTTACAAACCAGTCTACCATGTGGAAACTTGTCAAAGGCCTTGCTAAAATCTATGTAGACAACATCTACCACTCTGCCTTCAACTATCCTCTTGGCCACTTCCTCAAAAAACTCAATCAAGTTAGTGAGACATAATTTCCCAAGCATCCCTATTCAGTACTTGCCTTCCCAAATGCATGTAGATCCTGTGTCTCAGAATCCCCTCCAACAACTTACTCACCAATGACATTAGGTTTGCTGGTCTGTAATTCTCTGGCTTTTCCTTGCAGCCTTTCTTAAATAAAGGCACAGCATTAGCCATCCTTCAGTATTACGCCACCTCATCCCTGGCTATTGATGACACAAGTATCTCTGCTAGCGGCCTCATCATTTCTTCTGTAGCTTCCCACGATTTTCTTGGCATACACTTGGGCAGCTCTTGGGGATTTATCTATGTTTATGCATTTTAAGAACTTCAGCACCCTTTCTTTTGTAATGTTGACATTTTCAAGACTTCACTATTTATTTCACAGAGTTCACCGGCTTCCATTGTCTTTCTCCACAGTAAATACTGACATGAAATATTCATTTAGGATCTCACCCATCTCCTGTGCTTCTGCACATAGATCTTTGATCTTACCTCACTGACCCATGGAGAAATATATCATTATCTGAACGTTTAACACATGCTTGGACAGAAATCTGAAACTCTATCAATCACAAAAAATTTAAGATCAGAGAGGCAACCTGATGGTACTTGCCTATCCACACAGTTTTGAACACTAGTCTCTGTCATGTGACCAGAGCATCTCTTCACTCACCCCCAGACCATCTTGATGGAAGTCAGCTTTTCACTCCCATTATTTTTGGATTACCAATTTTCAGTCTCAGACTGCAATGGTATTTTGTACTCAGTTTGTAATATTTATTTAGAGAAATGCAGCAATTATCACAGCAAGGGTCATTTTTATTTTAATTTCACATTACAGGAACTGTCTATTTCATGTTTGTCCTTCATGAGTTCACATTGTGCAAGCATAACAGTAACTCCTGACACATAAGTACTCAGCACAAGCTTCAAAATGATGACTAGATATTTATTTGACATTGTGTTATGTGTGGATTGTCCCTGCTCATGTTGGTACAGTATTGTCTCGACAGCAATGCTCATGCTGTAGAAGCTGATTCATGACACCATTTCCCATGATAGTTGATATTCAAAGCAGTGAGATGCCATACATTTCACCTGGGCAGATAACATTGTATTCTGATTTAGAATATGTTGTGGTATAATTATTTTGCTTGTCAGTTTCACTTGGTTAGATTACCATCAGTCTTATCAATAACAGACAAACTAAAGTTCACAAATAAATCAACAAAAATTGTAATAAGAGTGAGCTTTTGGATAGAATAAACTAGTGTTAACGAAAACTGATATGTATGGATGTATGTTAGCGAAGTTCAATTGGTCTGCTAGAATTCCAGTAAAGCAAAGGGTGAAATATTATATTTGACAGCAGTCACTGCGACAGTACTGATAATGTTACAGCATTAACATTAATCCATTGTTTAAATCAGTAATTCTGCAGCACAGGATTTGCATTGAGTGGATGTAATTCGCTCCCTCACCTCTTCCCCCTGCAGTAATTGCTTTTCTCCTGCTGTTTCTTCCTAATCATTTTCCTCTCCCTCTTCCCAGCCGCTGGAACTGACAGCATTCTGACACTGTCATGACAGGAATCAGTGATGGGTGTCTGTATTCAATGATGGAACATGCACAAACCACCAGGGTTGAGAATTCTATTAAACAAAAAACCTTTGAGTGAAGTAATTTCTCCTCTTTTCATTCCAAAATAATTGTCACCTTATCCTTAGACTGTGATTTTAGAACTTCAGACCAGTGGAAACAATCTCTCAGCAGTTATCCTGTCAAGCCCCTACACAATGTTATATGTCTCAATGAAATACTTTCTCATTTATTTGAACACCAGAAGATTTGGCTCAATTTACTCAGTCTCACATCACAAGACAAACTCCCCATCCCAGGGACCAATCCAGTGAACCTTTACTAATGCAATAATATCTCTCCTTAAATACAAAGGCCAAGCCTACGCACAATGCTCCAGCTATAAGCTTACCAAAACCCTACACTATTTTAGAAAGGCTGTTATTCCTGTACTCTAATCCACTCTCTGTAAACACCAATATGCCATTTCCCTTCCAAATTGCTTGCTGCTGCATCTGCCTGCAGATATTCTGTTCTCCTTGTCTAAGCACATCCAGGTCTCTTTTAACATCAACATTTACAAGTTCCACATTCTTGTCGCCAACATGAACAGTCTCCCACATATCCACACTATATTCCAACTGCCATCTTGTTGCCCATCTATTGGCCTATCTCTCTTCACAGCCTATGTGGATGACACCAAAGTTGATGGAGTTGTGGATAGTGCGGAAGGATATTGCAGGTTACAGAGGGACATAGATAAGCTGCAGAGCTGGGCTGAGAGGTGGCAAATGGAGTTTAATGCGGAAAAGTGTGAGGTGATTCACTTTGGAAGGAGTAACAGGAATACAGAGTACTGGACTAATGGTAAGATTCTTGGTAGTGTGGATGAGCAGAAAGATCCCGGTGTCCATGTGCATAGATCACAGTTCTGGTCACCGCTATAGGAAGGATGTGGAAGCATTGGAAAGGGTGCAGAGGAGATTTACCAGGATGTTGCCTGGTATGGAGGGAAGGTCTTATGAGGAAAGGCTGAGGGTCTTGAGGCTGTTTTCGTTAGAGAGAAGAAGGTTAAGAGGTGACTTAATAGAGACATACAAGATGATCAGAGGATTAGATAGGGTGGACAGTGGGAGCCTTTTTCCTCGGATGGTGATGGCTAGCACGAGGGGACATAGCTTTAAATTGAGGGGTGATAGATATAGGACAGATGTCAGAGGTAGGTTCTTTACTCAGAGAGTAGTAAGGGCGTGGAATGCCCTGCCTGCAAAAATAGTAGACTCGCCCACTTTAAGGGCATTTAAATGGTCATTGGATAAACATATGGATGATAATGGAATAGTTTAGGTTAGATGGGCTTCAGATTGGTTTCACAGGTTGGCGCAACATCGAGGGCCGAAGGGCCTGTACTGCGCTGTAATGTTCTATGTTCTATGTGTCCTCCTCACAGCTTACCTTTCCACCTAGCTTTATATCATCAGCAAATGTAGAAACATTAGTCTCTGTCTCTTCATCTAAATCAGGAATTTAGATTGGTGACAGCTAAGATCCAGCATTGATCCTTGTGGGATGTCACTATTCAGTGACTTGATAAATTTAAAATGCTCCATTTATGTCAACTCACTGTTTCCAGTCTGTTAAAAAAATTCTCTGTCCATTCTACAATATTGCCCCCAACTCAACAATTCCATATTTTGCCTTTATTTTATGTGGTACGTTACCGAATGATTTTGGAAATCCACAAATACTACATCTAGTGGTTCCTCTTTATCCAACTAAGTTATATTCTAAAAGAACTCGATGAGAAAAATTTGTTAAGCAGGATTTCCCTTTAATAAAGCCATGTTCATTTGTTCAAATCATACTGTGCTATTCTAGCCACGTTAGGACTTTGTTAATATTAGATTCCAGCTTCTCCCAATGATTGATGTTTGGTTAACTGGCCTGACGTTCACCATTTCTTCTCTCCCTTCTTTCTTGAAGAACACAATAACAATTTTCTGAAGAAGGGTCTAGGCCCGAAACGTCAGCCTTCCTGCTCCTCTGATGCTGCTTGGCCTGCTGTGTTCATCCAGCTCTACACCTTGTTATCTCAGATTCTCCAGCATCTGCAGTTCCTACTATCTCTGTTAACTTTCAATCTGTTTGGCCTGCACCTGAATCTAAGGAGTTTTGGAAGATCAAACCTTGTGCGTGCATTATTTCAAAGTTAAAACCGAACGAACTGCAGATGCTGTAAATCTGAAGAAAAACAAAAATGGCTGGAAAAGCTCAGCAGGTCTGGCAACATCGTGTTAACATTTCGTTTCCAGTGACCCTTCCTCAGAGCCTTTCAGGGAAAGGTCACCGGACCCAAAACGTTAACTCTGATTTCTCTTCACAAATGCTGCCAGACCTGCTGAGCTTTTCCAGCTATTTCTGTTTTTATTTCAAAGTTAAATTTGGTTTAGAATCGCGGGATGGTAGGTCATTTGATCTTTGGTATATGTCAGGTTTTAGTCCCTTAAATTTGTCCAATACTTTTTCTTTGTTGATATCAATTTTTAAAAATTTCCTTATTCTTGCTAGCCCCCAAGTCACTGAGAATACCTGGTGTGAAACTTGTGTCTCATACTTGCGAAGACAGATATAAATTTGTTTAATGCTCCTGTCATGTCCTCATTTCCCAGGCTTCTCTCTTTTGTCACTGCTTCCCAGGGTTCAATATTTACCTTATCTACTCTCCCTTATATATTTATCAAAGGTTTTACAATCTGTATTTAAGAATTACCGTTAGTTTATTCTCATAGTATAGTTTATTTCCCTTCTGATTAACTTTTTACTGCTCTTTGGTGGTTCCTGAAACACTCCCAATGCTCAGACTTGTTATTGTTTATTTACAACTGAGCCCCTAAAGTGGCTACATAATGGCCATTCAAGGCCAACTGCTGTTGGAATTAGAGATAGTAGGAACTGCAGATGCTGGAGAATCTGAGATAACAAGGTGTAGACCTGGATGAACACAGCAGGCCAAGTAGCATCAGAGGAGCAGGAAGAAGGGTCTAGAAGAAGGGTCTAGGCCCGAAACGTCAGCCTTCCTGCTCCTCTGATGCTGCTTGGCCTGCTGTGTTCATCCAGGTCTACACCTTGTTATCTCTGCTGTTGGAATTAATCCAGTGGGAAGCTGGCATGTTACTATGCAGTGTGCACTATAGCTGTTCCCCTGCAGACAGCTTATCATCTTAGGGAAGGATGTGCAAGGATCTCTTGATCCATGGAAATCATTGTCTGATCAAAGGATTAGAAATCTAGGCGGTGGGTGCTTGCTTGTAGACACACAGAGCTCCAACTAACAATACCTACTCTTCCACCACCACATCACGTCCCTTTCTCCTAGTTCACTCTGCGATCCTTGGACTCTGCATGAGTGTACTTCCAACAGCAACCATGACCACCTTCATGACATGTCAACAGAAGAGCTACTGGCCTCTGATTGGTTAGCAGCTCCCTCCAAGGGAGACCTCTGTCCCCATGCCTCTGATTTCAGGGGGAGTCCACTGGTGGCCTTGCCACTGCATAATTAGGTTGTGATTTGGCAAGCCTTCCCTGGAAGAGGCAGTGTTAGTGTCTCAGCAGCTCTCCTGTAGCAGCTGCTAAAATCCCTGGTGCCTTAAGAAGTTTCAGCTCATACTATGGAAGGAAACAAAACTTAAAAATGAGGAAGGGAAAGAAGATTTCCAAAATGATTAAAACCCTTTGAATAATAACATTGTTAATGGTTTACAAAATAATTGTCAATTGTTAATTGTAAAGACAGTATTTAATTAAAACTCTTTCAGATACAAATGTCAACACAAACTGAATTCCAATTAAATGGTAATGGCATAAAATGGTATTAAAGACAGATACAAAACAGGAGCTTGACTTAAAGTAAATTTGTCTTTTTTTTAACCTGTTGAAAAAGGGCAGCTTGATTCAGAACGAAGGAATCTTGCACCTTGAGTGTATTTTGTTACAGTTGTCATTGCAATCACTACTCCATCTATCCTTTAGCATCTAAGGAGCTGGTAACTTCAGGGGAACTGGCAGAGGTCGAGTGAGTAATATGGTAGGGGAGCGAAGTCTTCAGCTTTAGCACAACATTAACCCTGAAAATACAGAAGATTCAGAAGAAGGGTCCCGGCCCAAAATGTCAACTTTCCTGCTCCTCTGATGCTGCCTGGACTGCTTTGTTCCTCCAGCTCTACACTGTGTTATATCTAACAGTCCTTACTTATGTTTTGTTAGATGGTGGACAGGCACTGTGGAGACAAGAGATGTGCTGATGGTCTTCAAGTTTCTAGCCTCTGACCTGTCCTTGTAGCTATAATATTTTTGTGGCAGGTCCTGTTCAGTTTCTGTTCAATGGTATCACCAAGAATCTTAACAGTGGGGGAGTCATTGACTGTAATATGAATTACTATCAAGGGGTGATGGTTAGATTCTTCCTTGTTGGAGATGGTACATGTATAAGCATGAATGTTACTTGCCACTATCAGCCCAAGCCCGGATATTGTCCAGATATTGCAGTCTACGGATACGAGCTGCCACAGCATCTGTGGAGCTGTGGTAATAAGGCTGAAATTTGTATAACCATTAAAAAACATTTCAACATCTGACGTTAGGATGAAGGAAAGGTACAACTAAAGATGACTGGGTCATGGACATTACTCTAAGACACCCCTGCTGTGATGACCTGTGAATGAGATGATTGATCTCCAATACCACAAGCAATTTTCCTTTGACCCAGGTATGACTCCAACCAGCAGTGAGTTGTCCCGCTTATTTGAACTGACCCTGAATTTGTTCAGGCACCTTAATGCCTGATCCCACCGGCACTGTGTTCTTTTGCCATCACCGCAAAAAAGAAGATGAAGGTGAAAGAGAAAAGAAGAAAGAAAAGGTGAAAGAAGCTTGTGGCTGTGCTGGTGCTGGGCAGCAGACAAGCTCAGTGGCCCCAAATGCTGCCTACCCTGCCAGTGGCGCCATCAAGGTTTAAGGTGAGAGGGAGAAGTTTAACAAGGACCTCGTTGTAACTTTTTATGGGCCAAATGCTGGCACATTGGTCTAGGTCAGATTGGGATGCCTGGTAGGCATGGGCGAGTTGGGCCGAAGGGTCTGTTTCCATAGAAATTGCAGTCTATCGATAAATGCTGCTTTAAGACTCTAGTATCCTCTCCTTTCTACGTTTGGAAGGCTGCTCTTAACATCACGTCTGCCTATCATGTCCAGATGGTACCTCTGTATTTTGAGTAACATTCTTTGGAGCAGATAGTGGCATATTTTGGAAATTGCTTTGAAGTTGCTTGTGGTCAGCCCCGAAGATTATTATGCTCCCAGAAGTAGGTATTGATGAAGATGTTCAAAAGCAAATAAAATGGCTAGGCACTCTTTATCCATTCAAGCATAATGGTTCAATTTGTGCTAATTTCCTGGAATCAAATGCAACCCACTGTCCTTGCTGCATTAGGATTGCACCAAATCCTGAGTCACTGGTAGTGAGATGTGGGACCTTGCTGCCAAGTGCAGTCTCTCTCACCTCACCTGTGCAGTTCAACTCTTCCGTTTATGTTCGGAGCAAAGCTGTCATGAAGTCACAGGCTGAGTGGGCCTGGAAGAACCTGAACTTAGCGTCAGAGACCAGGTTAATTGTTGAGCAAGTGCTGTTTGATAGTATCTTGGCAGGTTCTGGAGCGAAGTCTTCAGTAGTGTTGCTGGTAGATTGACAAGGCCCATAGCCTTTACTTTATCCAGTGCCTTCATCCATATTTTGATATCACGTATCCAGATCTGCAGAGAACTGAATCCTTTTATGGCATTCTCTGCTTCATGCAACGACTGTTCTAATACCAGGTGAGTGGGATGTACACTGAATGTGCTGATGGGTTTAGTAGCATTGGAAAATAAGCTTCCTCTTGATAAGGCTTTCTATTGGGATTGGTCTATGCTGGGTCTGTTAACCTGATCACCTATTAGGTTTAAAATATCACGTGAATGATAGCCAAAAGGTGGAAAAAGAGGCCAATGTGAAAATTACTTACAATCAAAAATGAAACACATTCCCAGTGGTTGTCTTTCTGCATAACCTGTAGGAGTCCATTTCAGTAATAATGCTTTTGTTACATTTCAAAAGAGGGCATGACAGAGAATGGGCTGAACATTGCAAGTGAATCCATCACTGTCATTATGGACACACAGATATTTCTAACCATAGGAATGGTGGGCTGAATGGATATATCCTGTGCTGGATAATTCCAGCAGAGGGCAACATTTTGTATTTAATGTAGGGGCAGGCTGTGTGCAGGGAACACGTGAAGTTAATTAGACTCTTAAAATCCTCCTTATAATACATGTAGAAAAAGCCATCCAGAAGATATTGTTCTGTAATAACACTTCCCTGACCTGAGGGAAGAATATTTTCACAAATGAGTTCAGTCACAAAGGAATATTTTAAGAGTAGACTTTCAGCAGTGTTTAGGGTTAGATCTCATTTATCCATCAACTAGAGCATTCACTCACTGTACTGATGTTTGGTTTGGATGATTTTCGGACCTAAATGCAGCTGTCACCACTCTCTGTGCATTCTCTGCAAGATCATGCAGCACAGCATTCAGCAGTTTGTATGTCATAAGGAACGATGACCCTGCTCCAAAGATGGAACCAACCACTGGGATGATGTCAAGGGCGAGCTCAATTGCTGAGATGGTGACAGCAGCAACACCCCAGGCCAATCTGTTTATGACATCGGGAATTATCTCCCCCCCGACCAGGGAAGTTGTTATCACTGCTTTCAGATCCTCCACAGATTTCCCTGCCCTTTTGGCCAGTCTTTCAAGATCAGAATCATTCAGACCCAGACATTGACGGAAATGTATTATTCCGCCAATCAGTATGCTGATGTCACTAGCAAGGGAGACTCCAGGAACTGGCACTGCCCCGATTACACCAGAAAGCGTCGCCAACATCCAGACTCGTTTCTTTAGCTCTTTCCTTTTCTTCTCCACAATGTCTGAGTTTAAATTTGGAAGGGCCAGCATGTACACACTTTTCTTTATACATGGAAGGTCACCTTCAAGAGCTTTATTTAACAGACTAAGATCATACAGATGCAGATCCAAGTTTGAAATCAGGAACACACTGGGTTTTGGGATCCCTGCCTGTTGCAGCTTGCTGACACAGTCCTTCCTGATCTTCACCAGTTCTTCCTCTTCATTAAATTTCCCCCCTCCCCTTCTCTTTGAATCAAGATCATTATCGATTTTAGATCGAACAAAATAGAAATTCTTCCCAAGCCGTTTAATCTCTTTGGCAAATTTTGTGTCATTTTCTTTGAATCGACAGTGTGAGATGATGATGAAGAAATCATATTTCTTAAATTTCATTTCCTTCAGGTATTTATTCGCTGGGAATTTTTTGGTCCCAATTCCTGGCAGATCCCAGAAACAAACATTTGGCAGGTTGGGAGGATGTTTGTATCCGGTTGGCTCCTTTGTGGTTTCTCTGTTACCAACTTCAGCTGCTCCCTCATCATCGATCTGAAGTCCTCTCATCGCATTGATGAAGGAAGATTTCCCTGCACCCGTTTCTCCTGTCACTGCAACATTAAGTGCTGTCTTGTCCAGCTCAGTTACTTTCTGCTGTAACACTTTTTTAACCATTTCCACTCCACCCGTTTCATAATCAGATTTCAGTTTGTTAAGCTCTTCCTCAGTGAAGAATGAAGAGTTTGAAGATTCCACTGTTTGATTTTCCAAACAATCTGAAGGTTCACCTCCTTGATCTTTGGAAGAAAATATGTTTAAAATAATCCTTTTTTGAAATTTTCAGAACCTCCTAACACACTTAATTTCTCATTGATTGTTAAAATGCAATCATTGTTTTAAATGTAGCTGAGTGTGATGCCCAATTTGTACACAAGGTCTTACCATCAGCAAAGTGGTGAACGGCCATCATCCCTCTTACTGATGGACCCCTTGTGTTTCGGTTCATAGCTACCAAATTTGAGAAAAATCATATCCTCTGCGTCTCTGTCTCTAGACAGTAGCAACCAAATGTTTATCTCCACACCTCAAGTTTTTCTTCACCAGTCTGTGAATCACCTTCCTTCAGTCTATCTAAGCCCTCCCAAGGGGATGGTTCTCAACTGATGTTTGTGAGGTTCAAGTGTTTTGATGGATCAAGTAAAGGGACGATTGGTTAAGGCCTAAACTAAGGTCCTTGGCTGTTGAAGATTCTTCTTCCTGTTGAAGGACTGAAGAAAGGGAGAGTTTAATAGAATACAGGAGCTGTATGAATGCCAGTATACTTTCTTTATGAGCAACATTGAGCAAATGTAATGTGTTGCATTGATAGTTTGTATTCTAGTAGAAGAAGCTGAAGAAACAGTTTAGTTCAGGCATGGCAAGACAGCTTGGTCACATGTTGTGTGGGTCCTGTTGCATGTGAGAAGACATGGATGCTGCCAGTGACATAGCCAACCATATGTGCAGGTGATGTAACCAGCCACAGAAACCTGAGGTCTGGATTTTGCAGTTTGATTGGCATCTAGAGTCACTATGATGTATCCATGAGGCTGATAACAAGGGTGGGTAGCATGTTCAGAGAGGTAGTTACACTGCAGACAGAAAGGAAATGGGTGACTATCAAAAAATCCAAGAGAACCAGGAAGAGAACCCTAAAGTTCCACTTGCTAATTGGTTTTCTAGCTTGGTGAGGGCACTGGCTCCTTGGAGGACTGCAGTCAGAGCCAGGTTCATGGAAGGGAAATGGGAAGCTGAGAAGGAGCTCAGATTTGACAGAAGTGAAATGGTAAAAAATTAGAAAAGTCAAAGGCAAAAATAGAAGACAGGTAGCAATGGCAAGCACCAAATAGGATCAGAATAAAGAATAATTAAAACAAAGTCTGAATTAAAGCTACTGCATCTGAATGTTAGCTGTGCAGCATTCACAAAAAGGTTAATAATTTGACTGTACAATTTGAGGTAAATGGGTATGATTTAATTTCTATTACAGAGATGTGGCTTCACGGTGACTAAACTCAGAAGGTGAATATTCAAGGATATTTGGGATTTAGTAAGGACAAGCAAAAACTTTTGCTAAGAAATGAAATCATTAAATTACTAAGAGAAGATCTTAGATCAAAGGAGCAAAATGTAAAATCAGTTTGGATGCATAACAGTGAACATTGGTGGGAGTTGTTTATTGGCCACCATAAGACTTAAGATGATAAGATATAGGAGCAGAATTAGGCCATTAGGACTGCTCCATCATTCAACCATGGCTGATACGTTTGTCAACCCCATTCTCCTGCTTACTCATTGTAACCCTTGATTCCTTGACGAATCAAAAACCTATCTGCATCTTAAATACACTTTATATTTTGGCCTCCGCAGCCTCCTATGGCAATGAGTTCCACAGATTCCCTACCTCTGATTGAAGAAATTCCCCCTCATCTTTGTTTTTCTTTATTTATTCACAGGATGAGGGTATGGCTGGCCAGGCAATATTTATTGCCCAGCGGGCAGTTAAGAGTCAACCACATTGCTGTGGGTCTAGTGTCACATGTAGGCCAGACTAGGTAAGGACAGCAGTTTCCTTCCCTGAAGGACATTAGTGACCAGATGGGTTCTTCCTGACAATCAACAGTGGATTCATTATCATCATTGTACTCTTAATTCCAGATTTTTATTGAATTCACCATCTGCCAATTCCAACCCAGGTCTCCAGAGAGTCTCTGGGTTAACTGTCCAACGATAGTACCACTAGGCCATCTGCCTCCCCACTTCTAAGGGGATGGCCCTTCACTCTGAGGCTTTGCCCTCAGGTCCTAGTCTCTCTTACTAGTAGAAACATCTTCTCCATATCCATCCAGGTCTCTCAGTATTCTGTAAGTTTCAATGAGATTCCCGCCTCCTCTTTCAAATCTCCATGGAGTGCAGACCATGAGTCCTCAACCGTTCCTCATATGATAAGTTCTTCATTCCAGGGATCATTCTTGTGAATTGCTTCTGGACCCCCTAAAAGGCTAATACATCCTTCCTTAGATTTAGGGCACAAAACTGCTCACAATCTTCCAAATGCAGTCTGATCAGAGTCTTATACAGCCTCAGCAGTACATCCCTGCTCCAGACATCTTGAAATGATTGCTAACATTGCATTTGCCTTCCTAACTGCCAACTGAACCTGCATGTTAACCTTATGAGAATCCTGAAATAGGATGCCTAAGGATTTCTGGAGCCTTTCCCCATTTAGAAAATAGTTAATGCATCTGTTCTTCCTACCAAAGTGCATAACCTAACTTTCCCACATTGTATTTCATCTGTTACTCTCCTAGCTTTTCAAAGTCCTTCTGCAGCCTTCTGCCCCCTCATCACTACCTGTCTCTCTGCCTTTGTGTTATCTGCAAACTCAGCAACAATGTTCTTTCGTCCAGATTGTTAATGTAAAAGTGCAAATAGTTGTGGTCTCAACATTGAGTCTTACAGAACTCCACTAGTCACCAGTTGCCATCCAAAAGAGACCCTTTATCCCTATTCTCTCAATCTGCATGTCAGCCAGTCCTCTCTCCATGGCAGTACCTGGCCCCTAACACCATGGGCTTTTATCTCACTCAGCAACCTCCTGCACAGCACCTTATACAAAGGCTTATCAAATAGATCATGTCCACTGGCTCTTGTTTATCTAACTTGTTCATTCCCTCTTCAAATAATTCTAACAGATTTGTCGGATATGACTTCCTCTTGATGAAATCATGCTGACTCAGCCCTATTTTACCATGCCCTTCCAAGTACTCTGCAATATCATCCTTAATAATGGACTCAAAATATTACCAATGGCCAAGGTCAGGCTAACCAGCCTATAGTTTCCTGTCTTCTGCTTCCCTCCCTTCTTAAAAAGGTGTGTTACATTTAGCCATTTTCCAGTCTTCTTGGACCCACCCTGACTCCTGTCATTCCTGAAATATCACCACCCAATGCCTTTACAATCTCCACAGTTATCGCATTCAGAACTCTGGGGCATAGTCCATCAGTTCAGGTGATTTATCCACCTTCAGACCTTTCAGCTTCCCCAGCTTCCTTAGTGATGGCTGCTACACTTGGCTCTGACCCCTGACTGTCTTGAAGTTCTAGAATGCTGCTGGTGTCTTTCACCATGAAGACTGATGTAAAGCATCCATTCAGGTCCTCCAGTATTTTTTTGTTCCCTATTATGATTTCTCTAGTCTCGTTTTCAAGCAATCCAATATCAACTTTTGCCTCACTCATCTTTTATATAACTAAAAACTCTTGCAATCTTCTTTTGTATTACTGGCTAGCTTACCCTCATTTTTCATCCTCTCTCTCTTTCTCCTCCCCCCTCCACTTATTGCTTTTTTTCAGACATCCTCTGTTGGTTATTAAAAGTTTTCCAATCCTCTGGCTTCCTGCTCATTTTCATCACAATGTGCACTTTTTCTTTTGCTTTTATACAGTGCCCATTTTCCCTTGTTTTGTTCACCCCTTAGTATTTTTCTCCTTCCTTGGAATGAATTTCTGTTGTGTCTCCCAAATTACCCCCAGAAACTCCTGTCATTGCTGCTCCAATGTCTTCCCTGCTCAATTCCCCTTTTAATTAACTCTGGCCAGCTCCTCCATTATGTCTTTGTAGATAGCTTTGCTCAATTGTAATACTGTTATATCTGATTCCAACTCTGCCTCTCAAACCAAAGGGTAAATTCTATCATATTATGCTCACTGCTTCTGAGAGGTTCCTTCATCTTAAGCTCCCTAATCAAGTCTGCCTCATTACATAACACCAAATCCATAATTACCTGTTCCCTGGTGGGCTGTACCATAAGTTGCTCCAAAAGAAATCGCATAGATATTGCACAAATTCCTTTTCTTAAGATCTGTTGCCAACCTGATTTCTTTAGTCCATTTGCATATTGAAGTCCCACATGTTTTGTGTAATAATGCCTTTCTTACGTGTCTTTTCTATCTCCTGAGTTATTTTCTGCCCCAAATCCTGACTACAGCAAAGGAGCCTGTACATAATTTCTACACGGTTCTTTTTCCTTTGCAGTTCCTCAACTCTACCTACCTGGCTGATGGCAGAGTTTGAATTCAATAATAATCTTGAAAGAAACCATTAAAACCATGAAACCATTGTCAATTGTCAGGAAAAACTCATATGGTTCATTAATGTCCTTGAGGGAAGGAAATCCATTGTCCTTCCCTGGTCTAGCCAACACGTGACTCCAGATCCACAGCAATGTGGTTGACTCTTCGGAATGGGTAATAAATGCTGGTCCAGCCAGTGGCACGCACATCCGGATGAATAAAAGAGAAAAAGATTCTACATCTTCTCACACTGTATCATTTCTTGTTGTTGATTAAATTTAATTTCTTACTGACAAGGCAACTCTGTCTCTATTGTCTGTCTGCCTGTCCTTTCGATAATACAGGTATCCTTAGATATTTAGTTCACAGCCCCTATCTCCTTGCATCCATGTCTCTGTGATACACACAAAACTGTACCTGCCAATTTGAATCTTAGTTACAAGCTCATTTAATTTGTTTTGTATTTTGCATGCATTTAAGTACAACACCCTCGATGCATTGACAGCACCCTTCTCATAGGAGTCTCCTAATCTGTCTGAAGTTAGATTCCTGACCCTTTCCACACTCTCTGTCCTATTACTTTAGAAGCTTTCATCATTTTTCCAAAGCTCTCCTAACCACTTAGAGTAGCAGGTAGAGTTTAATTTAGATGAATGTGAGGTATTGCATTTTGTTAAAGCAAATCACGGCAAGACTTATAATGGTAAGGTCTTGGGGAATGTTGCCAAGCTCAGAGACCTTGGGTGTAGGTTCATAGCTCCTTGAAAGTGGAGTTGCAGACAGAAAGAGTAGTGGAAAAGGCATATGGTATGCTTGCCTTTATTGGTTTGGAGATTGATTATAGGGGTTGGGAGGCCATGTTGCAGTTGTACATGACATTGGTTAGGCCACTTTTGGAATTCTGTGTGCGAATCTGGTCTCCCTACTTTTGGAAAAATGTTGTGAAACTTATAAAGGTTCCAAAAAGATTTACAAGGAGGTTGCCAACGTTCGAGGGTTTGAACTATAGGCAGAAGCTTTAGAGGATGGAACTATTTCCCTGGAACATTGGAAGCTGAAGTTTGATCTTATAAAGGTTTATAAAATCATGAGGGGCATGGAAAGGGTGAATAGCTAAAATCTTTGCCCCAAGGTAGAGGAGTCCAAACTAGAGGCATATGTTCAAGGTAAAAGGGGAAAGATTTAAAAGGGATCTAAGGGGCAAATTTTTCATACAGTGTGCGCTGTGTGTATGGAATGACCTGCCAAAGGAAATGTTGGAGGCTGGTACAATTACAACATTTAAAAGGCATCTGGATGGATATATGAATAGGAAGGGTTTAGAGAAATATGGCCCAAATGCTGGCAAATGGCAGATTAATTTATGATATCTGGTCAGCACAGACGTGTTAGACCGAAGGGTTTGTTTCCGTGCTGTACATCTCTATGGCACTATGACAAATTTAAAATCCTTGCAACCACTCAATTTATCCTTTCCTCTAGGATCCTTGTCCCAGATCAGTTCAGGTGAAGGCTGATCCAATGGTACCATTCCTTTCTGTCCAAATAGTGATGCTAGGGGCCTGCCAAATGGAACCCCTCTTACTCACACCATTCCTTTGGCCACCTATTTACTTCCTTAATTTTGTTTACTTTATGCAAATTTGCACATGGCTTGGGTAATAATCCAGAGAATGACTGCCTCACTTTTAGTCGCACCATCCTGGTCCTGACCACTGACCAAATTTGAAGTACTTAACCTACAGGCTGTGACTGCCTCCAGAAACACAGATAAATCTCTCCCTCCCTGATGTGTTGCAGTGATCAAAGCTCAGACTCCATCAACTCTGATTAGCAAACTGTAATGGTAATATTGGGCATGCTATAAATCATGAAACTATTGACTCATGTAACATGGTAATACAGAAACAACAGATCACTTTAATTTACACATAGACTGGGTGAATCCAAACAGCAGTAATGCTAATGATGATGTATTACAGTATATAGAAGCAATATATTGAGGAACCAACTAGGAATCAGGCTATTTTGGACAAGGGTTGCATAACGTGTAAGAGCTAATTAATAATCTTGCTAAAAAGGAGCCTTTTGGAAATAGTGACCCGAATTTGAGGGAATTTTGGATTTGATTTGAATGCAATAAAACTCATTCTGAAACTCAGGTTTTGGATCTGAAGAAACAGATTATGAAGTCATGAGGAGCCCTTTAGTTGTGGTGGAATGGGAAAATCCCTAAAAGACTTGATGACAGGCTGTGGCTTGTATTTTAAAAAAAAATGATGTACAACTTATATCCATTTCAGTAAGGCACAAACACTCTAAATGGAAGAGTAAATCATACATTGTTAACAAAATAAATAAAAGGTTGCAATTGATCGAAGGAATTAGCTTATAAGGATGCAAGAAAAAGTTGCGAGCCTGACAATTGGGTGCAATTCAGAACTCAGTGAAAAAGGACCAAGAAAATACTTAAAAATGTGAAAAGAGAATAATGAATGCAAACAAGCAAGGTACTTAGAGATGGGCTACAAAAGCATCTTCAGGCATGTTGAATAGAAAAAAGCCTAGCTAGGACAAATGTGGGCACATTACAGTTGGAGATTGGAGAACAAGGTGGAGAAACTGTGTCTGCCTTCACAGAGGATACAGAAAATCTCCTAGAAACACAAAGCGACCAAGAAAGTGTGGAATGGAGGAACTAAAAGAAATAAGCATTCGTAAAGAGGTAATGCTGGAAAAGTTAACTTGATTGAAGGCTGATAAACTTCCTGGGTCAGATTGCCTTCATCTGAGAGTGCTAAAGCTGATGCCCAGAGGGATACTGAATGTATCGGTGATTAACTGTCAAAATTCTTTAGATTCTGTAAGTGTTCCTATAGACTTAGAAAAGCAATGTAACACCACTATTCACAAAGGGAGGAAGAGGGAAAACCACAGAGGTGTTAGTTTGACAACACTCATTGTTAAAATATGTAAAAGATATCATAACAGGACATTTGGAAAAGAAGTCAGAGTCAACATAGATTTGTGAAGGGGGAATCTTGTTGACAAACATATTGGTGTTTCTTTGAGGCTATTACTTTTAGCACTGATCCAGGAGAATCAATGGGTGTAGTCATTTGAATTTTCAGCTACCTTTTGATAAGGTCCCACACGGGTTAGTGAATAAAATTAGAAGGTACAGGATTGGGCTAAAACATACAAGTGTAGAACATAGAACCTAGAACCTTACAGCGCAGTACAGGCCCTTCGGCCCTCGATGTTGCGCCGACCTGTGAAACCAATCTGAAGCCCATCTAACCTACACTATTCCATTATCGTCCATATGTTTATCCAATGACCATTTAAATGCCCTTAAAGTTGGCGAATCTACTACCGTTGCAGGCAGGGCATTCCACGCCCTTACTACTCTCTGAGTAAAGAACCTACCTCTAACATCTGTCCTATATCTATCACCCCTCAATTTAAAGCTATGTTGTGCTAGCCATCACCATCCGAGGAAAAAGGCTCCCACTGTCCACCCTATCTAATCCTCTGATCATCTTGTATGTTTCTATCAAGTCACCTCTTAACCTTCTTCTCTCTAACGAAAACAACCTCAAGACCCTCAGCCTTTCCTCATAAGACCTTCCCTCCATACCAGGCAACATCCTGGTAAATCTCCACTGCACCTTTCCAATGCTTCCACATCCTTCCTATAATGCGGCGACCAGAACTGTACGCAATACTCCAAGTGTGGCCGCACCAGAGTTTTGTACAGCTGCAACATGACCTCATGGCTCCGAAACTCAATCTCTCTACCAATAAAACCTAACACACCTTATGCCTTCTTAACAACCCTATCTGAGAAGTGGTTAATAGTCAGAAAGCAGAAATTAGCTATAAATAGATTATTGTCAAATACCAGACTGTTTACCAGTAGGATATGGTAAGGATCATTACTTGATCCATGCTGTTCACAATGTACATAAATGATGTGGATGTGGAGACCAATTGTAAGATTTCCATGGTCTTTTAATAAATGGGTCTGTGAATGATTCATTATTGCACACCTTTTGGAAATTGAAATATAAAATATCTTGTGCTTCCTGTTGATCTATCTGGCTGGCTGCCACCTGAACGAATTCTAATAAAATGTGTCAGGCATGATTTCCCCTTTAGAAAGCATTGCTGACTGCTTGATTAATTAGACTTGACATTTTCCCAGTGACAGATGTTAAAATGGAATATAAATGTGAATAAGTGTAAAGTTCTCCAATTTGGAAGAAAAATCAGAAAAAGCAGAGTATTTTTAAATGGTGAGAGGTGAAAGGGACCCAGTGTCCTTGTTTACAAGTCAATAAAAGTTAGCATGCAGCAGCAACAATCAATTAGGAAGGCAAAAATGTGGGCCCTCATTGCACAGGGATTTGAGACCAGGAGTAAAGATATACTTCCATCGAGCCTTTTCAGGATCTCAGTTGACATATTGTGTACAGTCTTAGTCCCCTGCAAACAGCCATATAGTTTCATAGATGGAGTGTAATGGAGCTTCACCGGAATAATCCTGCAATGGCATGATTGTCTTATGAAGAGCAATCGAAGAAACTTTATTTTGCAGAAGGGGTGACTGCATTATATCTGATGAAATTCTGATGATGCATGATAGAGTTGATATATTGTACATGTAACTATATATATATTTACATATACAGTATATCAACTCCGTCATGCATCATCAGAATTTTATCAGATAGAACGCAGTCACCCCTCCTATATCTAGATCTATACAAGATGTTTCCCCTGACATTTGAGTCTAAAACCAGGGACATAATCTCCAGAGAAGAAGGCAATTTAAGCTGAAGAGGAATTCCTTCATTTAGATGGTGTTGAATCATTGGAATTTGCTGTTCAAGACAGGCATAGATGCTCAATCATTGAGCATATTCATGACAGGTATCAATTAAAATCTGGAGAACAATGACATGGAGATCATGCAGATCAGCCATGATCTAATTTAACTGGTAGGGAGACTCCGTGGGCTGAATGGCCTACTCCTGTTTCTATGTACCTTTGAGCCTATGACAGAATACGAGGAGTTTCTTGACCAGCCTAGAGCTGGCTTGTCCCGTTCTCCTCCTCTGTCTCTCACTATTTTCCCTGTCTGATGCAGTTGCATATAATCAGCCTCCCCACCCCCATGGAAACCTGGATGTTGCTGACTGTCAATGATCCCTCTCCCTTTCCCTTCAATGACTCTATCATCTCTCGACTTATATTTTGAGTTGCCCCTTACTACATCAGTAATCCTCTCTGCACCCCAGCATGCTGTCTCCAATCCTCACTATTTATTTCCCAGCACTTAACCCTGATAACCTGCTCCCAAACCCTTAACTTTTTATGAAGAGGACTCCAGGACCAATCACGGCCCACTCCCTTGACACCCCTAGCTGGAAAGCCTCCAACAATAAATGACAAATTTTGCGTACACAGCGGGTATGCAGGGCAGGTGTAACAAGGGCTTGGCACCATAGCACCAACAATGCATTGTGACCACTCCCTTGATAGATTACTACTGTCAACTGTGACAAGCTGCCTGCTTTTGCATCTACAATGGAAAGTAAGGCAAGACAGAGGTATCTTTATTTTCTTGCTGAGGGAGCAGAGTGCAAAAAGGCAAGGCAGGGATCCTATGAGCCTTTGAAGTAGGCATAAAGTGATTGACAGCTAAAAGAGCTGGCATGCAGCCCTGAGCTGCACCATGATCAAATCTATGCCTGTACTCAGACAGCAGCTTTGCAATGAAAATGCAGAACCAAACTGTAAGTGGATCAGAGATCTGCCATGAGGGTGTGGTGAAGCTGGGATGGGCCAACTGCCAATTACGTGGGTGTGGGGTATTGTGGTCACTGTCTATGCAGCATACCCTGAGATATTAATCATGTGTGTTCAAGGCAAAGGTCCAGAAGAGCAAGCGGTGAGATGGAGTCACCAGCAACCGCACAGACTTTCACATCAGGAATTCTCTGCATCCAGTTTGCATCAGGTAGGTGGAAGAATGGGAAACTGCATTTTAATAAGGTGTGAATAAGTAATAATGAGAGTGTTAAGGAGTGATTATGCTTGCTAACAAGCCTCTTGCTGCTCTCCAGTGTGTATCTCACCTCACCATTCAGCATGTGGTTGGAAAATGGGGCTTTTGGTTCTCAGTGTCAATAAGTTCTTCATTGGACTTCTCACCTGATTTTCCCAACTTTCTCACCAAGGCTCATTTTGTTCAGGAGCTTGTACGATTCTGGCCAAAGGGCTGAATGGCCATGTGCAGTATTGGATGATTCAATAATTCTAGGAGCAGGCAGATTTCTTTGGTGCTATGTTAAATGAAGGGAATGGTCTGGGTGCTATGTGTGTGTAAAATTGATTGGGGCTCTCTTAACCTTCATACCCCTCTCTCTTGTTTCACATTACGCCCAGGCAAATTCATTCTTCAAAACTGATGCATGGATTCCTTCCCAGAAGTAGATAGAATATTTCCTGGAATGACTCCACAAAAAGGGGATATTGCAGAGGGTAATTTCTGTAAGCCTTTAAGATATCAGCTAGAGCATTGACTCACCGGATTGATTCAGTTTCAACTGCAGCTGTTACCACTCTTTGTGCGTTCTCTGTAAGATCATCCAGTGCAGCATTCAACAGCTTGTAGGCTGCAAGGTATGATGATCTTGCTGCAAAAGATGGAAGCAACAACTGGGATTGTGACAGAGGTAATCTCCACTGCTGATATGCTGTTGATCCTGAGCCTCTCTCTTCTTCTTGTTATATAGGGAATTATATCTGCCTCAACTAGGGGAATTGACACCACTGCTTTTAGTTTTTCTACAGGTTTTTCTGCAACGTTGGCCAGTCTTTGAAGAGAGGCATTGTTCAGACCTAGGCATTCATGGATTTTTTTTATTGTGTTAATCAGTATCACTCAAAGAACAGCCCAGGAGCTGAAAATGCTCCGATTGTCCCGGAAACTATTGCTACCATCCAAATTTGTTTCCTTAGCTCTTCCCTTTTCTTCTCCACAATCTTTGAATTTAAGTTTGGAAGAGCCAGTATGTGTACACTTCTTTTAATATTTGGAAGATCATCTTCAAGAGCTTTATTTAACAGATTAAAATCATACTGATTCAGATTGAAGCCTGACATCAAGAACACAAATGGTGATTGGATCCCTGCCTCTTGCAGCTTGCTGACACTGTCATTCCTGATCTTTTCCAGTGTGTTCACTTCATTAAATCTTCCTCTTCCTCTTCTCTCTGAATCAAGATCATTATCAATTTTAGATCGAATAAAGTAGAATTTCTTCCCCAGCTGTTTAATCTCTTTGGCAAGTATCACATCATTTTCTGTGAATCGACAGGCTGTGATAATGATGAAGAAATCATATATTTTAAAATTCATTGCCTTCAGTATTTATTAGCTGGAAACCTTGCCGTTCCAATTCCTGGCAGATCCCAGAAACAAACATGCGGCAGTTTGGGATGTTTGTGGTTTCTGTGGCCCCAGTTTCAGCTGCTTCCTCATCATTTCGCTGAAGCCCTCTCATTGCATTGATGAAGGTGGATTTTCCTGCACCAGAGTCTCCTGTTACTGCAATATTCAGCTCTGTGTTGTCCAGCTCAGATAACTTCTTCTGTATCAGTGGTATAACCTTTGTGACACCATGTTTTACAAAGGCATTCTTCATTTCATTAATCTCAGCCAGACTGAAGTATGAGGAGTTTGAAGACTGATCCATCTGATCTCTGAAAGAAGCATTTTATCAATATATATTTCAGCAGCAAGCTGTTACATTGTCAAAACATTCCTTCGCACTCACATCAAATGAATAAAGTGATGAAGCACAATAACTGTTGTTATGCAACAGGTTGTTTCAGCTAATTCATGGACTGCAATGTCCAAATCATGGGATGAATGATCAGCTAGATTGTCTGTTCTTGAAGCCAACCAGCCTTCCTTAGACACTTTAAATCTGTGTCCTGAGCTACAACAGCAGAGAAAGCACATTGACTGTTTTTCATATCAGTAGCGACTTCCCCTCATTTGCTTGTCCAAAACCCTCCCCATTAAATGTTATCAATCTGTCTAAACTCTACCAATTGGATGTCTCTCCAGTGTTCTCTGCAAGAATCAGTGAAATGATGTGTTTGGGGGATTGAGGGTTGGACAAAGCCTAAACTGAGGGCCCTGGTTCGTGAGACTAATCCCCCTGAGCTGAAAGGATGAAGAAGAGGGGAGGCTAATGGAGGTACATGAACAAGCACACTCTCACTACAAGTGATGCCACTGAGCAAGGGGCATGTGTTACAATCACAGGCTGAGCTGGAGCAGGAGGAACTGAAAAGATACAATACGAGGAGTTTCATGACCAACCTGGAGCTGGATCCTCCCATCCTCCGTCTCTGTCTGTCACTGCTTTCCCCGTCTGCCTGCCCAATGACTCAAGAAAGCCCTCCTCAGAAAGGGGGGAGAGGCCAGAGGCTCGTAGCTCCTTCCCTGATGTCGCTTCTTTGTCTTAGGTTGTGTTTAGTTTTCTCCTGTTAGAGGAAAGTAGATAGTGTGAGTGGCAGCACTTTATTTACCATCCGATAACTCACAAACCTGGTGTGAGGATTCATCCTTCATCAGAGTGAGGACAGGAACAGGAAACTAGAAAATTCATCCCGGAGCTTTTTACATCGTGGAGAGAGAGGTTCGATTAAAGTCTTGAGTCTGGTGGGACTTGCTCAAAAGAAGGATCTCTTCCAAAGAAGAGTCACACTGGACTCGAAATGGTACATTTGTTATTCTCTCCACTAATGCTGCTAGACCTGCTGAGCTTCTTGAGTACTTTCAAATCTTATTTCAGAATTTACCAAAGTTGTTTAAAGGGAAAAAAATCTTACGACTTGAGTCCCTCGTTTGCATATTTAATAGCTTACTGAAATCTAACTAAGATTATTCATGAAAGCTGGGTAGATGTTCTATTAATATTCAAGAAGGACATCTAGTCAATAGCAGGAAAATGATATGTTCAGTAGTTTGACATCAGTTATAAATAAATTGCTGGAAGAAGAAATTGAGCTATTTTTATGTGCTTCAGAAAATCTGAATTCCTGAGAAATACAACACCAATCTACATGGGTCATGTTGAATGGCTCATTGATTCTGACAGAATAGTTATCATGGCTAACCTCTGATTTTAAATCTAAAAAATTACTCAACTGTCTCATTTTAATATAGACTTTGAATTTTTGATTCCTAGGTATATTTTCTAAATAGGCAGTGCTATTCATATGCATGTTTTTGATTGTGGCGCAATTATCTTTGTGTGCTGTACCTGCACAAAGTGTAGATTCAGGTTACATCAGAATTATTTGCACATACCTAATATTTTTACATCATCAAACCAAATGGCGTTCCATTCATTAGGAGTCTGTGTGATTCTGAAAATTTCCACTGTTGACATTTGTCCATCCACAGACTCAATAACTTACCTTTTCACGTCTCATAAATTGTCAACACGCATTGACAAAATGAATAAAACATCGACTTCAGAGATAGTAGGAACTGCCGATGCTGGTGAATCTGAGATAACAAGGTGAGGAGCTGGATGAACACAGCAGGCCAAGCAGCATCAGAGGAGGAGGAAG
>NC_063345.1:67458814-67459911 GCF_021869965.1 Rhincodon typus
GCTGAAGATTGCTACGAATGTCACAGCCTTATCTTTTGTACTGACATTATGATTACCCCAAACAGTAAGAAAATCAAAGTGATAGAAAAGACAATTAGACTGAACAATAACCTTGAATTTCAATGAAATCTAATGTTGCAACTACCTCAGCATCAGCCAGTTTGGAGAAGTCTGACTGGTTTCCAATGTAGAATTCAATTCCTTTCAATGCTCCCTCCAGAGTAAGCCCTCTGATCAGGAGTATAGTCAGAACCACGTAAGGGAATATCACAGTCAAATAAACCACCTGAATGTAGAGAGAAACAGGTCAGATTTCCCTGCATTACTGATGCAATGTTGACTGTATTGGATCCAGCTGAAAGGTAAACTAATCGAAGTGTCATCAAGCAGTGAATTAGGCAGAAAGTAACTGGAAAATTAATAACTGCATCATGACTATATTTAAAATTAAACTACATATTTGAAGTGAAGCTGAAGAACACAATATCATTTTAACAATTGTATATTTCAGTCAAGAATGCAAGATATTTAAACAAAACATTTGACCAGAGTGTGATGAATGTATTTATTTCCTTTCATTTACTCATCAGCTTTCTTTCCCATTCCCATGCTCCAGACAAATCTCATTGCACCATCAGAAAACCCTGACCTTGATCTGTTCAATGACTTCCCCCAGCCTTACCCAGCCTTCCAGAGCGATTGGAAGTTTCCCCAGAGTCTACATATCAGAGATGGTATCAAGCTATTCCGCTATCAACCAGTACCTCCTCAGTAACAGAGACAACAAGGTGCAGGGCTGGATGAACACAGCAGGCCAAGCAGCATCATAGGAGCAGAGAGGCTGACGTTTCGGGCTTAGACCCTTCATCAGAAAAGGGGGAGGGGAAGGGGGTTTTGAAATAAATAGGGAGAGAGTGGGAGGTGGATAGAAGAGGGATAGAGGAGAGGATAGGTGGAGAGGAAACAAACAGGTCGAAGAGGCGGGGATGGAGCCAGTAAAGGTGAGTGTAGGTAGGGAGTTAGGAAGGGGATAGGTCTGTCCAGGGAGGACGGACAGGTCAAGGGGGCGGGATGAGGTTGGTCGGTAGGAGATGGAG
>NC_063345.1:67460011-67460878 GCF_021869965.1 Rhincodon typus
GGCGGGGATGGAGCCAGGAAAGGTGAGTGTAGGTAGGGAGTTAGGAAGGGGATAGGTCAGTCCAGGGAGGACGGACAGGTCAAGGGGGCGGGATGAGGTTGGTCGGTAGGAGATGGAGGTGCGGCTTGAGGTGGGAGGAGGGGATAGGTGGGAGGAAGAACAGGTTAGGGAGGCAGGGACGAGCTGGACTGGTTTTGGGATGCGGTAGGGGGAGGGGAGATTTTGAAACTTGTGAAATCCACATTGATACCATTGGGCTGCAGGGTTCCCAAGCGGAATATGAGTTGCTGTTCCTGCAACCTTCGGGTGGCATCGTTGTGGCACTGCAGGAGGCCCAGGATGGACATGTCGTCTGAGGAATGGGAGGGGGAGTTGAAATGGTTCGCGACTGGGAGGTGCAGTTGTTTATTGCGAACCGAGCGTAGGTGTTCTGCAAAGCGGTCCCCGAGCCTCCGCTTGGTTTCCCCGATGTAGAGGAAGCCACACCGGGTACAGCGGATGCAGTATACCACATTGGCAGATGTGCAGGTGAACATCTGCTTGATGTGGAAAGTCTTCTTGGGGCCTGGGATGGGGGTGAGGGAGGAGGTATGGGGGCAGGTGTAGTACTTCCTGCGGTTGCAGGGAAAAGTGCCGGGTGTGGTGGAGCTGGAGGGGAGTGTGGAGCGGACAAGGGAGTCACGGAGAGAGTTGTCCCTCTGGAAAGCAGATAAAGGTGGGGAGGGAAAGATGTCTTTGGTGGTGGGTCGGATTGCCCATTCAACTCCCCCTCCCATTCCTCAGACGACATGTCCATCCTGGGCCTCCTGCAGTGCCACAACGATGCCACCCGAAGGTTGCAGGAACAGCAACTCATATTCCGCTTGG
>NC_063345.1:67460978-67540125 GCF_021869965.1 Rhincodon typus
TTTCAACTCCCCCTCCCATTCCTCAGACGACATGTCCATCCTGGGCCTCCTGCAGTGCCACAACGATGCCACCCGAAGGTTGCAGGAACAGCAACTCATATTCCGCTTGGGAACCCTGCAGCCCAATCACTTTGGGCTCTAGCTCACTCATGGTTCCTTGTTTGTTTAGCAGCACTTGTTGCTTCAGTTTCTGCCTCTCTGGAGCCTTTTCCAAGGTGTGAGGAGTTTTCCCCAGGCTGGCAGAACTGGATCTACAACTTACAGGTCACTCCAGGATTCCGAATCTCCGTCACTCATGCAATTACACATCGACACTTCAGGTTCAGAAACACCCCTGAGTGAGCTGCTTGTCTCCACATCATCCACCAGATTCCTGGCCTCAAGCAACTCCTATCCCTCTGTGGACTGTATTCTGAGTCTGCCCTTGCTCCTTCCACAAACCCCTTCCCCCCAGCAATTGGTTTGACAGCATTGGTGTTGAAATCTGTGTCCAGTTGCTTAACGATTCAATGGACCTCAGTTTACCACACATCCTGGATCTTATTCTCACCCCTACATTTCCACTTCGCAGGAATACCTTTGTGCCAATTGGAAGGTCAGTCCACCTCATGATTGGATACTTTCTTTCTTCTCAGTGATTCCCTCTTAGTCTCTTGGATGTCATCTCCACACATGGGTGTGATGTTTGATTATCCAGTCATTGACCTGGCCATCCCCAATCAGTGGTTGTGGTGAGCACAATCTGATGGTCCACAGAATAGATTGAGTCGTGTCCAAAGAAGAGATGACATGGTAGATATCAATTGAATGACTGTAGGATATTAGAAACATAAACAAACTCCAGAACGTATTCAGGCTATTTTGCTTCCATTGTTTAGGACTCCTTCATCAACTGACACTAACTTGGTGGATGTTGGGCTTTCCAGTAGTGGTGAAGTCTTCTGATGTCCTTGTCCATCAGCTGAAGCTGCCTGAGGTCCTTTTTCAAAATAGATAGCAAAGGTGAAACCACATCTGGCTCTACTTATCCAGACGTGCTTTGGATTTCACTCATAAGTACAATGGTAACACTCCACAGAATTTTAGTCCAAACGTCATAAAGAATTGATCAAGAATGCGGTCTTTGACTTGGGGTATAGGCATGGTGTCTAACACAGCCTGCTTCGGCCAGGCAGGGAGAGTTTGTTGGAGCCATCATGGGGGAATGCCTGGATGAGGAAAGAGACAAGAATCAGCGTCAACTCTCCAGCAAAACTTTCACAGTGAAACTGGTGAGTAATGGTGCCACCCGCTCTGTGTTAATTAGGCATGATGCTTCCATCTTGCCAAATGTCACACTTACTGTGGAGCAAATCCCTATCACTGTGTACAACACTGGCCTATCCCTGAAGGAACTATTAACCCCTAGTGTTTCACTTAGGTTTACATCACTGTGTGGACTGACAGACAGCTCCCTGATGTTAACTACTTTTCCCAAGTCTTGGAATGAAATCTTTCCCCATGATCCTAATGATGCAAACCCTTGCTTTGAATAAAAAGAACTGAGATATGTTACTACTGGGTCTTCTCAAGTCCTATCTGGTCATTTCCATCCTTCACATCCACTGCTCAGCGGTCTTTCAGTATCCTGTCTTCTGACCAATCAGAAGGACAGGTGTGGGAAGACAATGTGACTGAGCAACTTCACCAGCTTGAGGTGCACAGAATCCAGATCCTCTACTTCCGCTTGCACTCAGAAAATCTGTGCTATCACTGTGTCAGGCTACAGCTTTCCCCAAAACAAAATCCTTGTTAGTACCTCAAAGATCCACTGTAGACTTCTTTGCACATCAGTACCTCTTCCCATTCTGCTGTGATCACTGCGCTTCTTCAATTTAATTGAATGCCTTGACTTTGAGAGTCTCATTACTGGTTTGAAATTCCTCCATGGCCTTTTCTTCAGTACCACTGTAATCTCCTCCAGCTCCAAAGTGCCCTCAAATATCTACACCTACTTATGTGTGATCATTTAAGAATGAAGCAATTTTAATTGCCCCACTATTAGGCTTAGAGTCACTGCTGCCTGATCCTGTGCTCTGAAATTCCCTCCCTCGACCTCTCCATCTTCTTCCACTAAGATGTAACTTGAAATCTATATTCTTGACCAAGCACTTGGAAACCTGCCTAAATAGCTCTTTTGTGGCTTACTGTGTTATTTTCTTTTATAATGCTCGCATGAAGAGTCTTAAGATATTTATATTGAGAGGGTATATTATAAAAATAAGTTGTTGTTTATACTGATAAATCTACTGAGCATCTCCTTTCAGGACAACGTATCTTTCCCGAGTATGGTATCTAGAGCTGCGTTTTAATACTGAAGAAGTTCAGTTCACACATCCCTGATATTTCAATGATCCAGGCTTTATTTAACCACTATTATTTCCAGTTTTTCAGCATCTTGAAAATGCCCTGTTCGATCCCCATTGTCTGGATGATCTGTCATATACATTCTCAAACTAACACAGCTTGAACCCTACACCTGTCTGGAATTAGCTCTCAACAGGTTTCAGTGAAAATGAAACTCCCAGCATCAAAATGAAATTGTTGGAAAGAAGGACCCTTTGACTTAAATGTGGTGTGGTGTGTAATCAGAGGGGAAATTTCTCTCACGGGAGATGAAGATGTAAACGTTACAGAGATAGCAACATGAAACAATGATATCTGTCCTGGTGATCCTTGTCACAGTGCAGCAGTCATTGTAGGGGAGATATTCACATGTGATTTGGTGAGAAGGGAAGCCGGGAGTCAGGCATGGAGTGGCTCACCCTTGTCTCCAAGCTGCCTATTGTTGAAACATGGTAGTGTGTAGGTGGTTATAATGGTTTACTAATGTAGGATAACAGAATCATGACTCCTGCAGGAATGCCAGGCATTCTCCAATATAATACTCTAATGGTCTGGAGCATTCTCATTTGAGAAGTGGCATTAGTAGTGTATGTGCTTACAATCCTTCGTTCCTTGCATCAGTCCAAAGGGAACTATCCCAGAGAAGCTAAGTGCCCAGACTTCCTGATTCTGTGCTTCTGATTCTATACTAGTGTGCAGGTCTCAGTAGCAGCAGCACACAGTGACCTGAGTGGTACAGCTGGTGTGGACTTGTTGGGCCGAATGGCCTGTTCCACTGTGGGGATTCTGTGATTGTAGCCAGGAAGGATCCTGAGCTGGAGTATTGAGGACCACAGTGAGCTTGGTGGCCACTGGCATCGCCTCCCTTCTCAGCTATGCAGCTGCAGGATTCCATTGGAGGATGTGGCTCTGCTCATTGATCACGTTCTTGGTAAAGTGTAGCCACCGCAGTGTAGCCTGAGAGGAACGTAACAGAAGAGCTCCCTGGAGGTCCTTGATGGATACAGCCTTTTGAGAATCTTGCTCCTTTGTACCGTGAACACAGCATTCCATCTTCACACCATTTCCCGGTCAGTCTGCGATCCTACAGGAACTACAACCATTGCCTCTGTTACTGAGATAATACAGTGTGGAGCTCCACACTGTGTTATCTCTGACTCCAGCATCGGCAGTTCTTACTGCCTCTGTTCCAGAGATAAGTATTGTTTTCTTGACGGGCTATCAACTTCTCTGACCTCCATGCCAAGATTCAGCATCATTCGTAATTAATTCAAAAAGCCGATAAACTGTTCCATTACCACAGCACTTCCACTAACCTTGGACCTGCAGAAGAAAGTCAAACAGTTACTTTCTCCTGCTGATATTTTAAAAAAGCACAGATTTGGGTGGAAGGGGGATGAGGAGATCCTGCAATGAGCTAAACATACAGCTGTGTGATAACTCGACGTGCAAGGTGCAGACAGGCTGGTTTTCAAATCAATGTTAGACTGGGACTGATGTTGCTATATGCTCACACTGTATACTTCTCTGTGTATGTGAGTGCATGCCCAGTGTGTCTGAACCACAGCCCTTCCCAATGTGGCAATCTGTGCAAAGCTCCCTCTGTTCAAAATCAACACAGAGGTACCTCCCCATCTCAGGCCATTTCTGTTAAATACTTTTCCCCTCTCGCATGGAACTGAGCAGGGCTGTGAGACTGGTATTTGTGACCAGAATATATTTGTGACAGCTTGGCAATCGCAGGAGATTTCAGTGAAAGTGAAACTTCCAAAAAAGAATGGCCACTTGTTAAAACAAAGGTTCAGCCACAGTGGATCCCAAATAAATAGTTGATCTCTCACTCTGAAAATTTCTGAAGTCATAATCAAACTCGAAATGCCACCTACATTCGTCTCTCCACAGATTCTGCCAGACCTGCTGAGTTTCTCCAACATTCTCTGTGTTTGTTTCAGATTTCCAGCATACACAGTATTTTGCCTTAATTTAAAATAATCCATCTTTTCAGTAAAGGAGTCAAAGCTAACCTCATTAAATTATTTTAAAGGATGATTTTTGAAACTCAGGAATTTGAGTCTATCCTCACGGTTCCTCCCACACTGCGAAAAACTAGTCTTTCCTTTCATTGCACTTTAATTCCCTGTTTCAAACTTGCAGCATGTGAGTTTCTGTTTCAGGATCGTAAACAGTCAGTTCTGTGGATGACGGGAGCAATTCCATCAGCACGGTCTGAATCCAAACAAGGAGCTAATGAACTGTAAGATTGAAAAGTAGGGAACAGAAGATTGATTTAAACTGGAAAGGAAAGAGGACAGGACAATAGATCTATCAAAAGTAGTACGTAGACAACTAATAAACAAGGGAGGTAAAATATAAATACAATTTATTGAGCATAAAGCATGCAGCGGATGAGGGAGTAAGTGAGGAAAATTGAATAGTAGCAGGCAGTGAAATGAATAAAGGAATAGAATTACTATTTAGAATCATAGAGTTATACAGTGCAGAAAAGGTGCTTCAGCCCATCGAGTCTGCAACAAAAACAACTTCCACTAAAATCGTGTTAATCACAATTTCCTGCACTTGTCCCATATCCTTGAAAGTTATGATAATTGAAGTACTCATCCAAATATATTTTTAAATTTTGTAAAGTTTCAGACTCAAATCCCCTTTGAATCTCCTGCCCCTACCCTAAAACTATGCCCATTTGTGATTGACCCCTCAACCAAGGGGAACAGCTGCTCTCTATTCACACTGTCCATACCCCTCATAATCTTATACACCTCAATCATGTCGCCGCTCGGTCTTATCTCCCCTAGAGAAAACAATCTAAGCCTATCTAATTTCTCTTTGTAACTGAATTTCTCCATCCCAGGCAACATCCTGGTGAACCTCCTCTGTACCCCGTCTTATGTTATCACATCCTTCCTCTAGTGAGGTGACCAGAACTGTACACAATACTCCAGCTGTGACCTATCCAACGCTCTGTACAACTCTACCTTGCTCTTATACGCTATGCCATGACTTATGAAAGCAAGTGTCAACTTGGGGAACAAAAAACGCAAGAGCTTGTCATGTAAAATATAAATTAAGCAGGTAAAGTATAATAAAACAACATTCTGGATGTTTTAAAGATAGCAAGAACTGCAGATGCTGGAATCAGAGATAACATAGTATGGAGCTGGAGGACCACAGCAGGCCAGGCAGCATCAGAGGAGCAGAAAAGTTGACATTTCGGGTCGGAATCCTTCTTCAGAAATTTCACAACTCCACACTGTGTTATTTCTGAATGCTTTAATTGTGCGCAGCACCCAATCCTTGGGATGTCATTTTATGTGGAGAACCTCACCATCAGCTGATAATGCTCCAGATCTTGATAACTATAAAAGAACCTCCAATTCTTGTTATCTCTGAGTGACTAAAAACCCTACTGAGAAGCCTCTTTCAAGGATGCCAACTTGAACTAGTTGTCCTCTTCCCTCTGAAAAGACTTCAGTGGATCCTGTCCCACTGCAACCCAGTGGTGATCTCCTCCCACCTATCTACCCTACCCCTCCCACAGAACTATCCCCACTACCCCCTACCTGCATCCACCTATCACCATCCCACCCACTTTCCTCCAGCCCCACCCCTCCTCCCTCTATGTATTTCTGAGCTCCCTTCTCCCTTCCCTGTCCTGATGAAGGGTCCCGACCTGAAATGTCGAATTTCCTGCCCCACTGATGCTGCCTGACCTGCTATGTTCCTCCAGCTCCATACTGAATACAGACTCTGACTCCAGTGTGTGCAGTTCTTGCTATCTCTGAGGCTCTACATTAACATTGTCAATAACATAAGACATCAGAGCATAAAGGCAAAGTATATGTTTTTTCAACACTATGTTTTACTTGTTTAACATTTCTGATCTCACTGAGTTTACTTTATCCTTTTGTGTATCATTATTATTAGTTCGGTCTTGCTTTGTCAGAGAGATTTTCTTTTACATTTAGTCTTTTGTGGAATGTCAGCATTTGCTGTCCGTACCTAATTGACTTTGAACTGAGTGGTTTGTTCATAGGTGGATAAGAGTCAACCAGTGGTTCTGTACATCAGTGCCAATCAGAGTCCTGCCATTAACTGTATACTTTTCCTTAACATTTGATCTCCCAAAGGGCAACAACTCACACTTACCCGGATTAAACTCCAACTTTCATTTCTCTGCCTATATCGGCAACTGATCTATATTCCACTGTATCACTTGACAAACTCCAACACTATCCACAACTCCACTAAACTTTGTATCACCTGCAAACTTACTGACCCACCCAACTACATTTGCATCCAAGTCATTTAAATATATTCAAAACAACAGAGATCCCAGTATGGATGCCTATGGAACACCGCTAACCATGGACATCCCAGCCCGAAAAATTCTTTTCCATCACTACTCTCTGCCTCCAATGGGCAAGCAAATTCTGAATTCACGGGGCCAGCTCACCATGGATCCCATGCATCTTAATTTTCTGGATAAGCCTACCACTAGGGACCTTGTCGCAAGTCTTACTAAAATCTATGTAGACAATATCCACTGCTCTACCCCTATCGATCACTTTTTTGCCTCCTCGAAATATTCAGTCAAGTTAGTAAGACACCACCTGCCCTGCACAAAACCATGATAACTGTCCCTAATTAGGTCATACTTTTCCAAATGCATGTAAATGCTATATGCGAGAATTCTGTCTAATAGCTTCCCAACCACTGATGTGAGACTCATCGGGATATAATTTCCTGTATTATCCTTATTGCCTTTCTTAAACAGACGATAACATTGGCTACTTGCCAATCCTCAGGACCTCTCCAGTGGCCAAAGAGGACATAAAGATCTTGATCAAGGCCCCAGCAATCTCCTCTCTTGCCTCTCTCAACAACCTGGAGTAGATATCATCCGGCTCTGGGGACTTATCCAACTTAATTCTCTTCAAGAGACCCAACACCACTTCTTTCTTGATCTCAAAATGCCCAAGCATATTAGCATGCTCCACACAAATCTCACTATCCTCCACATCCTTCTGCTGAGTGAATACTGATGCAAAGTACTGATTTAGGATCTCACCCACATCCTCTGCCTCCAAGAACAAGTTCTCTCCTTTATATCCTTGAGTGGTCCTACCTTCTCCCTAGTTATCCACTTGTTTTTAGTATATGTATAGAATTTCTTTGGATTGTCTTTAACCCTAGTTGCCAAGGTCATTCCAAGGTCTTGCTCTCCTAATTCTCTGCTTGAGTTCTTTCCTGCTTTCTTTACATTCCTCAGGGGCCCTGTCCAATGTTTGCTCCCTATACCTTATATATGCTTCTTTTTTTTCCTTTTGACTTAATTCACAACCTCCCTCATTATCCAAGGGTCCCTTACCTTGCCATCCTTGCCCTTTCTCCTTACTGTAACATGCCGGTCCTGAACTCTCATCAGTAGGGCTTTAAATAATTCCCACATTTGAAATGTGGACTTGCTTGATGACAGCTCCTCTCAATTAACACTCCCTAACTCTTGCCTCAAACTGATGTTATTTGCCCTCCCTCAGTTTAGTACCTTGCCACTTATCCTTATTCATAGCTATCTTAGAACTTAAGGAGTTGTGATCACTGTTTCCAAAATGCTTTCCCACTGAAAGGTCAGTCACCTGGCCAGGATCATTAGCCAATACAAGATCCAGTATGGGCCGTCCTCTACTTCGACAAACAACATACTGTTTCAAGAAACCCTCTCCGATGCATTTAACGAATTTTGCCCTGTCTATGCCTCTTGCTCTAAGGGAGTCCCAGTCAATATTTGGGAAGTTAAAGTCACCCACTATGACAACTCTGAGATAGCAAGAACTGCTGATGTTGGACTCAGAGATAACACAGTGTGGAGCTGGTGGAACACAGCAGGCCAGGCAGCATCAGAGGAGCAGAAAAGTTGATGTTTCGGGTCGGGACCCTTCTTCAGAAATGGGACGTTCCCCAGCCCCACTCCTCCTCTCTCTATTTATTTCAGACACCCCTTCCTCCTCCCTCATTTCTGAAGAAGGATCTCGACCCGAAATATCAGCTTTCCTGCTTCTCTGATGCTGCCTGGCCTGCTATGTTCCTTCAGCTCCACGCTGTGTTTTCACAATGACAACTCTGTTTTTATTGCATATTTCCATAATCTACCTGTTTGTTCCTCAATGTCTCAGTGTCTATTGGGGGACTATAGTATAATCCTATCAGAGTGATTGCACCCATCTGATTTTTGAGCTCTGAAGGAAATTAATCGGATAATACATGGGGCTGAATTTTACCAGAAGTTGTCTAGGTATCAATTTCAGAGAGTTTCATGGAGAGTTTATCTCTGTGAACCCAAGCAGGTTACTTCATACCATCATCCACAATTCGCTTCATTAACGCTGCATCACTCCTCCATCATACACCCCTCCCCACCCCGGGCATCTGATGTTCTCTTTTGCCAGAGGACACTACTAGGATGTCATGGGATTCCTGGCATCAATGCCATGGGTAAAGCCCAGCTGTACACCAGGTCAAGAGCAGTCAGTCTTCAGTTGGCCTTCACAGTGCAAATACAGTGGGAGGGGAACCGAAAAGAAATGATTCTCAGGGCATAAAGGTGACATTTCAGTGAAATTACATATTCATAACTGAATTGCTGTTAAGAACTAAACTACTAGGCTTCCCATTCTTAGCCACAATTCAGCCTCTTCTTTCCCACAATACCTATTGAAGCCTACCATTGTCTCTTGGTTCAATGTGGGAGTGTGCAATCAATGAGTGAGCACTGCACCCAATTCACATCTATTGGAGCTGGCTGTCAATGAGTCCTTTTAGAGCTGATGTAATTCAAAGCTGCAGCACCACATCATGCCGAAGATGATGTTACTCTCTCAATGTCCTTATCTTCCTCCTTGGAAGATTGCTGTCAGTCTTCCAGTTTTTGAGCATCCATCACATCCCCTCTCTGCCTGTTCCAGTTATGCAGAGCACAACAAGCTAGGAATGTTCACTAATTACTGCCTGGTGGGGACTCTGAGGTCAAACCCCCAGACCAATCCAGTCATTGGAATCTTATCTTCAACAGGTTTATTGTCTGTTCCTGTTGGCCCTCATTGAAGAATGGTCTGCATTTTAACTATGTTTACCTCAGTCAGGGTATTGAGTATTGGGGTCATCAACCATGCTTGTCGGGTGCAGCCACTGCCTCCCAGTCACCATCCTTGTGAGGTAGCCATCCTGTGACAGTTTCATACAATGTGACATGGAGAATTCCAAGAATATGGACCATGGAATGTCTCAATAGGCACCTTTGACACAGGAACTTGACTCTGATGAATGCACCACAAGCCAGATTGTGCATGTACAGCTGGAGATTATAAGTGCTAGATGATAATTGATACTTTGTTCTCCCCATCCCCATATCACACAAGATAAGCATTTTTGCATAAAGCAACATGTTGGTAACCAGGTGCAGTTCAAGATGAGAGGGCATCAATTCTGTGTCTTCCATGCGGTCTTTGGGAACTTGGATCATCTTTATGCACTGTGGTCTGCAGATGCTACTTCTAAGATCCCCTGTGATTACTTCTGCTGAACAGAGATGACCTTCTTCAATAACACAACCCATGGTGAAGATCACTTGTGACCAGGATTTGTATCCCATAGAGTTATACACTGTATGTATTTCAGATGCACAGTGCTGTTATTACAGATAGCTAGTGTCAGTGAACCTCTCTCCCATGGTAACCCAATTCCCTCATTATGTGCTGAGTATCTCACTTTCACAATTACTGTTCTCCAACACACTGTCTCCATTCCACACAATTAACTTCCCCAACTTCCCCACCACAGCAGTGGCCCCTTGACTTTCATTTAGCTGGCACCCAGGAATGGCTATAGCCTATCCCCCTGACCAACTGAATGGACAGCCTGACTGATGACTGTCCAGACCCTTGGCTGATCTGTGTGCAGCTCCCTGATTGATTTACCACATCTGCCTGGACTTGTTGCACTGTGCATGCAGGACTGACAGAGGCCCACTCTCCAGACTGTAATGATATGGACCACCTGACCCTGATCAACCCAAGTGACCAATTGGCCATGTTCATGTCCCTGGGCTACTATCAGACAATGTCCTTGAATGACTGTGCCAGGACACCCTGACTCAAGGTTGTCTCAGTTTGGCCTGACAGAGGATGTTCCCCTGAGACTTAGAGACAAGGCCATTTAGTTGATGCACAATCAGTGCACTTTACTGCATAGGTTACTGGCACATGTCGCAGGTATAATATCGACGTTGCACAATGCCGTACAATGAGATATCCATCCCCTGGACTAAACACTGTTAAAGCTGCCTGCCTTTGTTTAAACTCATCAGTAAGACAAGACTGTTAGACTTTAAGCTCTGTTTGAAACATTAAGCCGTAATATCCCTATGGTGTGGAAAGAATTCATTCGGCCCATCGAGTCCTCACCAATCCACCCCCATACCCCATCCCTGTGACTGCACATTTACCATGGCTAACCCACCCAGCCTGCACATCCCTGGACACTATGGACAATTTAGCATGGCCAATCCGCCTAACCTGCGCGTTTGGATGTGGCAGGAAATTGCAGCCTGCAGTGGAAACCCACGCAGACACGGGGAGAATGTGCAAACTCCCCACAGAAAATTACCTGGCACTGTGAGGCAGCAGCGCTATATACTGTGCCACCGTCAGGGCAAAGCACAACAAAAGCAAGGTAAGACAAGGTTTGTTGGAGATGCAATTAGCATCCAAGCAGGCACAAAGTGAGAGAGCACTGAGAGGGCAAGTGAAGAGTTCTGAAGAGCATCCTGGACCCCTCCATGAGCTGGCTGCCTGTTCCTGCACACAGTGTCCTGACAGCAGCAGCATTGCAATGAAAGGTGTCGCTGTGCTCGATGCTGCAGCATTGGGGATTAGAGGTGTGCCATGAGGGTTCAGTGATGTTAGTATGTGTTCAATGCCAAAGATCAGGGATGGGGGTGCAGATTGCCATTGCCTGTAGAGTGCCCTGAGATGTCAGTAATTGATGGAAGTCCAGAGGAGCAAGCAGTGACCTGGAGTCACCTAGTAACTGCTCAGACTCCCATTTCGGGAATTGCCGGGGCAGGGTGGGGTGGTGGGGTGTTCGTGGGATAAACTCCATATGAATGATTTGGGATTAGTGAAAATAGCACGCTAACACATTCAAATTAATGTTAATAAATCTGACATTGCTCACCAGTGAGACATCTCACAGTTCAAAACCTGATTAAAGAATCAGGCTAGAGATACTAGGAACTGCAGATGCTGGAGAATCTGAGACAACAAGGCGTAGAGCTGGATGAACACAGCAGGCCAAGCAGCATCAGAGGAGCAGGAAGGTTGATGTTTCGGGCCTAGACCCTTCTTCAGAAATGGGGGAGGGGAAGGCGGTTCTGAAATAAATAGGGAGAGAGGGGGAGGCGGATAGAAGATGGATAGAGGAGAAGATAGGTGGAGAGGAGACAGACAGGTCAAAGAGGCGGGGATGGAGCCAGTAAAGGTGAGTGTAAGTGGGGAGTTAGGGTGGAGATAGGTCAGTCCAGGGAGGATCGACAGGTCAAGGGGGCGGGATGAGGTTAGTAGGTAGGAGATGGGGGTGGGGCTTGAGGTGGGAGGAGAGGATAGGTGAGAGGAAGAACAGGTTAGGGAGGCGGGGACAAGCTGGGCTGGTTTTGGGATGCGGTAGCAGGAGGGGAGATTTTGAAGCTTGTGAAATCCACATTGATACCATTGGGCTGCAGGGTTCCCAAGCGGAATATGAGTTGCTGTTCCTGCAACCTTCGGGTGGCATCGTTGTGGCACTGCAGGAGGCCCAGGATGGACATGTCGTCTGAGGAATGGGAGGGGGAGTTGAAATGGTTCGCGACTGGGAGGTGCAGTTGGTTAGTGTGAACCGAGCGTAAGTGTTCTGGAAAGCGGTCCCCAAGCCTCCGCTTGTTTTCCCCGATGTAGAGGAGGCCACAACGGGAACAGCGGATGCAGTATACCACATTAGCAGATGTGCAGGTGAACATCTGCTTGATGTGGCAAGTCTTCTTGGGGCCTGGGATGGGGGTGAGGGAGGAGGGATGGGGGCAGGTGTAGTACTTCCTGCGGTTGCAGGGAAAAGTGCCGGGTGTGGTGGGGCTGGAGGGGAGTGTGGAGCGGACAAGGGAGTCACAGAGAGAGTGGTCCCTCCGGAAAGCAGATAAGGGTGGGCAGGGAAAATGTCTTTGGTGGTGGGGTCGGATTGCAGATGGCGGAAGTGTCGGAGGATGATGCGTTGGATCCGGAGGTTGGTGGGGTGGTACGTGAGACGAAGGGTATTCTTTTTTGGTTGTTATTGCGGGGACGGGGTGTGAGGGATGAGTTGTGGGAAATGCGGGAGACATGGTTGAGGGCGTTCTCGACCACTGAGGGGGGGAAGTTGCGGTCCTTGAAAAATGAGGACACCTGAGATGTACGGGAGTGGAATGCCTCATCCTGGGAGCAGAAGCGGCAGAGGCAAAGGAATTGGGAATAGGGGATGGCATTTTTGCAGGAAGGTGGGTGGGAGGAGGTGTATTCTAGGTAGCTGTGGGAGTCGGTGAGCTTGAAATGGATATCGGTTTCTAGGTGGTTGCCAGAGATGGTGACAGAGAGGTCCAGGAAGGAGAGAGCGGTATTAGAGATGGTCCAGGTGAACTTCAGGTTGGGGTAGAAGGTGTTGGTGAAGTGGATGAACTGTTCGAGCTCCTCGTGGAAGCACAAGGCGGCGCCAATACAGTCATCAATGTAGCGGAGAAAGAGGTGGGGTGTAGGGCCAGTGTAGGTACAGAAGAGGGAGTGTTCCACTTAACCTACAAAGAGGCAGGCATAGCTTGGGCCCATGTGGGTACCCATGGCCACCCCCTTTGTCTGTAGGAAGTGGGAGGAATTGAAAGAGAAGTTGTTGAGGGTGAGGACGAGTTCGGCTAAGCAGATGAGGGTGTTAGTGGAGGGGTACTGGTCGGGCCTGTGGGATAGGAAGAAGCGAAGGGCCTTTAGGCCATCTGTTTGGGGAATGCAGGTGTATAGGGACTGGACGTCCATGGTAAAGATGAGGTGTTGGGGACCGGGGAATTGGAAGTTCTGAAGGAGGTGGAGGGCGTGGGTGGTGTCACGGACATAGGTCGGGAGTTCCTGGACCAAGGGGGAGAAAATGGAGTCAAGATAGGTGGAGATAAGTTCGGTGGGGCAGGAGCAGACGGAGACAATGGGTCAACCAGGGCAGTCAGGTTTGTGGATTTTGGGAAGGAGATAGAAGCGGGCGGTGCGGGGTTGGGGAACGATGAGGTTGGAGGTTGTGGGTGGGAGGCCACCTGAGGTGATGAGGTTGTGGATGGTTTGGGAGATGATGGTTTCGTGCTCGGGGGTGGGGTCATGATCAAAGGGGCGGTAGGAGAAGGTGTCAGAGAGTTGGTGCCTGGCCTCGGCGATGTAGAGGTCAGTGCACCATACTACAACTGCGCCTCCCTTGTCCGCGGGTTTATGGTGATGTTGGTATTGGAGCGGAGGGAGCGGAGGGCTGCATGTTCTGCGGGGGAGAGGTTGGAGTGGGTGAGAGGGGTGGAGAGGTTGAAGCGATTGATGTCACGACGGCAGTTGAAGATGAAGAGGTCGAGGGAGGGTAGGAGGCCTTGGGGTGGTGTCCAAGAGGAGGTGGTGTGTTGGAGGTGGGAGAAGGGGTCAGTAGAGGGAGGGTTAGTCTCACAGTTGAAGAGGTAAGCACGGAGGCAGAGGCGACGGAAAAACTGCTCTAAGTCCAAACGTGACCAGTATTCGTTGATCTGTGGGTGGAGGGGGACAAAGGTGAGCCCTTTACTGAGGACTGACCGTTCGCCCTCAGTAAGGGGGAGGTCTGGGGGGATGGTGAAGACCCGGCAGGGCTGGGCGCTGCTGTCTCCTCTGGAGCTGCTGGCTGTGGAGGCGGTGGGCGGAGCGAAGCGACGTCGGCGTCAGTGGTGGGCCATGCGGCGTTGGCTGTGGGTGGAGTTACGTTGGTGGTGGTGGGCGGAGCGGAGTAGGCGGCAGCAGCAGAGGTGACGGTAAGTGCATCTTCAGTGTCTGTGGTGTTGGCCTCAGAAATGGAGGCGGTGGCATCAGCAGCGATGGCGTTCGCCATCCCGGAACTGGTGTACCCGGCGGCGGCAGATGTGACGTCATCTGTGGGTGCTCCAACAGTGGCCACATGGCCAATGGCGGTGGGCATATTGTGGGGAAGGTCCCTGGGTAGGGTTGGGGATTTGGGAGGTGGAGGAAGCCCATTTTGGATGGTAGGCACCAGTAAGTTTACTGTACTTAAGGTTTTTAGTGTCCAATAAAGCTGTGTAGAATTGTGAGTTCAGGTTGTGCATCCTACGAAGAATAAAAAATAGGAGAGGTCCTTTGCAGGTCTGGGAGAGGGAGGCTGTGAGCTGGGGTAGGCTTGATTGTCGTGCCAGGAGATGCCGGCGCATTGCTGCGAGTGTGTGTTTCAGGAGTCGCAGGGAGAAACGCTTCTGAAGGATCTCAATGGTCTGAATGTAGACATTGTCATGGTTGGGGCCAAATTGGGAAAGCGTGAATGTGGACTGTAGTCCATTGGAGATGATCTGGTTCTGTAGGCAGGTACTAAGAAAGGTGATGTGGCTGTAGTACCTGGTTTGCTTCAGGACATGGTCGAGCAGTTTTAAGGCCGAAGAGATTACAAGAGAGTTGCAGTGGGAGAGAGATCCCATGAGGTTTGTCCGGAGGGAGGATGGTAACTTCTTCAGGGTAGGCATCCTTAGAAGAGGCTTCGCAGTGGGGTTAAAATTGTATCAGAGATAGTAGGAACTGCAGATGCTGGAGAATCTGAGATAACAAGGTGTAGAGCTGGATGAACACAGCAGGCCAAGCAGCATCAGGGGACCAGGAAGACTGACGTTTCGGGCCTAGACCCTTCTTCAGAAATGGGGGAGGGGAAGGCAGTTCTGAAATAAATAGGGAGAGAGGGGGAGGCAGATAGAAGATGGGTAGAGGAGAAGATAGGTGGAGAGGAGACAGACAGGTCAAAGAGGCGGGGATGGAGCCAGTAAAGGTGAGTGTAGGTGGGGAGGTAGGGAGGAGATAGGTCAGTCCAGGGAGGACCGACAGGTCAAGGGGGCAGGATGAGGTTAGTAAGTAGGAGATGGGGGTGGGGCTTGAGGTGGGAGGAGGGGATAGGTGGGAGGAAGGACAGGTTAGGGAGGTGGGGACGAGCTGGGCTGGTTTTGGGATGCGGTAGCAGGAGGGGAGATTTTGAAGCTTGTGAAATCCACATTGATACCATTGGGCTGCAGGGTTCCCAAGCAGAATATGAGTTGCTGTTCCTGCAACCTTCGGATGGCATTGTTGTGGCACTGCAGGAGGCCCAGGATGGACGTGTCACAAACTTCAAAATCTCCCCTCCCCCTACCGCATCCCAAAACCAGCCCGGCTCGTCCCTGCCTCCCTAACCTGTTCTTCCTCCCACCTATCCCCTCCTGCCACTTCAAGCCCCACCCCCATCTCCTACCTACTAAACTTATCCCGCCCCCTTGACCTGTCTGTCCTCCCTCGACTGACCTATCCCCTCCCTACCTCCCCACCTACACTCACCTTTACTGGCTCCATCCCTGCCTCTTTGACCTGTCTGTCTCCTCTCCACCTATCTTCTCCTCTACCCATCTTCTATTCGCCTCCCCCTCTCTCCCTATTTATTTCAGAACCCCCTTCCACTCCCCCATTTCTGAAGAAGGGTCTATGCCCAAAACGTCAGCCTTCCTGCTCCTATGATGCTGCTTGGCCTGCTGTGTTCATCCAGCTCTACACCTTGTTATCTCTTATTAAAGAATCAGGCTATCATCTTGATGTCATGAATCTCATGTGTGCCAGTCTCTCCTGATTTTCCTACATTATTCAGGGACTGAGAAGATCCTGTCCCATGTCATCATCAGACTGACTTTATTATTCTAGATTTTTATTCAGTTCAATCATCACCATCTGTTATGGTGGTATTCATCGAATCCCGACAGTGTGGAAACAGGCCATTCGGAAAACAAGTCCACACTGCTCCTCTGAAGAGCATCCCACCCAGACCCAGTCCCCTACCTCTGTATTTCCCATCCAATCTAAACATCCCTGGGCGCTATGGGCAATTTAGCATGGCCAATCCACCTACCCTGCACATCTTTGGACTGTGGGAGGAAACCAGAGCACGCGGAGGAAACCCATGCAGACATGGGGAGAACATGCGAACTCCACACAGACAGTCGCCCAAGGCTGGAATTGAACCCAGATCCCCGGCGCTGTGAGGCAGCAGGGCTAATCACTGAGCCACCATGCCACCCCATGTCCCCAAAGCATTAGCCTGTGGTTCTGGATTGCTTAAAGCCAATGACATTTCAACTACACTACTACCTCTCCAAATATAAGAGTATTGAAATAGTTTTCTACAGAACAAAAATAGGATCCTTAAAACCATTTTAATCATTCTCATTCTAAGACAAAACAAATGCAATGATCATACTGTTTCCTACAGCTCTATTAGTCAGGATTGCTATCTTAATAATATAAGGGAGTAAATAAGTTCCAAATTATATTCCATGAATACGAACCTGTTTGTTAGGATTCTACCTAGCAACAAGGCAGGAAGCTCCTACACTGCAGTCTCATTCGATAGTCTATGGAAAACAGAGACTTGACCAGAGGTGTGGTGTCACACAGTTATACAGAGTGGCTTTTTCCCTCTCTCCTCACAGTGTAGATCCAACACGAAAGCAGCAGGATTCTCATGAGATCAAGGTATCAGTAACAACAAACTCCACAGAGAAACCCTCTAGTAAGGGCAAGAATGGAACAAAAACCATTAGAATATTTAACTGATATGTATTAATTTTCACTTTACCTAATTTGCCAGCCTACAGTTGAGAGAACTTGACTGAGGGTATGAAGTTACAGATCATGAAGGGGATAAGTCATTGCAGATGGAGTGTGAGAAAAGACTAGGCCATTCAATTTTTAAATGAGAAAACCAAATCAGAAAATTGCTTTATGCTGAGGGACTCAGAGCATTGGTGGAGCAAACATCTGTAGATGCATGTGTCAGAATCTCGAAAGGTTGGAGCAAAAACACAAACTAAAGTCAAAGAAAGGCAGAGGGATGTTAGGTTTTTAGCTCAAGAGATCAAATTTTGTTCACGAGGGAGATGCACATAGTCTTTAGTCAGACTCCATCTGGAACGCAGCATCTGACAGTTACCAGAATTATCTCTGGGTTTACAGGATTAAATTGTAATTTCATCATCACAGCCTATTTCCTGGTTTATATCCCATTGTCCTTCAAACGCTGATGGGCGATGTGATTATGGTGTTTATGAAGAGAAAGGGGTTTGATGGGGTAGATAGAGAGGGAGTGTTAGCCCCCAGTGAGGGAATCCAGAACAAGTGATAATAACTGAGAATTAGAGCTGGTTTGTTGAGGTGTGAGGTCAGGAAGCTGCTGATTCACTATCACCATTTTAGATGTTTACCCCATGTCGAGCGCAATGGAAAATAATAGATGGAAGATGTGAAACAGTTTTTGGACTCACCATAACCACTTTTACACAGTCACAATCCGGCTCAAAGTGTGAGAGATTTGGAACAATCTGCCTGATAAATGGTACAGACTGGAACACTTATCTGCTTAATCCTAATTCGTCACCCATATTCTCTTGCTTTGTTTTGCTTTACTCTGTACTTTTCTCATATGACAGCAAGTCCTGTACTTTCAGCCCCTATTTTCCCCAGAAGACAAAATATTTTCATGGGTATGTGAAGAGGGTAGTGGAATTGCTGTTCCGGAAAACTGGCATAGATATAATGGGTCAAATGGTCTCAGTTGTACTAGTAAACATTATGTGATGAAGCGAGGGTACAAGGAAACATCTTGGACCCTGCACAGAAACACAAACAAGAATATCAACAGTGAAATTAAACAAAGACTGTAGATGCTGGAAACCTGAAACAAAAGCAGAAATTGCTGGAGAAACTCACCAAGTCTGACAACACATGTGAACAGAAAGTAGAATTAATGTTTCAGGTCCAGTGACACTTCCTCAGTGCTGTATATGCTGAAGGGGAAATGGTATCAGTTTAAACAAGTCGTGGAGACAGTTAGACATTCAAAGTGACAGATAACACTAAGCCAGGGCAAAAGAAAAACTGATAATGGGGTCCATAATTTGGTAGAAATGAGATAGCTGTGCTGAAAGCAGACCATGTGCTGTCAAGTGTGGGTAGGGAAAGAAAATGGGAGAAGTTGCTCAAGCCCTAAAATTATTGAACTCAAAATTAATTCCTATGGCTGCAGGTCCCCAAGTGAAAAATGAAATGCTGTTTTTCCAGCTTGCACTGATCTTTGCTGGACCACTGCAGCAAGCCAGAGACAGAGATTTTGGCCAGGGAACATGGTGGTGTGTTAAGTGGCAAGTGGCTGAAGCACAGGGCCAGTTTTGCAAATAGAATATGGGTCTACTGCAAAGCAGTCACCCAGTCTACATTTTGTGTTTCCCACGATAGAGGAGGCCACATTGTGAGCAGTGAACAGAGTCAATTGAGCGAAATGCAAGTGAAGCGCTGCTTCACCTGGAAGGTACACCTGGAGCCTTGGGTAGTGAGGAGGCGGGAAGTAAATGGCTCCTCCATGGACATGGAGAGATGTTGGGAGTGGAGGAGGAGTGGACCAGATGTCCCGGAAGGAGCGATCCCTATGGAATACTGATAAGGGAGGGAAGGGGAATGTGTTGGCATCCCACTTAGATCATGGAATTGGAGGCTAATGATCCTTTGATTGTGGACGCTGTTGGAGTGGAAAGTGAGGATTAAGAAGACCATATCAGTGTTGTGGGAAGAGCAAAAGGAATACGGCAGATGTGTGGGAAATGGGTTGGACGCCGTTGAGGAATGGCATCATCTCTCATCCACGGTGATGGGGAATCCTTGACTGAGAAAAAAAGTGGACATTTTTGTATCACCCACATTACATTGGTTTTCTGTTAACTCAACAGCAACAGCAGTAGAACAGATGTGTTGGAAATAGAGAAACTGGGAGAATGGGATGAAGTCTTCACAGAAAGCAGAGTGTGTGGATGTTTAGTCCAGTTATATATGAGAGTTGTTGGTTTGTACTGGATATTGGCGCCCAGTCAATCCCCAGAAGTGGAAACAGAGATGTTGAGAAAGGGAAGACAGGAGTCTGAGATTGACTAGATGAAGGGTGAGAGGTGAGGAAATTGGAAGCAAAATTGATGAACTTCATCAATTACAGGTGAGAGGGGGAAGCAACACCAATAATATTATCGATGTACTGGAGAAAGAGTTGTGGATGGGGGCTGGAGTAGAACTGGAACAAGGAATGTTCCACATATCCCACAAAGAGACAGACATAACTGGGGTCCATGCGGGTGTCTATGGCCAACCCTTTGATCTCAAGAAAGTGAGAGCAGTTAATGGAAAATTTCCTTCTGGTTGTATTCAAATGCTTATTTCAGTGTGATAAGCACACTTATGCATCAAAATCTCACAGTCACAAAATGAATCAAATCTTGATGCTCGTCTGACTAATTTGCAAATACAGGGCAGACAGTTTAACACGAATGAAGAAGTGGAAAAGGGCAGGAATGATTGTGTCAACAACTTGAATCTCCTGCTCTTTTCCTAATATCAAACTATAAAATTAATAACTTGAAGACAATAAGGACTGCAGATGCTGGAAGCCAGAGTTAATAGATGTGAAACTGGAAAAGCACAGCAGGTCAGACAGCGTCTGAGGAGCAAACCGTTGTCAGGAAGATTTTTGGCACAAAATGTTGACTTTCCCGCTCCTCAGATGCTGTCTGACGTGCTGTGCTTTTTCAGGTTCACATCTCTTGTCATCAAAATTATTTATAATGGCTTCTCTTAATGTTGGAAATTCAAATTTATTAATTTTATTGTCAATAGATGTGAACCTGAAAAAGCACAGCAGGTCAGACAGCATCTGAGGAGCAAACCTTTGTCAGGAAGATTTTTGGCCCAAAATGTTGACTTTCCCGCTCCTCAGATCTGAGATAATTGTGGCAATTTATGTTTTTACTGCTTTTTTAATCAGCCTTTGGCTGTGAGTTAACAGAAAACCAGTGTAATGAAAGGTTCAATTAAAGATGTAATTATCAACTGAGAGCCCTAGGTTTCTGCAGCCATTATATCAACATAAACACGATAACAACTCAGAACAAAGAGCACAAAGTCCATTTAGGCTGTTTCTGAAGACAATCTCTCCTCTGATTGTATTGCTGTAAGAGACAGTCCATTCACCGATGTGGCAGTCATATTACTGAGCTAAGATCAATGCAATGCTTTGACCAGAGAACACAGGAATAGACCAGCAACATTCAGAATGGTGAAACAAAGAGAAAAAAGTAAACAGTATTGGGAGTGTAATTGCTGTAATTGAGGAATTCAATTCAATTCAACGTAAGCTGGTTAGTACTTCAATGAATTACCGACTGCTGTAATGTCACGATGTTGTTTTTTGATGGAAAAGTTAAATCAAGTTCTTGTCTGTTCAAGCAGATGCAAACAATTTATTGACATAGTCTGAAAAAGAACAGGGGAATTTTCCACACGTTTGGGAGAGCAGTTATTACTCAACAAACATCATTCAAAGCAATGTAACCTGTCATTAGTTACATTCACTGAATTTTTCTTTGGAACTTGCTGTGCACAAATTGGCTGCCATTGTGCCAAAATTGCAATAGTGACTACACTTCAAAATTATTTCATTGTCTGTGGAATGTCTTCGGATATGCTGGCAATGTGGAAATTGCCGTATCAATGTAATGGTCTTATTTTGTGGATTGTTTAATACATTTTAAGAGCTCATGTCTTAATAATTGCATGGGGAGTATTTTAATCAGTCCCAAATGCAGCCTTCACCACTCTCTGTGCGTTCTCTGCAAGCTCATCCAGTGCATTGTTCAATATCTTGTAGGTCAAACAAAATGATGATGCTGCTCCAAAGATAGAACCAACGACTGGGATAAAGTCAAGGACAACTTCAGCTGTAGAAATGCCAACAAAAACCGATCCCATTAACATTCGTATCACAAACTCCTTATTTACTTCCCCCAGCAGGGGAGTTTTCACCACTGCTTTCAGATCTTCCACAGGTTTCCCTGTCATTTTGGCCAGTCTTTGAAGAGAGGCATCATCCAGACCTAGATATTTACGAAATTCTTTAATTGCACTAACCAGTACCCCAATGTCACAAGAGAATGACAGGCCAGGAACTGGAATCGCTCCCACTGATCCAGAAATTGTTGCTAACATCCAGATTCGTTTTTTCAGCTCTTTTCTTTTGTTATTGATTATTTCCAAGGTTGTATTTGGAAGTGACATCAAGAATGCTTGCTTCTTTAGATCATCAAGGTTATTTGCAAGGGTTTCTCTTAATTCTGGAAAATCAAAATCATTCATTTCAAAGCTGGATATCAGAAAAACAGTGGGTGCTGAAAACCCTGCCACTTTCAATTTGCTGACGCAGTCTCTCCTGATTTTCTTCAGTTCCTCCTCTTCATTCAAAGTCTTATTTTTCTTCCTCATTGAATAGAGATCATTATCTATCTTAGATCGGACAAAGTAGAGATTCTTCCCAAGCCTTTTAATCTCATTGGCAATAGAAACGTCATTTTCTCTGAATCGACCATGTAAAATGATGATAAAAAAATCATATTTTTGAAAATTCATTGCACTCATGTATGTTTTTGCGGGGAAATTTGGTGTTCCAATTCCTGGCAGGTCCCAGAAGCAAACATTTGGCAGGTTGGGGTGCGGGTATGGGGTTGGCTTCATTGTGGTTTCGGTAGTCCCAGTTTCAGCTGCTCCTTCATCATCGCCCTGTACTCCTCTTATCGCATCAATAAAAGTAGATTTCCCTGCACCAGAGTCTCCCGTCACTGCAATGTTCAGCTGTACATTGTGAAGAACATTTAATTTCTGCTGTATCAAAGAGGCAGCGTTTTCCAGCCCACCCTTTTCATAAGCAGACTTGAGATCTTTGAGTTCATCATGATTAAAGTATGCAGACTTGGAAGGCTGAGCCATCTCTGTGAAAAAGAATGAATACATTACACTGTCCATAACTTTTCCACAATCCAAATGGGTGTCTTTACACAAAGAATGAAAAATGCAAACAAAACCTGTTAATGTTAAATCAGAAACTATTGGAGTTGGAATATTTTACTCAGATACAGAAAGCATTGTTGATCTGAAAATCAAAGCACCTCATCACTCTCTATGATTTCCATATTTCACTCTTATTCTCAATGCTCTTGGGATATGTGTCACAATACTGTCAGCGTTTGACTTACATGTTCACTACAGAGGTTATTGCAGGAGATGTATGTACCTTGGTTTTGCATTTGCACTTTCATAGGATGTAGATGCAGAGCTATAAATAGAACATATTTTTTCTATGTCTGATCTCACCAGATGGTTGTTGACACTAAAATTAACGATTACAAGTTAAGACAGGTTGAGTGAGATAGGTATACTGTGGTGGTGGAATGCAGTGTTGGAGGTAGGGTGAGTGGAAATATATTTACAGTTTAATGTGATCGGGTTTAAGTCACAGCTCAAGATCTTATCTTGAGTCCCATCATGAAAAATCACATTTTCTTCCTGTATTTGAGTTCCTAACTGGCAGTCCCGATTGGCAGATGCCCTTACTGCCAGCACCATGTCTACAAAAAACGGACTGTATTTTTGTGTGTGACTCCTTCCTTCAGTCCAAACACATTGGGGCAATCAGTTCCACAATGAATCAGCCTTCAAGGTTATTCCAATATTCTTGGCTGCTTCCTAAACACAATGGAAGCTCCTGGCCTTTAATCTGCTGCAGCAGCTCTGGAAGTTTCCTTCTCTCCAGAGGCAGAGACAGAAATCTCACTGGCAAGACATCCTGAAGAATAAATTAATCTCTACACCTGGGGCAGGGTCACAGTAATGAACTGGGATGGAAGTCAATTTAACATAGGATGGAGAGTGATTACACATCCCATCCTGAACCTTAAGATTGGCCAGCACTTCACTGAAACTATATTGGAAGAGCTTGGCTAAGGGAATGGCAAGTTCTGGAGAATGAGTTTTCAGTGCTATTGCTGGAATGTTGTTAGGCCCTATAGCCTTTGCAGTGCCAGTGCTTCTAACTGTTACTTGATACCATGTGGAGAGAATTGCATTTGTGGAAGACTGGTGTTTGTGATGCTGGGGATCACTGCAGGAAGCAAAGATGCATCATCCATTCAGCAATTCTGGCTGAAGATTGCTGCAAAAGCTTCAGCATTGTCATAGAATCCCTACAGTGTGGAAGCAGGCCATTTAGCCCATCGAGTCCACACAACCCTCCAAAGATTATCCAACCCAGAACCACCTCATCCCTGTAACCCCACATTTCCCATGGCTAACCCACCTATCCTGCACATCCCTGGATGCTACGGGCAATTTAACATGGCGTTTCCAACTAACCTGCACATCTTTGGACTGTGGCAAGAAACTGGAGCAACCGAAGGAATCCCACACAGCACAGGGAGAATGTGCAAATTCCACACAGACAGCCCGAGGGTGGAATCGAACCGGGGTCCATGGTGCTGTGAGGCAACAGTGCTAACCACTGAATCACCGTGCTGCCCTCTAGAAAAAAGTCTTCTGCACTGATGTGCTGGGCTCTTCCATCATTGAGGATACGGATATTTGTGGAGCCTCCTCCTCCACTGAGTTGCTTAATTGTCTATCACCATTCACGACTGAATGTGGCAGGTCTGCAGAACGTAGAACTGATCTGATAGTTGTGAGATCACTTAGGTCTGACTATCACTTGCAGCTTATGCTGTTTGGCACGCAAGTAGTCCTGTTTGGTAGCTTCACCAGGTGAGCATCTCATTTTTAGTTATGCCTGGTGATGGTCCTGGCTTGGCTTCCTGCACTCTCCATTGAACCAGAGTTGATCCCTTGGCTTGATGATAATGGTTGAGTGGGGGATATGCTGGGCCATGGAGTTACAGGTTGTGCTGGAGTACAGTTCTGCTGCTGTTGATGGCCTCATGGATGCCCAGGCTTGAGTTGTTAGATCTGTTCGAAGTCTGTCCCATTTAGCACAGTGATAGTGCGGCACAACGCAATGGAGGTTATTCTCAATGTGAAGGCGGGACTTTGTCTCCACAATGACGGTGCTGTGGTCACTCTAACCGATACTGTCATGGACAGATGCATCTGCAGCTGGCAGATTGGTAAGGATGAAGTCAAGTATGTTTTTCCCTCTTGTTAGTTCCCTCACCAGCTGCTGCAAAACCATTCTAGCAGTTAGGTCCTTTAGGAACTGACCAGCTTGATCAGTTATGGTGTTGCCAAATCACTCTTGGTGATGGACTATGAAATCCCGTACCCAGAGTGCCACCCTCAGTGCTTCCTCCAAGTGTTGGCCAACATGGAGGCCGGTACGTGGTAATACGCAGGGAGTTTCTTTGCTCATGTTTAAACTGATGCAATGAGACTTCATGAGACTTGGAGACAATTTTGAGGACTCCCAGGCTAACTCCCTCCCAATTGTGTTCCATTGTGCTGCCGCTTCCACTGGGTCCATTGTGCCTTGGGACTGGACATATCCAGGGATGGTTCATTATCTTTAAGGAACAATATCATGAGTATGACTATGATGCTTGACTACTCTGTGAGACAGCTTTCCCAATTTTTATACTAGCTCCAGGTATCAGTAAGGAGGACTTTTCAGTTTTGGCAGGGCTGTTTTTGCCATTGTTGTTTCCATTGCCTAGGTTGATGTGAGGTTACCTGTCCAGTTTGATTGCTTTGTTGAGACTTTGTAGTGATTGTTACAAGTGAGTGACTTGATAGGTCATTTCAGAGGGCAGATGACAGCTAACCAAGGTCCACAGTCAGATGTAGGCCAGACCAAGATGAGGATTTCCAGGCAAACCCCCTTCCCTGAAGTACATTAGTGAACCAATGGGCCTTTATGACAATTGGCAGTGATTTCATGGTCATTATTAGTCTTTTACTTCCAGATATTTTAGCTGAATTCAAATTCCTTCATTTGCCGTGTCGGGATTCAAACTCCCGTCCCCATTAGTCAAGTTTCTGGGATCTTATCTTATTAAGTGGTCAACTGTATGGTACCTTATTGCACTTCTCAATTGATTGAGCCAAAAGCCTTGGTCAGATTTATGAAGGCCATGTGGAAGGATTGGTGTTGTTTCTTGCATTTGTCTCGGAGATGCCAAGCAGTGAAGATCATATCCATAGTTCCACATTTGGTTGGAACCACATGGCTTTCAGGAAGGAGTTCCTCAGAGATTGGGAGAAGGTGCCTAGTGAGTATTCGGGTGATGCTCTTCCCAGCAATGGAGAGTAGGGAGATTCCTCTGTCGTTCCCACAGTCTACTTTATCTCCTTTCTTGAAGATGGTGGTGATGGCAGCATACCTGAGATTAGAATGGATTTCTTCTTTATCTTAGATTGCTATACTCCCCCAAGCTTGAAAATCTCTGTTTGAATCCTATCTAATCCCATGGCTTTCCCATTCTACACGTGTCTAATGGAGGCTTCAATTACTGCTGCACACAGTGGGAAGCCAATATAATCTTTGATGGACAGTTGGTGGATTTCCACAAACATGTCATCAGTGACAATTGTATCATGGTTTAGAAGGTCTTTGAAGAGTCCCCTCCAATGGAGGTTGATGTTTTCCCTTTTTTGTTAGAGGGTACCATTTTTAATCCACACTGGTTTGGGACCAAGGGTGTTGGATTTGTATGTTGCCTTGTGGCACCGAAGAAACCATGAGTGTTATGCTTCTCAGCAAGGAGTTTCAACCCTGCAGCTTTCTCAGTTCACCATTGGTTCTTAATTTCCCTCATCCTCATTTTAACTCTGTCTTTGCTATTTGGTGAGTTCTCCTCTTTGCCAATCTGATGAAGTTTGTTTTTCCAAGCAAGGAGAGCTTTCCTCTTCTTGTCACTGAGGCATTGGAGAATGCGATCATTCTTGCCAAGCTAGTCTTCATGTTTCATGGTCTTGTAGACAATGGTTTCTTCACAGCATGAGATGATGGCTGTCTTCAGCTCTTTCCTCCTTTCCATGAAAACGAATACTGTGGAGATTTCGGTGAAGATGTTTTCAAAGTTCACTATCGTGCTTGGTTCTTGGAGTCACACAACATTGAATTTTTTTCTAAAGTTTCTCTGTTTTCAGCTGCTTATGGTGGCAATTGATGGACTTTGAGGAGCAGATGATCTAGTCGTCAATTTAGCAGGCATCTGCAGTGGTCAGTGCTTTGGTAGTGAGAATATTATTTTGGTCTCGGGATCGGATGTTGACATCTTTGGTCATTCATCAGCGCTTTGCCAGTTTTGCTTCCAAGAAGTTTTGGGGTTGTCTTTTTGGTGTGACAGTGCGTTGGTGTGACCAGTTGCTGTCCCACACATTTGGAGAGCAGTAGAATCCTGTTGGAGGTGCAATTCCTGAATCCTTCCTTTCTGATGGTTCCTTTTCAGAGTTGGGCATTATTCCAAACCAGATGTTTAAGTCCCCAAGGATGACAATTTTCTTTCCTTCAAGATATTAATGTGTATGGATTCCAGGGTGGAGTAGAAGCCTCCTTTGGACACATCTATGATGTCAAGAGTTGGAGCACCAACACTCACGAATTTTATTGATGCTGGCATAAGCCCAAAAACACATTTGCTCCGACAATGCTCTGAATCCCTCAGCATTAAGACTTTCTTTTCAAGTGAGTTTTCTCATCTAAAAGAATCAATGACCTACTATTTTCTCACACTCCATCTACCATGATTTATCCACTTCACTTTGATTGTGTTCTTGTAGCTGCCTGCTCCCTGTCAAGTTCTCTCAAACTGTAGGCTGACAAATTATTTAAACCAAAAGTTAATACATTATCAGATGAATATTCTAATGTTTTTTGTTCCATTTGTCCTTACCTAAGATTTTCTCTCTGGAGGGTCTTTTCAACACCAACACCTTGATCTGGTGACGAACCTGCAGCTTCAATGTTGGATCTGCTCTGTGTGGAGACAGGGAAAGAGTCACTCTGTACAACTGCCTAGTATCACACCTGAAATTGAATGTTTTTTTTCAATAGAATATCCAATGACACTGCGGTGTACGAACTTCCTGCCTTGTTACCAAATAGAATTCTAACAGACAGGTTCATGTTCAGCGAATTGAATCAGCAGCTTATTTATTTCCTTGTTCTTTAAAAATGGAAATTATGATTAATGGAGCTATCAGACACAGTGTAATCATTGTATTTGCATTGTATGTAGAGTGAGAGTGATTAAAATGGTTTTCACGGTTTTAATTTTTTGCTGTCATTTTTTTTCAATATTCTGATATTTACAGAGGTGGTGATGTGATGGAAATGTCACTGGCCGAGTAATCCAGAACCTCAGGCCAATGCTTTGAGGACATGGATTTGAATCCCACTATAAGAGATGATGATGGTTAAATTCAACAAAAAAAAATCTAGAATAAAAAAGATAGCTTGGTGGTGACATGAGACAGAATCTTCCTCGTCCCTGAAAGATTTGAGAAAATCTAAAGAAATGAGATCCTCGACATCAAGCTGAAAAAGTCCAATTCTTTAATCAAGTTTTGAATGTTGAGATGTGCATCTCGCTGGTGAGAAATGAGATGTTTATTAACATCCATTTGGTAGCAGTAGCAGGCTATTGTTAACTAATCACACCTCATTACTATGCAGTTTATCACTCTCCCACTGAAAATTCCCACCATTAAAGTCCAGGCAGTTACCAGGTGACTTCAGATCACTACTTGGTCCTCTGGACCTCCATCAGTTACTGACATCTTAGGGCACTCAATGGGCAATGCCCATCTGCACCCCCATCCCTGAACATTGGCACTGAACATGTACTAACACCACTGCACCTTCTCAGCACATCTCCAATCCCCAATGGAGTTCTCGACTTTAACACTGCAGCATTGAGCACAGCGACACCTTTCATTTCAATACTGCTGCTAGGACACTGTGTGCAGGAACAGGTAGCGGAGTGCTCTGCACTCATCTCTTAGCACTCTCTCACTTTGTACCTGCTTGGGTGTTCACTGCACTTCAGTCTCACCTTGTTTTGCCTTTTTTTCACTTTATAATTCAAGGGCGTGATCTGATATTAGTCCAGGGGCATGAACATGGCCAATTGGTGACTTGGGTTGATCAGGGTTAGGTGGGCCATATAATCACAGTCTGGAGAGTGGGCCACTGTCAGACCTGCATGCACAGTGCAACAAATCCAGGAAGATTCGTATGTCAATCAGGGAGACGCGCACAGATGAGCCAGGGGTCTGGTCAGTCATCAATCAGGCTGTCCATTCAAGTCGGTCAGAGCGATAGGCTATAGCCATTCCTGGGTGGCAACTAAATGAAAATCAAAGGACTACTCCTGTTGTTAGGGAGGCTAGAGAAATCAACTGTGTTGAATAGAGGCTGTGTGTTGGGATGCAGAGCAAAAATAATTGTAAAAGTGGGATAGTCAACATATTAAGAGACAGTCGTCATATAATCCCTACAGTGGGGAAGCAGGCCCCTTTGGCCCAACAAATCCACACTGACCCTCAGAGCATCCCACCAGACCCATCCCGCCTATAACCTACCTAATCTACACATCCCCGAACACTACGGCCAATTTAACATGGCCCATTCACCAAGCCTGCACATCTTTGGACTGTGGGAGGAAACCAGAGCACCCAGAGGAAAGCCACGCAGACACAGGGAGAATGTGTAAACTCCACACAGACAGTCGCCCGAGGGAGGAATCGAACCTGGGTCCCTGGCGCTGTGAGGCAACAATGCTAACCACTGAGAATACTGCATTGTAGGACATGGGTTACTGCAAGAGAGGGGGATATCATTGACAGTCACATCCACCTCTCTTGCAGCAGAATGGTTGACATGACTAAGCCGAAGGACTGGGCATCAACGGGTAATGTTAGGAATTGGTGTCATAATTTGAAGAGTATGTGAGAATATGTGGAATTCAAGCATTGATTGTCTTGACAGGGTGAGCGAGGAAGAAAGAAAGGAAGACAGAGTTTTGAAGAGGTCTCTTGTTTATCAGGCTGAGTCTGTGACAGAGCCCATTGGGATCTGGATTTCCTTCAATGCTCAGGAAAATTGTAAATGTGGGCTGGAAATGGTAAATGGCAGTGCACGCTTGTGAAATAGACCGAGTCAATGTATTTGCTCTTTTTGAGCACAAGGGCTCATCTCGTGAGCAGTGGGAGGCCATTCAAGAGGAAACTGCATTATTCAGATACTTACACAGCTCAAGGTGAAGACATCATTTAATGATAGCATTGTTCACGTGAAATGCACATGGTGTTCAACTGTATGAGATACAAATTCTGGTCATAGCAATCTTCATGATATATTTGGTCATTGCAAATTGAAGATGGCCATCTCTGTGAAACATTAGCAATCACAGTGAACTTCAAAGTGCTATTTGTGGATTGTAGATGTGCCTTGAAGGTGAATTGATGCTAGGGGTATGTGGTCAGCACCAATGTTCATGGTGAGGGGTGCTTAAGATAGCACCTGCTAACTTAAATCTTCTCCGCCATTGAACATGATCATGCCTGATCATCTTGGCCTCAACTTCAATTGTTCCTAACTAAAATATATTGCAGTAAGGAAGAAAAATTTTAAGAGGGAGAAATAAAATCCATGGCTAAGTAAGAAGATTAAAGATATTACAAAGTCAAAAAGTAAAGGAATACTATATTGCGAAGGCAAGTAGCAGGCTGGAGGATTGGGAATCTTTTAAAGATCAACAAAGGGTTGCGACAAAATTCATAAAAAGAGCAATGGTAAATTGCGAAAAAAAATAGTGCAAAATATAAAAATGACTAGCAAAAGCTTCTCTAATTATGAAAAAAGGAAGGGAGTAGCTAAAGTGATTGTTCATCCCATGCAAGATGAGGCTAGGGAGTTAATAATAAGGAACACAGAAATAGCAGAGTCACTAATTCAATACCTTGCTTCAGTTTTCATGATGGCAGACATTAGTACAATCCTGTAGTGCAGTATTTTGAAAAGGGAGGTATTTACAACAAACATCATCACAAGGGAATAAGTGCTAAACAAACAATTGGGATTGAAGGAAACAAGTCCCCAGGGACTAATGGCTTACTTCCTTGGTCTTAAAGGAAATGACATCAGAGATATTGGATAATGGTGGTAATAATCTAAAATTCCCTGAACATGGAAAACGTTCTAGTGCATTGAAAAAATATTAATATAACACCCTTAATCAAAAAGGGAGGGAGACAGAAAGTAGGGAACTACAGAACAGTTAGCTTATTACATGTCATTGAGAAATTATTAGAATTCATTAATAAGAAAGGACATAACAAACATTTGGAAAGTCAAAATGCAATCCATGAGGGTGAGCATATTTTTATGGAGGATAAATCATGTCTGACTAATTTGCTAGAGCTCTTTAAATATGTAAGAAACCATATCAATAGTGAAGATGCAGAAGACATTTGACAAGGTGCCATGCAAAAGATTAATGCACTGGGTAAGATCACATGAGGTTAGTGGTAATTTATTAGCTTGGATAAAGGATTGGTTGACCAACAGAAAGAAGAGAGTCAGGATAATGGGTCTTTTTCTGGTTAGCAAGCTGTAACTAGTGGGGTGCCACAGAATTCAGTCCTTGGGCTCCAACTATTTACAATATATATTAATAACTTGGATTTAGGGATAGAAAATATTAAATCCAAATTTGCAGATGACACAAAAATAGGCGGGCCAATAAGTTAGAAAAGAGAAGTAAGTAATGTACGAACAGATATTGATGGGTTAGGCTAATGGCCCAAAATGTGACAAATGAAGTTTTTAAGGGGTAAGTGTGAGAATATCCATTTTGTTGGAGAAATTGAAATTTATTATCTGAGTGGGGAGAAACTTCAGCGTGTTTCAGTGCAAGAGGGATCTGGTTGTCCTTGTGCATGAATCAGAAAACTAGTATGTGGGTATAGCAGGCAATTGGGAAGGCACGTGGAATTTTGACATTTATTGCTAAAGGAATAAAATATAACGGTGGGGAAGTGGGAATCTGTACAGGGCATTAGTGAGGTTACATCAGGGGTATTGTGTACAATTTTGGACGCCTATTTGAAGACGGGTGTAGCTGCAGTGAAGGCAGTTCAGACGAGCTTCAAGATTAATTCCAGAGATGAGAGGTTGGTTTTATGACATGAGATTGAGCAGTTTAGGCCTGAACCCTCTGGAGGTTAGAAGTATGAGAGGAGACCTGACTAATCTACATAAGATACTAAAGGAGATTGACAAAGTAGACATAGAAAGGATGTTTCATTATAGAGTCATAATCATCGAGTCATTCGGCACGGAAACAGACCCTTTGTACCAACTAGTCCATGCTGAACGTAATCCCAAACTAAATTAATCCCACCTGCCTGCTCCTGGCCCATATGCTTCCAAAGCTTTCCTTTTCATGCATTTATCTAAGCGTCTTTTAAACATTGTTACTGTGGGGCAATCTAGAATGAGAGGCTATAGGTTTAGGTTAAGGGTGGTTACTCTCTGACGACACGAACGGTAACACAAGCCACTTGTAAATTGGCATAAAGATAAGAAAATTAGAAAATTAAGCACATGGTTAAAGGAATGGTGTGGGAAAGAGGGGTCCCATTTCCTGGGACACTGTGATCGGTCAATACAAGTCAAATAACAGGATAGTGAGTGAAGAAACAGTCAGGAATCCTGCTTCATGTATGGCAGGTAATGGCAAAACTTGTAGTAGGGTATTTATTAAACCAGAAGAGAGAAATAATAAACAGGTGAATAAAGCATCAGTGCTGAAGGACTAATTATAGCATATGGCCCAAGTAAAAGTTCCATGTGCAAATGCATTGAGTATAAGAGAAATAACTTCACAGAGACTGGCATCCCAACACCAAGTCACCCTTTAGTTATATGTGGAGAGTTCCTGACACTGATCTAGCTCCCTCAGAGCCAGCTGTCAGAGTGAACTGGAAGCCTGACACTACTGTTTTTCTCTGTCAGCCAGAGCTCCCTGATTGAACCAGATTGACAGCCCCAGTCAGGGAACTCATATTCTCTGAGGTCCACCTGGTTGACCCTGTTACAATCACTACATTCCTCCTCTGAGTCTGAGGACATAGGTCAGTTCTTTCTTTTTGTATTTTAAATAAATGCAGAGATTTTTTTGCCCTGAAACATCTTTCTACTGCTTCTTCATTTCACACCCCCTAAATAAGTCCAAAGTCTAGAACCAGGGATCTGGGAGCAATTTGAACGCCTTAGAAATCAGAAAATAGTTGATAGCAAACCAGTAACCCTAAAGCCTCACAGCACCTGGGACGCAGGTTTGATTCCACTCTTGGGCAATGATCTGCGTGGAGTTTGCACTTTTTTCCTGGGTCTATGTGAGTTTCCTCTGGCTCTGGCTTCCTCTCCCAGTCTAAAGATGTGCAGGTTAGGTTGTTTGGCCAAACTAAATTGCCTATAGTGCCCAGGGATGTACAGACCAGGTGGATTAACCATGGGAAATGTAGGGTCACAGGGAGAGGGGATCAGTCTGGGTGGGATGCTGTTCAGAGAATCAGTGTGAGCCCAATGGGCTGAATGGCCTGCTTCCACACTGTAGGGATTCTATGATTAATTAGGATTTCAAACAGGCAACCATTATCTAATCAAAAGGTGTTGAGCCAATCTAGGTGAATCTTAAGTTTTGGAGTCCAGAGCGAATTTTATTAAAGACTGGTTCTGCAATCACAAAAATGGCCATGCTGGTATTGGTCTCCATTAGAACCAGCTGGCCTTTTAAGCAGGTGTTTGTTTTATTTGGTTCTGATTTGGATGTTGCTAAGAAATTTAAATGTTCCAAACCCGATGTAGGTGAACTTTTCAGGGTGTGCACTCTCCTGGATATCGGTCTATGAATTTTTTTATTCAATTTAGGTCTAGTGGGTTCTTTTGCTGTCTCAAACCCACATACCAGCAGCAACTACACTGTTTTGCCGGCCTGGATGCTGAAGTAAGTTTTAACCATTTGGCCGAGGTTTGGCTTTGTTTTGGGGCTTTGCTGTGGGCTGACCTAGAGCCCCTCTGTTCAGGATATGAACTGAGTGAGTCTATGCAATAGCCTTCACTCAAGTGATGTTCCCCAAGCTCAGTCACCTTGGTGAAGGTGTTCACTTCCATCAGAATACCATGCAACACACATCCTTCACTTGCTGTATTTTCCAAAGACAAACCCAGCTGTCATGCCTGTTTGAAGTCCAGTTGGACTTGAGGCAGTAGGTGCTTGTGCATGGTTACACCATTATTCCCACATCCCAAATGATCTGTCAGTATCTCATTCAGGGTTAAGCCGAAGTTGCATGCCTCTAACCAGTTAACAGCATAGTTAAGAAGGCACGGGGATACATGCTTTTATCACTTGAGGCATAGATTATAAGAGCAGAGAAATATGTTGGAGCTGTACCGGACTTTGGTTAGGCCACAGCTGGAGTACTGTGTGCAGTTCTGATCACCACACTATAGGATGGAGGTGGTTGCACTGGAGGAAGGTGTGCAGAGGGAATTCACCAGGATGTTGCTTGGGATGGACCTGTTCATCCACGTAGTGAGGCTGGATACGCATCAGGTTGTTTGCAGAAGAGTATCCCAGCAAGATCGACGAGGTGAGCCCAGCAGCGAGAGATGTGATTCTGACATTGGTGGAGCCAGCGCAGGGAGCAGTAAAGCGATGGCGGAGGAGAATCAGCCCAGCAGTGAAATATGGTGCCTGAAGAGTGGTGACTTCAATGTTGGTTTGGTCTAGTGTAGACAGTGGGGAGACAGTGAAAGAGGGTTGGTAGCGGAAGAGTCATTGATAATGAGCTGGCTCAGGACCACTGGACTCTCTTTAAGAGATATCTATCTATTTTTTCTAATTCTTAAAACTAATCAAAATGGCACCAGTTCATGGTGACAGTAGAAAAGATTTTCACTATAAAATACACATGACAATAAAATGATTAATTCAATGTTTCTTTGGAGCAAGAATGTTGAAAGGGGATCTCATACAGGTATGTAAGATTATGAGGGGCATGGACAAAGTGAATAGAAAGCAGCTGGTCCCCTTGGTTGAGTGGTCAATAAGAAAGGGCACACTTTATTTTCATAAAAGACAGCAAATTTAGAGGGGATTAGAGCAAAACAAAATTCACTCAGAGATTAGTGGAAATCTGGAATGCATTGCCTGAGATGGTAAATTGAGGCAAGAAACCTCACAAACTTTAAAAAGTATTTGGACGAGCATTTGAAATGTCAAAAGAATCAAGGCAATGGGTCTAGTGAATGCATGTGGGGCTAATGTAGGTAGAAGGGCATTTTTGGCACATGGGTATAGACAATATCTAGTATTTTTCACAGACTAGTTGAGAAGGCAGGTTAAGTATATTACAATGGATATCGAGTCAGACCAATGTCACACCCTGGTCTTAGGATCACAAAATAAGCAGAAGAGAGTGTGTTAGTTCCCTGTTAAGTAAGATACTCAGACAATACACAGGAATGGCTGACACTGCACAGAAGAAGGGGCTTAGTTTAGATATGAAAATGCCACAGAGTGGGAAATGTGAGATTGATGATAATTGAAGGAAGTACTTAAATCCGTGAGGCTCTATCTCTCTTTCAAGATTAAATCTGATTCTGGATAAATCTATGGAGCATGGTCTGAATCAGTATTCACTTTCTTTGTTTATTTATCATCAGTTGAAAATTTCACTGAAAGGTGAGAATCTATTTATGGTAAAGGTCCAGGTGAGCAACACAGTCTCTAGTCTTATTCTTCTCAGCAATTTTGATTATTACGCATTAACACTGTTGCACATGAAATTATGGATATATCAGTTTCTAATTTATGTAATAATATTCTGTTTTTGTTTTGTTTAAGCATTCCAACCAAAGCTAATGTAATTCTATCATAATCCTTATGATTCTAATTTTGATTTCGAAGTAATCTCTCTCACTAATTCCTTCCATGCTATGATTTTTATGCCCAGTGAGGGACAACTGATCTTTCTTTCAAGATTAAAACTAATTCTGGACAAAACTATGGAACACGAATGAAATTTGAATTCACTTCATTTTCTTTAGTTTGTTTTTTGTACTCAGCTGAAAGTTTCACAGTATCACAGATTACCAATAGCACAGAAGGTCTTTGGGTCAATGATAGGGGACAGAGGGTGGTGATAGAGGGCTGTTTGTGTGACTGGAGCCCAGTGTGCAGTTACTTACCACAGGGAGCAGTGCTGGGTTCCTTATTGTTTGTGATAGACATAAACAAGAAAGATAGGAATGTGAGGGAGGGGTGGTGTTGAGGATGATAAGTGCATTTGCGGATGATGCAATGTTTGTCAGGTGGTTGGCAGGAGTGAAGAAGGACTGAGGTTACTGGAAATTATAAAGTGATTGATCAGAAAGGCAGATCAGTGGTGGATGGGCTTTAATCCTGATAAATGTGAGGCCTTGTACTTTGGAAAAAGTAAATAGACAAGGGATTACTCAATTAATTGTATGGTACCAGGAAGCTCAGCAGAATAGAGGACTCTTGAGGTGCTTGTCCACAACTCGATGAATGTCAGAAAGATGGTTAACAGGGTAATAAAGAAGGCATAAGGGCCACTTGCCATTATCACTTAAGGAATAAATTATAAGAACAGAGAAGTATGTTGGAGCTATACAGGACTTTGGTTAGGCTACAGCTGGAGTACTGTGTGCAGTTCTGATCACCACACTACAGGAAGGAGGCGGTTGCTCCAGAGGTGGGGGGTGAAGAGGGGATTCACCAGCATGTTGCTTGGAATGGACTGATTCATCGATGTGGCAAGATTGGTTAAGCTCAGTTTGTTGGCAGAAGGAAATCACAGTGACATCGATGATGGGGACACAGCCGCGCGAGATGCACATTGACGGGTCCAGTGCAGGTGGCAGTGAGGTGATGGCAGAGGTGAATTGGCCCAGCAGTGAAATATGGCAACTGAAGAGTGGCAAATTCAACATTGGTTAGGTCCAGTGTAGATGGTGGCTAGGTGGTAAAAGGGGAATGGCAGTGCAGGCATCGTTGATGATGAGCTATCTGAGTACTGATGAACTCTCATTAAGCTATAGCTCTCTATTTTGTCTTACTCATAAAACTATTCAAAATGAGTTTGAATCATTGGTGACAATGGAAAAGCTTTTCACTGTATTTTACAGTTTTTCTCAATGTAAAATACACGTGACAATAAAATGATTCATTCAACGTTTCTTTCAAACAGAGAAGGTAGAGGGGAAATGTGATGGAAGTCTTTAAGATTATGAGGGGCATGGATAGGGTGGATAGAAAGCAGCTGTTCCCCTTGGTTGAGGGGTCAATAATAAAGGGTACACTTTTTTGATAAAAGACAGCAGGTTTCGAGTGGATTAGAGGAAATCAAAATTCACTCAGAGTTTGATGGGAATCTGGAATGCATTTCTTGGGCTGGTAATTGCAGTTGGAAACCTCACAAAGTCTAAAAAATAGTTCTAGAACTATTTGAAATGTCGAGACTATGGATCTAGTGTGGGCATGTGGGGCTAATGTTGGTAGTAGTATATTTTTGACATGTGTATCGATAAGATCTAGTATTTTCATAGACTCGTTGAGGAGAAGGCAGATTAAATTGATTAAAATGAATATCTAGTCAGATCAATGACACACCCAGTGTCTCACGATCACAAAATAATGGAGAAAAGAATGTGTCAGTTGCCTGTTAAAGTAAGATACTCAGACAATGCACAGAAATGACTGATACTGAACAGAAACAGGGCCCTAGTTCAAATTTGAAAATGCAGCAGAGTGGGAAATGTGGGATAGAGAGGTGATAATGGAGAGAAATATTTAAATCCCCAACGCTCTAACTCACTCTCAAGATTAAGTTTAATTCTGAGTAAATCTATTGGGCATGGTCTAAATTTATATTCACTTTCTTTTGTTTATTTGTCCTCAGCTGAAATTTTCACTGAAAGGTGACAATCTATTTGTGATTAAGGTCCAGGTGAGCAACACAGTCTTTAGGCCTAGACTTCTGAGCAAGTATGATTGTGATGCATTTACACATGAAAGTCATAGATATACCAGGTTCTGAATAATACAATAATATTCTTTTTGTTTATTTAAGAACTTCAACCAACACAAACGTAACTCTGTCATAATCCTTATGATTCTAATTCTGATCTCCAAGTAATTCATCTCACTAACTCCTCCCATCCTGTGAGTTGCAGCTCATTTCACTTCCAAGACTAAATCTAATTCTGGTCAAACCTGTGGAGCATGATCTAAATTTGTATTCACTTTATTTTGTTTGTTTTAGTTATTTGTCCTCAGCTGAAAGTTTCACTGAAAGCTGAGAACCTATTTGTGGAAAAGATCCAGGTGAGTAACACAGTCCGCACTTTGATCCACTGTATTTGGCTCAGCTCCTGCTGTTTCTCCCCTGTATTGGGAGAAGTAAGAATACAATCTTTTCTATAAGATTTGACTGATAGCCAATGAGCATCAAACAATGAGCAACCTCAACTGTTGCTGGGTAGATTCTGATTGTACATGTTGTTCTGATTCCCAACAGGATAACAATTCCGTGCTGTTCCATGTCACTGACACAGTTGCTCATGATTTTGGAACTCTGCACATATAAAATATCACAACAGAAATGTCATATAACCAGTAATTTCAGGAGATTCAAAAGAGACTTCAAGCACTGATATTTACCTCTCCCATCAATTCCATCAGTAATCCCAAAGCCTTAATAATGTTTCGATGACTGCATTGAGCTGTATTTTAAACAACTCACTGTTACAGTCTGTACTCCTGCACCAGGCAGATTATTCCAAATCCCTCATTCTCTGAGATGGTTTGTGACTGTGACTGTGTCAAAGTGGTGAGTCCACAGACAGTTTTATATCTGTCAGGTATTGATTTCTATTGCACGCAATGCATAAAGATGTAAAACAGTGATAGAGAATCAGCAGCTTCCTGATTTCACACCGGAACAAACCAGCTCCAATTCTCAAATTATTGCCCCTTGTTCTGGACTCCCTCATTGTGGACCAACATTCCCTCTATAGCTACCCGATCAAATGCCTTTCTCTTTCTCAACACCACGACCACATCGCCCATCAGCGTTTGAAGGACAAGGGAATATAAATCGGCATGTACACTATGCTGGTGAAATTATATTTAACCCTGTAAACCCTGATTTGGCTGTCTCATCTAAAATTTGAATGACCTACTCTTTTCTCGCACTCCATCTGCCCTGATTTACCCCCTTCACTTTGACTATGTCCTTGTGGTTTTCTGCTCCCAGTCAAGTTCTCTCAAACTGCAAGCTGGTAAATTAATTAAACAGAAACTTAATACATATTAGATAAATATTCTGATGGGTTTTTGCTCAATTTTTTCCTTACCTCAGGGTTGTCTGTCGAGACTCTGTTGTTACTGAAATGTTAACACCTGGAGCTAGTGACGATCCTGCTGCTTCAGTGTTAGGTCTACTGTGTGAGGAGAGAGGGAAAGAGTCCCTATATATAACTGTCTGATACCGTGCCTCTGGTCAAGCGTCTGTTACCAATAGAATATCCAATGAAATTGCAATGTAGTAATTTCATGCCTTATTGCTAGGTAGAATCCTAACTTGTGTACTTACTTTTACTAGAAATAATCTGGAGTTTATTTACATCCTTGTTCTATAAAGGTAGCAAACCTGACTAACAGAGCTGTGGGATGCAGTGTGATCTTTAGTTTCACATTGTCTGTGGAATGAGAGTGATTAAAATTGTTTCAAGAATTTTAAAGATATTTTTCTGTGGAAAACCATTTCAGTATTTTGAAAGTTGGAGGAGTGTTGGTGTAGTTGCAATGTCACTGGCCTAGTAAGCCAGAACCAGAGACTAATGCTCCAGTGACATGGGTTTGAATCCTACTGTAACAGATGGTGATGGTTGAATTCAACAAAAATCTAGAATTGAAAAAGACAGGCTGATGGTGACATTGGACAGAATCTTCCCAGTCCCTGAACAATGTGGGAAATTCAGGAGTGATGGTAATAAATGAGATCGTCAACATCATTCTTTATTTAAGTTTTGAACAGTGAGATGCAAATCTCACTGATGAACAATGAGAGGATTATTAACTTGTTTTTATTCATTCATGGGATGAGGGCATCTCTGACTAGTCCAGCATTTATTGCCCAGAGGGCCGATAGGAGTCAATGACTTTGCTGTGGGTCTGGAGTCACATGTAGGCCAGACCAGATAAGGATGGCAGTTTCCTTTGCTAAAGGGCATTAGTGAACTAGATGGGCTTTTCTGACAATCAACAATGGATTCCTCATCATTATTAGGACGCTAACCCAGGTTTGTTTTATTGAATTATGAATTTCTCCACCTGCTGTGGTGGGATTTGAATGTGGATCCTGAAAACATTCCCTGTATCTCTCAGTTAATAGCCCAGCGATAATACCATGAGGCTATTTCCTCCCACTAATTCACTTGGCTGAGTCAACAAGTATCATTGACTGATCTCCCCTCATTAATATGCAGTTTATCATTCTCCATACCCGACCTCCCAACCCTGACAAATTCCCAACGTGGAATTCCGAGCATTTACCAGGAGATTCCAGACCACTGCTTGCTTCTCTGCACTTCCATCAGTTACTTACATCTCAGGGCATTCCAGGGGCAATGACCAATTGCACCCCCATCCCTGAACGTTGGCATTGAACACGTACTACCATCAGTGCACCCTTGCAGCACATCTCCAATCCCCAACAGAGTTCTCCATTTCATAGAAACTCGCCCCAGGTTTTTGTTTTGGCATCAAATACTTCCTATGGTAATGAATTCCACAGGCTTTGGTTGAAAAAATATCTCATCTCTGTCCTAAATAGTCTACCCTGAATCCTCAGACTGTGACCCCTGGTTCTGGACATATCCACCATCAGGAACATCCTCCCTGCATCTAATCTGACTAGTCTTATTAGAATTTTATCAGTCTCTATGAAATCCCCCCTCATTTGTCTGAATTGTAGCAAAAACAATCCTAACCTCGTCAATCTGTCCTCATTTGTCAGTCCCACCATCCCGAGAATCAGCCTGGTAAACTTTTGCTGTACTCCCTTGAGAGCAAGAGCATCCTTCCTCAGAAAAGGAGACCAAAACTACACAATATTTTAGGTGTGGCCTAAATGTATCCCTGCACCTGTACTCAAAACCTCTCGCAATGTAGGCCAACGTAACATTTGCCTTCTTTACCACATGCTGCACTTGTATGCTTACCTTCAGCAAATAATGCACAAGGATACACAGGTCCCGCTGCACAATCACCTCTCTTAATTTACAGCCATTCAGGTAATAGTCTGCTTTCTTCTTTTTCCTTCCGAAATGAATAACATCACATTTATTGAAATTATACTGCATCTGCCATTGATTTGCCCACTCAAGAAACTGTCCAGAATGCTGAAGGATCTCCGCATCTTCATCACAGTTCACCCTCCTGTTCAACTCGATATCATCTGCAAACTTTGAGATGTTACATTTTGTTCCCCCATCCATATCATTAGCATATATTATGAATAGCTGGGGTCCCAGCACCGATCCTGTGGCACTGTCAATTTGAAAAGGACCCATTAATTCCCACTCTTTGTTTCCTCTCTGCCAACCAGTTTTCTATCCATCTCAATACAATGCCGCAGCATAGAGTACATCGAGACTTTTCATTGCAATGCTGCTGCTGCCAGAACACTGTGTGCAGGAACAGGCAGCCAGCTCATGGATGGGTCCAGAAAGCTCTTCAGGACTCTTCACTTGCATTCTCAGTGCTCTCTCACTTTGTGTCTGCTTGGATGCTCATTGCATCTCAAACTCACCTTGTCTTACCTTGCATTTTTTGTGCATTGCCCCCACGTTGGCACAATGGTTAGCACTGCTGCCTCACTGCGTCCGGTGACTTGCTAAGTGGAGTTTCCATGTTCTCCACATGTCTGTGCAGATTTTTTCTGGGTGCTCCAATTTCCTCCTACAATCCAAAGATTTGCAGGTTAGGTGGTTTGGCCATCCTAAATTGCCATGTGGTGTCCAGAGATGTGCAGGCTAGCTGAGTTACCCATGGTAAATGTGGGGTTACGGAGATAGGGTAGGGAAGTGTGCCTGGGTAGGATTCTGTTTGGAGAGTTGGTGCCAACTTGAGGGGCCAAATGACCTCTTTGCACACGGTAAGGATTCTATGAGCCCATGATTCAAACAGAGCTTGAAGTCTTACATTTTACCTGACTGTTTAGCGCAGTCACAAATGTAAGTTGTTGTCATGCACATACACTGAAATGCCACCTCTATGCCCTGTGAATCATTTCTTTTTGGTTCCCCACTAGTATTTGCACTGTGCAGGGTATCTCCTGACTGACTGCACTTCATCTTGCTGCACTGCTGGGCATTAACCATGGCATCAATGCCAGGAATCCCTGGAGATACTGGTCGTGTCCCCTGGTGAAAGGGAAGATCTGATGAGGGGGGATCCATTGAGGAGTGGTACAGAGGCAAGTTATGGAGAATGTTGAGAGGTAACCGCTCACAGAGATAAACTTTCTATGAAACCCTCTAAAATCGATGCTTAGCCAACTTCTGGGAAAATTCAACCCCATGGAACAACTGATACCTTTCCTTCAGGAAGGACATCTGTCATTTTTTTTTTCTTTCATTCATTCATGGTATGAGGGCATCAATGGCTAGGCAGCATATATTGCCCAGAGGGCAGTTAAGAATCAACTACATTGCAGTGGGGCTGGAGTCACATATAGGCCGGACCAGGTGAGGATGGCAGATTTTCTTCCCTCAAGGGCATCAGTGAACCAGATGGGTTTTTCCCCCAACAATCGACAATGGATTCATGGTTGTCATTAGACTCTTAATTCCCGAATTTGTTATTGAATTTAAATACCACCATGTGCTGTAGCGAGAATACGACTAAGCCATCACCTCCCCCATTGCCTGCTCTGGCCAAACTGTTAATCCGGACTCACAATAATTTGCTTAACTCTTATCCACCTGTGAACAAGTCACTCATTGCAAAGTCAAATAGGTATGGACGGCAAATTCTGACATTCCACGAAAGACTAAATGTCAAAGAAAATCTCTCCGACAATGCGAGACTGAATTAATAATGATGATGCTCAAATGAATAGAGTAAAATCAATGTGATGTGAAATATTTGCAAGTGAAACTTAGTTTTGAAAAAACGTATTGTCTACCTTAGTGCTCTGATGTCTTATGCTATTGACAGTGTTAATGTAGAGACTCACTGTTTGACCTGAAGGTTCTTTTATGGTTTACCAAAATCTGGAGCATTATCAGCCATTGGTGAGTTCTCCACATAAATGCCCTTCTGTGGATTGCATGCTGCATGCAAATAAAACGTCATTGTTGTTACCTGGTAACTTATACTCTTCATGACTAGCTGTTGCTTTTTTGTCCCCAAGTTGCAACTTGATTTTATCAGTCATGGCATAGAGTATAATTGAAAAGAGGTAATGTTGGAGGAATGTCTGGAGTGGGTGTTCACAGCAAAATAAAGGACAGCTTTAACTGAAATCACAAACATGAAACAGTGATGCAGTCACTATGGCTGACTTTTCCAATGCCAGCATAGCTAGGGGTTGTAAAATCCCTATCACAGCAAATTCTGCAGAAAATTGAATTCTCCACTGTGCAGTTCCACTCTGCCTGAAACCCTTTGAAAACATCTGTTTAAATCAGAGACTTTGCAGGATTCTGGCAAGTTTAAGTGAAAAATTACTCAGGAAAGGTTAGACAATTAAATAAATGATCTAACTCCTGAAAAACTATTAAACTAAGCCCAGAAATAAGTCACACATCCCCAACTACACCTCCCTCAGGCCTTGACCCTGACCCACCTGCCTAGGGATCCAGCAGTTTGTACTGGGACCCAACCACATTTCAGGAAATACCATTGAAAGCTGGATAAAAGGCTCTTCACACTTTGTTTAAGCACTTTACCGCCTTCGTTGAGTTCAACAACTTCAGACCATAAACTCTGACCTCCAGCTTGGTATATAAAGGGGTGGATTTTCCAATCTCTCACTTTATTTGCAAACTCTGGAATGACTGTAACCGTAGCTGAAATGTGAATCATTCACACAGCCTGTTCTATTATTAGTCACTCTGCTTTTTTAATTTTCCCTCCAGTTGCAGTTTCAGTTCTGTGTTTCACTTTCCCAGAAACAAGCAGCAGCTGCCTAATCATCCAAGCACGATTCTGAAAGCAACACATACCTTCAGATTATCAAGAGCACAGAACGTCTTTGGCTTAGTGATAGGAGACAGAGGGTGGTGATAGAAGGCTGTTTGTGTGACTGGAGCCCAGTGTGCAGTTACTTACCACAGGGAGCAGTGCTGGGTTCCTTATTGTTTCTGATAGATATAAAGAATAAAGATGATAATGTATTGATGAGGGAAGGGCAGTGTGCAGAATGACAAGTGCGTTTGTGGACGATGCAAATGTTTGTCAGGTGGTTGACAAGAAGGAAGAAGGACTTAGGTTACTGGAGATTATGAAGTGATTGATCTGGTAGATGGACTTTAACCCTGATAAATGTGAGGCCTTGTATTTTGGAAAAAGTAAGTACTCAAGGGATTACTCAATTAATGTTATGGTACCAGGAAGATCAACAGCACAGTGGAATCTTGAGGTGCTTGTCCACAACTCGATGAATGTCATAAGGACGGTTAACCGTGTAATAAAGAAGGCATAGGGGCCACTTGCCTTTATCACTTAAGAAATAGACTATAAGACCAGAGAAGTTTGTTGGAGCTGTACAGGACTTTGGTTAGGCTACAGCTGGAGTACTGTGTGCAGTTCTGATCACCACACTACAGGAAGGAGGCGGTTGCACTGGAGGGTGGGGGGTGAGGAGGAGATTCACCAGCATGTTGCTTGGAATGGACTGATTCATCGATGTGGCAAGACTGGTTAAGCTCAGTTTGTTTGCAGAAGGAAATCACAGTGACATCAATGAGGGGGACCCAGCGAAGAGAGATGCACATTGGCAGGTCCAGCGCAGGTGGCAGTGAGTTGGTGGCAGAGGTGAATTGGCCCAGCAGTGAAATATGGCACCTGAAGAGTGGCAGATTCAGCATTGGTTAGTTCCAGTGTAGACGGCGGCTCGGTGGTAAAGAGGGAATGGCAGTGCAGGCATCGTTGATGATGAGCTGTCTGAGTACTGATGGACTCTCATTAAGCTATAGTTCTCTATTTTGTCTTACTCATAACACTGTTCAAAAAGAGTTTGAATCATTGTGACAATGGAAAAGCTTTTCACTGTGTTTTACTGTTTTTCTCAATGTAAAATACACGTGACAATAAAATGATTCATTCAACGTTTCTTTCAAACAGAGAAGGTTGAGGGGGAATGTGATAGAAGTCTATAGGATTATGAGGGGCATGGGCAGGGTGGATAGAAAACATTTGTTCCCCTTGGTTGAGGGGTCAATAAGAAAGGGCACACATTTTTGATAAAAGACAGCAGGTTTCGAGGGGATTAGAGGAAATCAAAATTCACTCAGAGTTTGATGGGAATCTGGAACGCATTTCTTGGGCTAGTAATTGTGGTTGGAAACCCCACACACTTTAAACAGCACTTCTACAACTATATGAAATGTCAAGACTATGGGTCTAGTGCGGGCATGTGGTGCTAATGTAGGTCGGAGCATAGTTTTGACACATGTGTATAGATAAGATCTAGTATTTTCATAGACTAGTTGAGGAGAAAGCAGGTTAAATAGATTAAAATGGATATCTAGTCAAACCAATGTCACACCCTAGTTCTCAGGGTCATAGATTAAGAAAGAACAGAGTGTGTCAGTTGCCTGTTAAAATAAATACTCAGACAATGCACAGAAATGGCTGACACTGAACAGAAGCAGGTCCTGAGTTCAGATGCGAAAATGCAGCAGAGTGGGAAATGTGAGATCGAGAGATGATAATGGAGAGAAACACCTAAAAATTCCCAACGCTCTACCTCCCTCTCAAGATTAAGTTTAATTCGAGATAAATCTATCGGGCATGGTCGAAATTTGTATTCACTTTCTTTTGTTTATTTGTCCTCAGCTGAACGTTTCACTGAAAGGTGAAAATCTATTTGTGATTAAGGTCCAGGTGAGCAACACCGTCTCTCGGCCTAGACTTCTGAGCAAATATGATTGTGATGCATTTGCACATGAAAATCACAGATATACCAGGTTATAAATAATGCAATAATTTTTTTTTGCTTATTTAAGAACTTCAACCAACACAAATGTAACTCTGCCAATAATCCTTATGATTCTAATTCTGATCTCCAAGTAATTTCTCTCACTAACTCCTCCCATCCTGTGAGTTGCAGCTCATTTCACTTCCAAGATTAAATCTAATTCTGGTCAAACCTGTGGAGTATGATCTAAATTTGTATTCACTTTATTTTGTTTGTTTTATTTATTTGTCCTCAGCTGAAAGTTTCACTGAAAGCTGAGAGCCTATTTGTGAAAAAGATCCAGGTGATTAACACAGTCCGCAATTTGATTCACTGTATTTGGCTCAGCTCCTTCTGTTTCTCCCCTGTATTGGTAGAAGTAAGAATACAATCTTTTTTTATAAGATTAGATTGATAGTCAATGAGCATCAGACAATGAGAAACCTCAATTGTTGCTGTGTAGATTCTGTTTGTACATCTTGTTCTGATTCCCAACAGGATAACAATTCCGTGCTGTGGAGTATCACTGACACAGTTGCTCATGATTTTGGAACTCTGCATATATAAAATATCACAACAGAAATGTCATATAGCCAGTAATTTCAGGAGATTCAAAAGGGACTTAAAGCACTGATATTTGCCTCTACCATCAACTACATCAATAACCTCAAAACCTTAATAATGTTTCGATGACTGCATTGAGCTGTATTTTGAACAACTCACTGTTACAGTCTGTACTTCTGCACCAGGCAGATTATTCCAAATCCCTCACTCTCTGAGTTGGATTGTGACTGTGCAACTGTGTAAACGATGTGATTTCACAGACAGTTTTATTTTTGCTAGATATTATTTTCCACTGTTCTCATTGAGAGGTAAAGATGTAAAATAGTGATAGAGAATCAGTAGCTTCCTGATCTCAAACATGAACAAACCAGCTCTAATTCTCAGATTATTACCCCTTGTTCTGGATTCCCTCACCAGGGGCAAACTGTCCCTCTGTATCTACCCGATCAAATCCGTTTCTCTTTATAAACACCACAATCATATTGTCCCTCAGTATTTAAAAGACAAGCGAATACAAACCAGAATATGGACTATGCTGATTAAATTATCCTTTAACCCTGTAAACCCGGAGATAATTAGATCATAGAATCCCTACAGTGCAGAAACAGGCCCTTCAGCCAACAAGTCCACACCAACCTTCTGAAGACCATCCCACCCAGACCCATCCCCCTACTACTTTCCCTGTAACCCTGCATTTCCCATGGTTAACTTAATCTACATATCCTGAACACTATGGGCAATTTAGCATGGCCAATCCACCTAGCCAGCACATCTTTGGACTGTGGGAGGAAAGCGGAGCACCTGGTGGAAACCCAAGCATACACAGGGTGAATGTGTAATCTCCGCACAGAGAATCGCCCGAGGTTGGAATCGGCCCTGGGTCCCTGGCCCTGTGAGGCAGCAGTGCTAACCACTGAGCCACTGTACTATTCTAGGGGCCCCAGTGACATTCTGTCAGATGCTGTGCTCCAGATGGAGGTCTGGCCAAGACTCTGCACATCTTCCTCATGACCAAAATCAGACCTCTTGAGCTAAAATCCCAACATCCTTCAGCCTTTTGTGATTTTGCTTTCTGTTTTTGCTCCGGCTTTCAGAGATTCTGGCATAGGCACCTAAAATGTTTGCTCCATCAATGCTCTAAGCTCCTCAGCATTAAGACAATTTTCTGATTTGGCTTTCTCATCTAAAAATTGATTGACCTACTCTTTTGTCACACTCTATCTGCCATGATTTATCCCCTTCTCTTTGACTGTGTTCTTGTATTTTCCTGCTCCCAGTCATGTTCAGTCAAACTGTAGGCGAGCAAATTATTTCAATAAAAACTTAATACATATCAGGTGAATATTCTAATAGTTTTTGCTCCATTGTTGTCCTTACTTGAGGGTTTCTCTGTGGAATCTGTTTTTATAGACATTCCAACACCTTGATCCTGTGATGACCCTGCTGCTTTAGTGTTGGATCTACACTGTGAGGAGAGAGTGAAAGACTCATTCTGTATAACTGTCTGATGCCACACCTCTGTTCAAGTGTCCGTTTTCCATAGACTATCCAATGATACTTCAGTGGAGGAACTTTCTGCCTTGTTACCAGATAGAATCCTAACAGACAGGTCCATATTCACCAAAAATAATCAGGAGTTTATTTCCTTGTTCTATAAAGATAGCAATCCTGGCTAATAGAGCAGTAGGACACAGTCTGATCATTATATGTGGAATGAAATTGATTAAAATGGTTTTAAGTGTGTATTTTTCTATGCAAAACCATTTCTTATGTTTGAATAGTGTATGAGAAATGTCACTGGCCTTAAAGTAATCCAGAGCCGCAGGATAATGCTTTGGGGATATTGGTGAATCTGACCATGACAGATGGTGATGGGTGAATTCCAAGAAACTTAGAGTTAAAAAAAAGACAGCCTGATGGTGACCTAGTATAAAATTCTTCCCTGTTTTTGAACAATATGGGAAAATCAGGAGAGATTATCAGAAATGAGATCCTCAACATCGAGGTGACAAAGTCTGATTGAGATGAGAATCTCAATGGTAGCAATGAGTTATTTATTAACATCCATTTGGATGCATTAGCAGGTTATTATTAATTAATCCCATTTCATTAATATGCAGTTTATCACTCTCCCTCCTCATCCTGCAATTCCTGACATGGAATTCCAAGCAGTTACCAGGTGATTTGGCATTGAACACTTACTAATATAAATGCACCCTCATGGCACATCTTCACTACCCAATGGAGTTCTCCACTTCAGTGCTGCAGCATGGAGCATAGCGACACCTTTCATTGCAATGCTGCTGCCAGGACACTGTCTTGTCTACAGGAACAGGCAGCCAATTCATGGACGGGCCCCGGATGCTCTTCAGGACTCTTCACTTGCCCACTTAGTGCTCACTCACTTTGTGTCTGCATGGATTCTCATTGCAACTCTATTCACCTTGTCTTACCTTGCTTTCTTTTGTCCCCACAAAGGCACAGTGATTAGCATTGATGCCACACAGCACTCGGCACCCACGTTCAATTCTACCATTGGGTTACTGTCTGTGTGGAGTTTGCACATTCTCCCAGTGTCAGGGTGGGTTTCTGCTGGGTGCTCCAGTTTCTTCCAACAGTTCAAAGAGATGCTGGCTAGATGAATTGATTACACTAAAAAATATGAGGGGACGTAGTTTTAGAGTACAGGGCAGGAGATTCAGAGAGGATTTGAGCCTGAAACCTGACAAACTGTAAAAAAAAATTGGACAAGGACTTGAAATCTCGTAACATTCAAAGATATGGAACAGGTGCAGGAAATTATGTTAGCATGCCTTCAGTCGTAGTTACTTTCAATGCAGACCTGAAGGGCCAAAGTGCCTTTTCTGTGTTGTGACATGCTGGAAATCTGAAACAAACACAGAGAATGCTGGAGAAACTCAGCGGGTCTGGCAGAATCTATGGAGAGACAAACAAAGGTGGTATTTCGAGTTTGGTATGACTTTTTCAGAAATCTTCAGAACGAGAGATCAACTATTTATTTGGGATCCACCGTGGCTGACCTTGTTTTAACAAGTGGCCATTCTTTTCTGGAAGGTTCACTTCAACTGAATCGTGCAATTGCCAAGCTGTCACAAACATATTCTGGTCACAAACGTCACAGCCACAGCCCTGCTCAGTTCCATGCAAGAGGGGCAAAGTGTTTAACAGAAATGGCCCGGGGTGGGGAGGTACCTCTGTGTTGATTTTGAACAGAGGGATCTTTGCACAGATTGCCATCTTGGGAAGGGCTGTGGTACAGATACATTGGGCATATGCTCACATACCCATGAAAGCATACAGTGTAGGCATATAGCAACAACAGTCCCAGTCTAACATTGATTTGACACCCAGCCTATCTGCACCTTGCACATCCAGTTAATACCCAGCTGAATGTTCAGCTGTTTGCAGGAACCCCTAATCCTCCTTCCATACAATCTATGCTATTTTAAAATATCAATAGAAAAAGGTGCCGTCTGACTCTTGTCTGGCGGTCTGTGGTTAGTAGAAGTGTTTTGTTAGTGGAGAAGTTTATCAGCTTTTATGAATTCATTATGAATGACGCTCAATCTTGACATAGAGGTCTGTGGATTTGATGGCCTGTCAGGAAAACAAAACCTGTCTCAGTAACAAAGAATACGATTGTAGTGCCTGTAGTATCACAGACTGACAGGGAAATGGTGCAAAGATGAACTGCTTTGTAAAGAATACAGAGGAGCATGATTCTCAAGGACCTTCAGGGAGCTCTTCTGCTACATTCCTCTGAGGCAAAAGCAAAATCTGAGGTGGCTACACTTTACCAAGGACGTGATCGATGAACGGACCCACATCCTCTCATGGAACTGTGCAGTTGAGAGAGGAGGCAATGCCAGTGGTAGCCAAGGTCACTGTGAAACTCAATAACTAAAGCTCAGGATCCTTCCTGGCTACAGTCAGTGCCATTGTCTATACCTCTTAGGTCACTGTGTACTGCTGCTACTGAGACCTGCGCTCAAGTAAAGAAAATGATGTTGTTTTCTTTCTAAGCTCAGAATCAGGAAATATGGGCACTTGGCTTCTCTGGGATAGTTTGCTTTGGAATAATACAAGGATCTAAGGATTGTCAGCACATACACCACAAGTGCCACATCTTAACATGAGAATGGTCCAGAACTCGAGGGTATTATGTTGGAGAATGCCTGGCATTCCGGCAGGAGTTATAATGTTATTAAACTGTATTAGTAAAACACTATGCCTGATTCCTGACTTATCTCCATACCAAATCACATGTGAATATCTCCCCTACAATGACAGCTACTCTGTGACAAGAAACATGAGGATGGATGCCTGGCATTCCTGCAGGAGTCATGATGGTATTATCCTACGTCAGTAAAACATTACATCCACCTGCACCCCATCAAGTTTCAGAGATGGGGAACTAGGAGGCAAGAGTTAGCTACTCTATACCTGACTCCTGACTTCCTTCCATCACAAAATTACATGTGAATATTTACCCTACAATGACAGCTGCAATGTGACTAGGATGATCGGGGGGATATTGTCGTTTTTTGTTGCTATTTCTGTAACGTTTACATCTTCATCTCGTGTGAGGAATTTCTTCTCTGGTTACTCACCACATCCCAATCAAATCAAAGGTTCCTTCTTTAACATAGAATCCCTACAGTGAGGAAACAGGCCATTCAGCCCAACAGGTAATGATCTGGTGCCAGTGAAATAATTATCCCTGCTTCATGACTAGAAGCACAAACTCTTGATTGAGCCTCAATAAAGGTTCAGATGTTCCCAAAGACTGAGACAGACACAAATCGCTGGTGTCTTTACAACTCATTATATTATCTGCATCAACTTCAATTGTAATTGGTCATGCAATTGCTTTCCCTTAAATTTCAATGAATTCTTACAATATTATGTAACATGATCATTACAGCCAGGAAGGGAACTTAAAGGTAAACAAGGACTCTATACACTACATACATTGAATGACTGTGTGGATGACAGTGGATTCAGAAATTCCACTGTCTGGATCCCCCCTTTTGCATTAGCCTTCTCTTTCTTTTCCAGGAGAGTCCATTTTATTGTTCCCTCACTGTCACCACCTGCTGCTGGAGCTCCCACTTTACATTGCACTTTTCGTATTCATCATGCTGAGTTTAACAGGGACAGTATTGTCATGCCTAATCAAGCTGTCTTGCTAATATCCATGCATTGTATGGAAAACGCTTTGAAAATCAATTCTCTTCGCTAATTTGTGAACGTTTTTAAACACAATTAACATAAATATATTTTTCTAATCTTCACTCATTAATCATTACAAAGTTGTGCAACAAACCTCCATTGAACTATTTGAAATCTATATTTAAGGTGATTTCAGATCTCAAATGGGATGACTAATCAGGTGACATTCTTCCACGCAGGCCCGAAACGTCAACCTCTCTGCTCCTATGATGCTGCTTGGCCTGCTGTGTTCATCCAGCCCTGCACCTTGTTGTCTCGGAAGACTTCATATGCTTTGTCTTCTCAAGCACAATGACATTTCAAGCTGACGTGTTAATTGTGTTAAGAATTACCTAAGCCCCAGTGCCAGTTTGGAATGTCAGATGAAGCAAAGAGTATGTGAACAGACTCAAGCATGTTCAGAAATGAGGACTATAACTGTGCCTACTCCAAAACATTAATTAAATTTCACTAAAGGTACTCTGACACATGCATACAACTATATATGTGTTCTCTTGTTTAAAGAGGGATCAAGCTGTGTCTGGACTTCAACAGAAATGTCTTGAATCCCATTTTCCATTGCCATTATATCTAAGCCACAACCAAACCAAAATAAATCTGCAATAAAATAAAAGAGAAAAGACACTATTCCAAAAATAAGATACATTACGAACAGGGTATGAGACAGCCCAACCCCAAAATCAATGATGCACATAAATATTATGAAATAATCTCTGAAAACATATGGGCATTATTATAAAATGCAGCATTCAATAGACCCCATAACATAGATTGACACGTATTTTGCAATACCTTGCAATCATTTGATTGCTGAATAATCCAAATTTTGCAATTCTTTTCTACTTTATTATATTTTAATGATTGTCTTAATTATGCTATAAATTAAGATTGTTGGTTTTGTGTATATTATTAGCACAATCTAGCAGCTGCTCCTCGATGACTTTTCAATAATCTGTCCATCCATCTATATCTGTCTATCTTTTTACAATTGTCAACTTAAATTGTCAAAACTTCTTTGAATGACTTTAACAATGCAGTTTGTTTTTTACACTGGCTCATTTATATTAATGAATCATTCAACTTCGAGTAATTATTATTTTAAAGTAAACCAGCAGATTTCAACTTCAAAATACAAAATAAGGAAATAATTTAGATAACATGCGGAAATGGAATCACAGGCAATGTTCACACCAGCTGACAGTTTGACAAAGATATCAGCAGCTAAATCAATCTGACAATAAACTTCAGTTTTACTCTTTGAATTAGATTTATTAAAGCCCCTTGATTAGACTATTGTTCCAGAATTTCTCAACTTTAATTTTTATTCATTCATGATATATGAGTGTCACTATCTGGGCTAGAATATATTACTCATCCCTAATTCCCCTGGAAAAGGTGGTGGTGAGTTATCTTCTTGAACATCAATCCTTTGAACATCAAGGGAAAATGGCTGGATTTTGCCATGTTGGAGATGGTCATTGCCTAAATCTTGTGTAGCACAGATGTTACTTCGGCCTATTAGTCCAAGTCTTAATGTTGTCCAGGTCTTGTTGCATTCTGGACATGGACTATTTCAGCATCTGCAGAACTACAAATGATGCTGAACATTGCACAATCATCAGTGAATATCCCCACTTCTGACCTTATGATGAAGAAGCTGGAAATGGTCAGGCCTAGTTCACTATCCTGAGGAACTCCTGCTGAGATGTCTTACATCTGAAATGACTGGCCTCCACAAGCACAACTATCTTCCTTTATGCAAGTTATGACATAAACCAATCCTGACTTTACCTCTGGTTCCATTGTCTTCAGTTTTGCTAGGCTTCCTTGATGCCATGCTTGGTGAACCTGTCTCCATCACATTTCTCCATGGAGTATGCTCCAGTGTATATGCTCCAGCGAGTATAGCCAACTTGGGGGTAGGTTAGCTCAGTCAGCTCAGTCCAATTCCTATACCAGCTGAAATCACATGAAGACACTGCCTTGTTAACCTCATACCTTGACTGAGGTGCGGTGACCCTCAAGTTAAACATAGCACCAGTTTTCTCTCAGTAAACCCAGGAAAGGATGGTGCTAGTGATCAGGTAGTCCAGAACTAGGAGTCGCAGTCTAAGGATACAGGTAGGCCATTTAGGACTGACATGAGGAGAAATTTCTTCATCCAGAGAGCAGTGAGCCTGTCAAATTCTATGTCACTGAAAATAGTTAAGGCCAGAACATTAAATATTTTAAAGAAGGAGTTAGATATAAGTCTTATGGATAAAGAGATCAAAAGGTATGGGGAGAAAACAGCAACAGGGCACTATGTGAGGGAGAGAGTGAGAGTGTGTGTGTATGGGTGGGTGTGACAGAGAGAGAGAAACTGTGTGTGTGGTAGAATGTGTGTGTCTGTGTGCGTGTGTATGTGTGTGGAAGAGAGTGAGTGTGTGTGTGAGGGAGAGAGAGAGAGGTTGCCATGACAGGGTTGTATAGTTTTATGGTCGATGCTGCCCTGAATGCTGAGTAATTCCGACGGTTGTTTGAAGGCGAGAAGTGGAGGCATGGGGAAGATCTTGATGAGGTGCTCATCATCATCGATACTGTGTTGAAAGCTGCGAAGTACATGGCATAATTTCTCCACTCCCTGAAAGTATTGGACGCTGAAGGGTACCCTATTGGACGTATCCCGTGTCTGCCTTCTGAGGAGGTCATTACGGTTTTTCACTGTGGCACGTCTGAACTGGGGATCGATGAGTTGAGCATTGTATCCCATTCCTATGAGGACATCCTCAAACACCTTCAGGTGTCCATCGCGATCCTCCTCGTCTGAACAGATCCTGTGTGTGCGTGTGGCAAGTCCGTAGGGAATGTCTGTTTTAACATGTTTAGGGTGGAAGCTAGAGAAGTGCAGCATCGTGAGATTACCTGTAGGCATGCAGTAGAGTGAGGTATTGAGGTGTCCGTCCCTGATGAAGATGCACGTGTTCAAGAATGAGACTGATTCTAAAAAGTCATCTATGGTAAGCCCGGTGGTTGGATGAAACTTGTTGATATCACTATGTAGTTGTACCAGTGATTCCTTACCATGAGTTCAAAGGAAGAAAATGTCTTCAATGTATCTAGTATATAGTGTTGGTCAGAGTTCTGTGCAGGAAAGAAGCCTTGTTCGAACCTCTACATCAAAATGTCGGCATATTTGGGGAACAAATCTGGTCCCCATGCTGTTCCTTGTATCTAGATGAAGGACTGGTTCTTGAAGATGAAGGCGTTGTTGTCGAGGATGAAGCAGATGAGTTGAAGGATGGTGTCTGGAAATTGGCAATTGTTGGTATTGAGTACTGAGGCTGTTGTGGCGATGACTCCGTCATGGGGGATGCTGGTGCAGAGTGCCGAAATGTTCAATGTATCGAGGAATGTTCCTGGTTTGACTGGTCTGTGGGTGCTGAGTTTCTGTAAGAAATCTGTAGTGTCGCAACAGAAGCCATGGGGTTCCTTGTACAATGGGTTTGAAGATGCTCTCGACATAAGCAGAGAGGTTCTCAACAGGGTCCCATTGCCTGATACGATGGGACATCAAGATGTGTTAGCTTTGTGTATCTTTGGAAGGCAGTAGAAGTCCCCTACGCGGTACACATGCAGAATGAGAGTGCATAGGATACTCTGAAGGATTGGATCAAAAGTCTTGACCAGTCTGTTCAGTTGATGGGTGTGATCTTTGGTCAGATCGGCAGGTAGTTGTCTGTAGTGTTCTTGGTTGTTCAGTTGTCAGTACACTTCCTTGCAGTAGTCCATTCTATTCTGTATGATGATGGCGCCTCCTTTGTCTGCTGGTTTGATGGCAATGTTGTGATTGGTCTTGAGAGATTGGATGGTGTTGAGGTCTGCCTGGGTGACGTTTTGCACTACCTTGTGAGTGCGGCTGATAAATCTGGCATTCACGCATTCTCTGATGGCTTGAACATACCTGTCAAGGCCCGGGCAGTGGCCCTCTGGACGGGTTCAATTCGACTCCTTCTTTGCCCGCTCGCCTATGGATCTCTCTGTTGTCTGATCCAGTTCATTGGTTGCCTCATTGAGCTTGCTGATGACATCTTGGAAGAATTCCCAGAGTCTCATTCACATGATGAATTCCTCTGTGTCTGCCACGAGACCAATGGGGTCCATTTTGGTAGTGGGGCAGAAATTGAATCCTCAGCTGAGAATTTCAATCTCGTCCAGTTGAAGGGTATGGTCAGATAAGTTGACCATGTGTCTTCCCCTGGTGGTACCGGCCTCGCCTCCCAACACACAATCTCTCACACACACACACACACACACACACACACACACAAGCATGTACACAGACGTAAATTTATGGGATGAATTTATATTCGCAGATGCATTCTATTTTGCTCAAAAAGCACACAATTTAGACAGTTAATGTGGCATTTTATAAATTCCTACTTTAGAAATAAAATCAGTCTGACTCCAAATCAAAACACAGATTCTAATCAAGGCCTGACACCTAACATGAATTGTTTGACATAAAATTTCATCTCTTCTTTACACTGATTATGCCTTAAGTTTTCTCAGAACAGTGACTTGAAAAGAATTTGGGGATTTACATATACATCTTAATCAATTAAAACCTTCCAACTGATTAAAGATTTAACAGCATCTTAGTTTTGTTTAATACACCCTCATCAGTGGTGTGACCCTTTGATCTTTTACTTATAAATTCTGTGTCTGATACTACCTCTCTCACTAACACCTGTAGAAGGACTGAAATTCTGAAAGCTTTTTTGTGTTTTCAAATAAACCTGTGGGACTATAACCTGTTGTCTTGTGATTTCTGACTTTCTTTTTCCATATTTCATATACCTACACTCCAATTTCTATTTATTGGTGTAACCCTCTATCTTCTATCTTCAACCAATTCATATCATACATTTTTCACAGTCATTAGTTATGATTGTACCTCTGTCAGGCCTCCACGAGAAACTTTCCTGTACAATTCAACATTCTCATCATATTTTTAAATCAGAAATAAACGTTCCCATTTTATTCTATGGTGTAGTGATTGTGACAATCAGCCAGGTGAACCTCACAGCATATGAGTTCCCTGATTAGGGCCGTTAATCTAGTCCAATCAGATAGCCCTGCTGACAGATGACACCAAGAGTGTCAGAGGTTCTGTTCACTCCGAAAGCTGGTTCTGATGGGGCTGGATCAGTGTCAAGGACACTCCACGTATAAATATAGTGGGATTTGGCGATGGGATATCAGCCTCTGTGGAGTTATTTTAGTGACAGTGAGGGAAAAGCACACTCCTGAAGAAATTTGCTCTTTGAGTTGGGGTAAACATTTCTGGCATCACCCTGCTGTCGAAGAGTGGGCACAATACGTGGAAAAAATGCGTTATTTTTTCTGGGCAAATGATATTGGGGCGGATGAAAAGCACTGAGTAATTCTACTGACAGCTTGTAGATCTGCAGCTTTTTTGGTTATTAGGAGTCTGACTTTCCCTAAGGTACCAGATGCTAAAACGTTTAAAAATTTGACAAATTTAGTCAAGTGATGTTACAACCTGAAGCCTTCACTAATTCTGAGACACCATCAGTTTTACTCAGTAATTCAAGAAACACAGGAATCCCTATCAGAATGTTTGACTAGGATAAGATGGCTGGCAGAGGAATGTAATTTTGGTTTACCATGAATGAGATGCTGAGAGGCCGGCAAGCCATTATAGTTGCTGCTGGTGTGTGGACTCGAGACAGCAAAAGAGTCCCATTCGACCTAAATTGAGTAAAAGAACTCATAGGCCAAGTGCACACGCTGGAAAGTCCACCGACATCTGGTTTGGAACAGTTAAATTGCTTAGCAATATCCAAATCAGAACCAATCAAAAGAAACGTCTGGTTAAATAGCTACCTGGTTCGAATTTGGGTTGATACTGGTGTGGCCATTTCATTGATCGCAGAACCGGTCTTTAAGAAAATTTGCTCTGGATTCCAACCCTTAAGTTTACAAGAGACCTCGGCTAGACTGAGAACCTATATCGGGAAATCTTTACAGATTAAGAGTACAACATCGGTTCCGGTCTCATATGAAAAGCTTCTGGTTCAGTTACCACTAATTGTACTAAAAGGCTTAGGACCAAGCTTGATGGGTGAAATTAATTGAGAAAGATTCACCTGGACTGGAAAATGGCTGCCTGAGTGAAGTCCTAATTAAATACCTTAAAGTTTTCCAGGAAGATCTATCAAAGGAGCCAAGGCCGCCTTGCACGTTGACCAGGAAGCAATTCCAGGATTCTGCAAGGTCCACCCAGTGCTATTTGCCTTACGGACGAAAGTTGAGGCAGAAAACAGAAGCCTGGAAAGTGAACGAATCATCAAACCAGTCCAGTTTGTGGAATGGGTAGCCCCAGTCACACTGATTATGAAGAACGAAGTGTCACTTTGCCTTTGCGGGGATTTTAAACAAACAGCTGTATAAATACACAATCCCTCGCATTTAGGATTTATACACAAAGCTGGTATGGGGTCTGTCCTTCACAAAGCTGGACATGAGCCATGCGTACTTGCATTTACAGCTAGATGACGATTACTAGAATTATGCTAGAGTTAATACCCATAAAGGTTTGTACTCATATACAAGACTGCCATTTGGGGTATTGCTAGCCTGTGTAATCTTTCAATGGATGAAGAGAACACTTTACAAGGTCTACCCCAGGTTGTCCTTTATCGAGGTGACATGCTAATAACGGGGAAGACCAATAAGGTGCACATTTTTTGCAGGCGGGTGTGTGCCTTGGAAGGGAAAAATGTGTGTTCTTTGCATCCCAAGTGATCTACTTGGGTTACAGAATCAACAAGAAAGTGAAGGCGATCAAAGGTGCCCCAGTTTCCATGTTGCTACCGGAGCTTAGGTCTTTCCTTGAGCTGGTGAATTATTACAGAAAGTTCATACATAAACTGGCCTCCATTCTGATGCCTTTGCATCAACTCTTAAAAAAGAGTCAGTCTTGGAAATGGTCACGTAGCCAAGCCAAAATTTTCAGGGAAGTGAAGACACAGCTATCATCCTCTCAGGTCTTGGCACACTATTGTCCCCAGTGAGATTTGGTATTGACATGTGATGTCTTCCCACATGGCATTGAGGTAGTATTAGCTCTTTGGTGGCCCAATGGAGAGGAATGCCCAAAAAGTGTATGCATCCAGCAAATTGGCTAATGCAGAGTGTAAATGCACCCAGACAGAGAAGAAAGTTATGGCAATCATATTTAGCATCAGGAAGTTCCACTAATATCTTTATAATAATAATGGACCACAAAACCTGCTAGGTCTACTTAAAAAGGGCAAGGCAGTGCTGCCCATAGCTTCAGGCTGAATTCAGCAGTGGGTTCTAATTCTGACTGTGTTTAATTACAATTTAGACTACTATCTGGGAGGCCAAGTAGCAAATGCCGATACATTGAGCTGGCAGATACACCATCAGTGATATCACCAGTTGAAGAGTCTGTAATGGTTTTAAATTTTCTGGACACACTTCTGGTGACAAATGACAATATCAGAATTTGGATGTAGAAAGATTGGGTTCTGACAAAGCTGAAACAGCTGGTGATGATGGGGAAAACCAAAGGGCCGTCAGAACTAGAATTTAAATTCTTTTGGACCAGATCACAGTAGAGGACAGCATATTATTATGGTGAGTTAGAGTGATTGTCCCAAACAAAGGCCTTTGCCAGATATTTTCTGAACTCCACCAGGGTCATCCAGAGGTTTCTGAAGTGGAGATATTGGCTTGTAGCTATGCCTGGTGGCTGGATTGGATGCAGACATAGCTGAGTTGGTGCGTCAATGCCAACAAGGACAAATGTTGTCAGCAGCTCCCCCACATTTTTGGGAATAGCCTGGGTAAACTGTGCACTTGCTTACACACCAACTAGGAGGTCCTTTCATGGGCTCAATGTTCTTAAGTCATTGTGGATATCCACTCAAAGTGGCTGGACATGCATAGAGTTCATTTGTCAAATGGGAGACAACAATAGAAAAACTGTCCAAATCTTTTCCAATACACGGACTCCCAGAAGTGTTGGTCACAGGTAATGGGCAGGGAATTTAAGTATTCCCTAAACTTGAATGGTAATCAATGTGTAAGGACAGCTCTATACCATCTATCATCCATTGGTCTGTTGGAAAGAGCAGTCCAAACTTTGAAGGCAGGTTTAAAGAAACCCTCTGAGTTCTGAGGAAGGGTCACCGGACCTGAAACGTTAACTCTGTTTTCTCCTTCACAGATGCTCCAGGCCTGCTGAGCTTTTCCAGCAACTTTGTTTTTGTACCTGATTTACAGCATCCGCAGTTCTTTTGGTTTTTAAAGAAACCCTCTGCAGCTTCAGTGGATAGCAAACTGTCCCAGTTCCAATTTGATTGTAGGACCACCCCCATGCAACTACAGCTCCAGCAGAGTTGCCAATGGAGAGAAGACTCCGCGTCAGGTTAAATCTGATCTTCCCAGACCTGGGGAGGAGGGTGGAATGGCGTCTGGAATACCAATGCTGGAAACAAATCTCTGCTAAGTGAGAGAGATGGTTTATTTCCATAGACAAAGTTTAGTGTAGGATCCATGGGAATGGCCCTGCATGGGCAAGAGACACGATCAAAGCGAGGTTGAGTCAAGTGACGTATAAAATTTGGGTAGGTGTAATGGTCCTGAATAGGTTCATGGACCATATGAAAGCTGCAAACTTGCAAACAGTGTGGGAGCTCCTCAACTGCTGTCCTGACTGTTCCAGAACCCATGGGCTCTCCCTTTCCGACAAGCTTTGAAGAAGAGAATGAATTTCTTCCAAGATGCTCCAGGTGGAAGAGGCAAGCATTGGTAACTGTGTGTTACACACTGCCCATATCGGTGGCAGATTTGGAGGAACCTGACCCCCTGCTAAAACGTCCGAGGAGTTACTAAATAAAGAACTGGCCTATATCCTCAGACTCAGCGGGGAAGGGATCTAGTGATTGTAACGAGCTCAGCCAGGTGGATCCCATGGAATACAAGTTCCCTGATTTGGGCTGTTAACCTGGCCCAATCAGGCAACCGTATTATTTCAGATATTAAACAAGGGTGTGGCAGGAGCTGTGTTCACTCTGAGAGCTGGCTCAGTGTCAAGGATTTTCCATGTGCAAATAAAGGATGAGTTGGTGACAGGATACTGGCCTTCTTGGAGTTATTTCAAATGCCTTAAATTTTTATTTGTTCTTTATTTTAAACATAATTTTATTCATACATGAAGAAGACATGAAATTGAGTCTGACATTATTCAAAGTTATCACAGTTGAAATAGTATTGTTAGGCTGACAGATTTTGTGCATGTTCAGTTTATTTCTCAGTACTCATTTGGTGAGTAACTTAACTGCTGACTCCTCAAAGCCTGTCCACCATCAACTTGCCACAAGTGTAGAGTGTGATGTAATAATCCCCACTTGCCTGAGTGGGTGCAGCTCTGATAACACTCCAGAAGTTTGACAGTATCCAGGGCAAAGGCCACTTAATTGGCACCACAACAGAAACCCCCTTCATTCCCTTCACCACCAGCACACAGTAGCAACCAGTGTACTATCTATAAGATACACTGTGGAAATTCACCAAAGATCCTTAGACAGCATCTTCCAAACTCATAACCGCTTCCCTCTAGAAGGACAAGGGGAGCAGATACTCGGAACACCACCACCTGCAAGTTCCTCTCCAAGTCTGGCTCGAGACCACTCAATGTGCACACCCTAGGTCCACATGCTGGGCTCTCGCTGCCGTCAATGCCTTCCAAGCTCAGGATGAAGTAAGTAAATTTTAAAAAGTGGGGAAAAAATAGAAAATAAAGAAGAAAGTGGTCGAAACGTATGTTCTCTGACACAGAACCCCTTCTTCGCCACCAACATTGACCAGCGCTGACCTCAAGCCAGGACCAACGTGAAGAACTCAAGCGAGCCCAGTGTGGAGGAGAGTGGGCCCAGCGAGGACCTTGAGTGAGCCCGTACTTAATTTTCCAAAGCAAGCACAGAAATTAAAATTGACAGTTGCCACATCGGCAGAGGTGACATCAGCGAATAGCTGCAGCAGCAAAAAACTGGGTTAATTATATCTGTGGTCTAAGAATAGCCACTGAATGTTGTCTAAGGAACTATGTCATTGTATCAGCAAATTACATGGAACACAGACCTGGGTTCCAGTGACATCATTTCATCTCAGTCCTTTTATATAATTATGTCCAATAAAACGTGTTCACCTAAATGTTGACCTAATCTTACAGTTGTGAAATGTACACAATCTTCCACATTCATTACATTGAATGAGGAGATATTTCAATTACTATTGTGGATTCTTCATGCACTGTTTTCTCGAAAAGAGCTGAAAACTAAAATTAAACCCTGTTGACAATACAAGACCCATCGATGGAGCTGAATGGCCATCAGGCTGATATTCACTGTTGGGTGTGAAGATTTATTGCCGAATGGGATGGGGAATTTTTTTTGCTGATCTTACCTGCAGCACCTTATTTTGAGGAATGAATTCCAAAACTTGGAGGAGTTAACCTCAATCTATGTGGAACAAATATAAATATTCAAAGTGCAATTAAAAGTTTAAAAATGAAGTAGCCAATTCTCTTGACTGCCTTTATGTTTTTGATATGAGAAGAAACCGTTCCAATTTTTAATTGACTACCAATAGGATTCTGCTCTTGATGAATAAGGTTCACTTAATAACCTCATGTACAATTTCCTTTAAGACCATCAGTGCTGTTAAACCTGTCAATGCAAAGTAACTGCATTGTGTTACTGAGTGCGTTGCAACCAATGCAAATATATTCCCAAAGCTGCGCCTCCCTAGGTCCAGTGTGATCCAGGTGGAGATGCACAGGGTACAGGGGGAGCCGTACAAATCTTTGCAGTCCCAGGTCTGGAGATACGTCCTATCCCTATACAAGAGCACAGATTCTTCCCAGTCCATGCCACAGTAAAAGAATCAAAATCATATTCCTGAAATCCACAATTTAACAGAACCCAGAGTTCAAATGGTGAATAACACAGGCAAGAATACATGACTGGAAGTGACATTCCATTTGTCCCCTTCATTGTACAGGCAAGGACAAGGGAAAACGGAATTAGCGTGGAAAATAATTATTCTCGTCAATGATAGAGATTCTCCTCCACCCAAAATATTTCACATGAACTTATTAAGTATCTGGGATTATAAATTACTGTGAGATAGTAAGAACTGCTGATGCTGGAGTCAGAGATAACACAATGTGGAGCTGGAGGAACACAGCAGGCCAGAGAGCACCAGAGGAGCAGGAGAGTTGACGTTTCAGGTTGGGACCCTTCTTCAGAAATGGGGAGTTTCAAAATCTCCCCTCCCCTGGCCTCATCCCATGGCCAACCCTTCCTACCATCCCCACCTCCTTAACCTGACACAACCTATCCATCTCCTCTCCCACCTATCCGGTCCTCCCACCTTACTGACCAATCTCCACCACTCCCTACATGCACTCACCTATCACCATCGTACCTACCTTCTCCAGCCCATCCCTCCTCTCTCTGTTTATTTCTGAGTTCCCTTCCCCGTCCTTATTTCTGAAGAAAGGTCCCAACCCAAAGCGTCAACTTTCCTGCTCCTCAGATGCTGCCTGGCTTGCTGTGTTCCTCCAGCTCCATGCTGTATTATAAATTACTGTCCCCTGTTTAAAAGTTCAATTACAGATGTCCTGGAGATGCTGCCCCAGGTGATATCTGGAATATTGGCCTCTGGCACATCAAGGGTAACCGGGTATCAATGTTTGTTCGGATACAGTCTTGGTTCCTACTTATGAAGTCCATGTGGGAAGGGATGATGAACAGAGTGCAGAAACCACATCACTCTCTTTACTAAAGAGCCAACGGTATTGTTTATCCAGGCTGAGATAGGTGATCATTCAAGATGCCATTAAATAGGAGACCCTTGAGAAAATGTAGAAAATGCGACCCGATCTCTTGGTAATGGATGTATGCTGCTGTTCTGACTGCAAGATTGGAAAAGTCATGAGGGAATTTATGAATGAAAAAGACCAAGTGTGTTAAACAATGGTTTCAAATCAGTTGTCCTGGATCTCTTATCCATAGTTCAGATGTTTGAAAGGGATGTGGCCTGCTCTGTGATGGTTACACTCAATAGGGCTATGGGACTCAATCAATGGACATAGCAACAGTGACAATTTCTGCCAAGCTTTAATGAGGCACAGGCAAATGTACAGGGGACACCCCAACATGGCAGAAGGTGGAATTTAAATTCAATTTAAAAACCTGGAATTGACAAAATTCAGTCTCAACGATTGTAACCACAAAATCATAGTTGATTGCTGCAAAAACACATCTGAATCACTAATGTCCTTTAGGGAAGGAAATGTGCTGTCTATTCCCGGCCTGGTCTCTATATGACTCCAGAACCACTGCACTGTTGTTGGATTAACTGCCCATTGAAGTAACCAAATACGCCACTGAGTTTGAGGGCAATTAGCGATGTGCAACAAGTGCTGACCTTGGCAGTGCTACGCACTTCCATAACAGTGGATATCATAAAGTGAGTTTTTACAACAATCAGCATTGGTTTTTTAGTTACTATTACTGACACTGCATTTCACAAATCCAGGATTTTTAATCAAAATTAAATTTCACTGGCTGCTGCAATGCGATGTTAACTGGCTCCTCAGTGCATTCTCTTGAGCCCTGTGTAACCAGTGTCATGACGAATTTCGATGAACTGTGGACTTTTTTTCATTTGTAATGACAGAATTTGTTTTTTGAAAGGGGGTTTATGCAGCCAAAAACAACTGTGGATGTAAGTTAAGATGCTGCCTGGAGAGGGAGTTTTGTGCATAGACAAAAGCTTGTACACCTACTCATACATGCACACACATATACACACACACCAACACACTTACATACATCACACACATACGCACACATGTGTGAATGTTATATGTTATGTGAATAACCTCACATAATCAAACATACAGCCACAGAGCAGCAGTGTATTACAATGCATTATTTGCTCGTCTTGTATTACTCATTTTGAATCGTGCAATTGTCCTTTCCTTTCATTTTAATGAGTGTAAACTGGTTGTGTTGGAGTCCTGTGCACTAAGTTTGTTTGATGCTGGTGGAGTGGAACATTAGAGAAGAAATCAGCACCCTGACTGCTGAAATGCATTGTGGTCTTGAGAACAGGAAGAGAGGATGAGAAAACTTTGGTCGAAACACAGGTTTGCTGTAAATCTGCAAAGTAAGTTTTAAGCTATGGTGAACTGTGATAGAACTATGGCTCCATTGCTCCTTAGGCATTAAAAATGTTACCTTTACTGCAGCATTGGAAACTGGTAAAGGTGTCAGAGACAGCACCTGAAACAATGAAATTAAAATGATTTTCTGAAGAAGGGTCAAGGCCCGAAACATCAGCCTTCCTGCTCCTCTGATGCTGCTTGGCCTGCTGTGTTCATCCAGCTCTACACCTTGTTACCTGAAACAATGATCTGGATTTGTTCAAGTATAAACTTGGGTGCGAATTCCAGAATAAAAATAGTTTAAAAATTGGCTTCGAACAGTAGAGTGATGTAGTTAAAAACTAAGCCTCCTGCACTTGATTATTCTGAGGCAGGCTCTCACTTATGTATTAATTCCAAGATCACACGAGATCAGACTGGTGCAACCATAGGCCTATCATTGTGATATCACTCTCTTAATTACTTCCTTAACAAATTTCCTGTCCATCCCTCCTCAGCTGCTAAGATTGCTGCAATCACTCCCTACCTGCCAATGATAGATGAAGTGGAAAAAGGTTAGAAAAGTGATGTAATGGCAGATTTCTAATTTGTGTTTCATTTTTAAGCAAATGATATACATTGCTCTGCCTCAAAGTTACTAACCTCTGCAGTTATACTTGATGCTATTTCAGTTCAAAATGCAAATGTGCTCAAAACGTCATTGTGTTCCAACTGCAATTCAACACGGAGTGTTCGAGGTTAAAGCAGTCAGACAATAGGTAAAGTCTCTACCTGGTGTGGAGCTCAATCATTCGAAACCAGACTCCCTGAGCAGGACACATTGGAAAATACTTGAACAATACTGTTCTCAATTTTTACATCCCACCCCTGAGCAAGTGGAAAAATCACCCATTCTTGTTAAAGAATGGACCGAGGACAATTGTTATTTTCTAGGTTCTCACAAAATGACCATCAAGAGAATACGGTGAGTATTTTATCAAAGCATGACATTAAACTCATGTAAAATTCTGAGTGTGACAATGTTCTGGGGACTTTGGTTGTTGTGAATCATAAAGATTCTCTGCGGCTTTCAGAGTACTTCAAAATTGACAGCTGATTGATGTAATGTAGGGATGATCTTGAAATTAATGGGGGCTTTGAGGGCAAATTAACAGCATTGACCCCGGTACACTGCTGAATCTGATGATAACTTCAGTATTGAACACAACTGCTGATTAAAGTGGTCACCCTGAATTTGCATTTAGTCATTCACTGACTGAGTACATGCTGACCTACATACACCAGCTGTCTATAGGCAGCAAACAGTGAAATTCATTGCTCTGACAAGAACGTCTCATCTTGTACACTCAATGTCAGAAATCCCAGATAAAGATAAGCCTTTATCAATATAACTGGGCTCATGACAGCCTGAGCAGTAAATGCTGAACAACCGACCAGGCCCTGAAATATTCAATTTGTGAAATATTGTTACATTTGTCTATGGTTAATTACCGTGATTTTTGAACTCATCTTGTTACATCATTAAATAATGGCTCTTTCTGTGGATATTTCTGCTTGTATCCCAAACACTGTAAATTTTTTATGGTATGATTTAATTATTTGTGATTCTCATTTCCTGCTTAGTTGCCAGTGAGAATTATTAATTTGATTGGCTGCATGGACAGCTAAATGTCTCACAGTAACTCAGCAACAGGTTCCCACATAAACTGTTCCACCATCAACGTGGACATTGAAAAGTGTAAGCTGACCGGTGTGGTTGTGAAATCTCTCAATACAGTTCTCTTTGATGTCAGTTCCAGCGATAAGATGATCATTTTGGCGCTGTGCACAAAACCCAAGTTGATTTTTCGGTAGTGGGTGGAACGTGTGCTTTTTGCTTGAGTTCTGGTCTAATCTCTGACTCAACCCTTTCCACTCTTTCCCTCAGGTTGCGACCAGCGATCCTGAGAGTGAAGGTGATGAGAATATGGAGCGAGGTAACTGGTCCTCAAAAACTGATTACTTGATCTCAGTGATCGGCTGTGCTGTGGGTCTGGGCAATGTGTGGAGATTCCCTTACCTGGCTTACAAAAATGGAGGAGGTACAGTAACCAAATCTAAAATGCAGCAGAGAGAAAACAAAACCAAGGGAAAGAATTAACAGTTTATAAAGAACATTAAATTAAATGAAAATCAAAATGGTTTATTGCAGTTGGTAAATAATACAGGGTTAAACAACATTGATATAAAGAACAGTGAATTCAATCTTAAGCTGTTTGTAGAGGACCAGTTTTCCAAAGAATGACAATCTCAAACAAATTTCCAATCTGACCATTCCTTTATTTAAAAAAAGGAAGGAGCTCCTCATTTTTGAGGTGAGATTCTGATTAGGGCTCTCTCAGTAATCGGGAACCGTACTTCCATTCTGACAGTTGTTTCTGACAGTTATTTCAGTGCAGAGAATTGTCGGGGCTGGTGAGGGTATGGGGCATGGTTAGGGAAATCAGGCCCCCCTTTCACAGCTCTCAGCTGCCATATCTTGAAATGTAAAGGTTGTTGCAGCCTCTTTGACAGCTGCTGTCAGGGAGTAAGTATATAAAGGAAGTGTGATGTTCTGGTGCTGGGTGGGGAGGGTGTCAGATGGGTTTGGGGCACTAGGTACGTCTGTTGTCATCTGGGTAGTATGCCAGTGTCTTAATTAAGTCGGATACAAACTGAGTAGTGGGTAAGGTGACAGCTGGGTAGGAGATGGGATGCCAGAGAAGCAGAGTGCCAGGTGGACCGTGTGCCAGGGAGCCAGTTAAATAGAGTGCCAGATGGGAAGGTGCCAGTGGGGTAGTGAGCCAGAGGTTAGGCTGTCTAGTGGGCAGCAGGTATTGTGCTCAGTAAGTAAGGTGTCAGGATGTAGGATGTTAGTGTGCTAGGTAGGTGAAGTGCCAACTGGGAAGGGTGCCAGATAGGTAGGATGTCTACTGGGTAGAGTGTAAGTGTGAAAATGACATGGGAGACGGCTCAGTGATGCAGTATTCAGGGTAGGTTGGGGTGGATTGGAGAACTCCAGTCTGGTGGAGTCAGGGAATATGAGTGTCAGGTCATGGCAGATGGGGTCAAGACCAGCTCTGGCATGGGAGAGGGGGTCAGGCAAACAGTGGTAGCGCAGGGGGTGTCAGGGGTCAGGCCCAGAGGCAGTGGCAGAGGGAAGGAGCAGTAGGGAATTGGATTTAATGCTAGCAATAGGACAGAGAGGACTAGGAGGTTAGGGGTCAGGTCCGGAAATGGGGGAGTTTTGGTGGCTCAGGTCTGGTGGCATCAGATTGGAGGTTGGGGATTGGGTGCAGTGGTGGGCGTTGCGGTTGGGGATAAGGTGGCACTGGGTGGGGGAAAATTGTTGTTGGCAGTCAGGTCTGGCAGCTGCAGTTGCGGGTGGTCAAATCTGGCAGCTGCAGTGGGTATTGTGCTCAGTTCTGGTGCAGGGGAAGTGCCGAGTGTGCCCAGCAGTCGGTGTAGTGGTTGGGTGCAGAGTGAGGCAGGGGTGTCAGATCCCAAGGGAAAGTGGGGAGTGGCAGGTCAGGGTCTGGGAGGAGTGGATGTAAATATTCTGGTGGAAGGGTTGTTGGGGTTGCGTAAAGTAAGTAAGGGTCCAGTTACATTGGTTTCAGGATTTTAGGGCGGTCAGTCAGCTGGACAGCTATTTTAGAATGGAGAGTGATGCCAACAGCATGGATTCAATTCCCACACTGTCAGAGGTTACTATGAAGGACTCTCCTCAGCCTTTGCCTTCACCTGAGGCATGGTGACCTTTAGGTTAAACCACCACCAGTCCTCTCTCTCTCGAATTGAAAAAGCAGTCTTATTATTCACTGGGACTATGGTGACTTTCCTTATCCCTAATCAGCAGTCAGGTTGTACATTTTATCATCTAATTTTTCATGAGCAACTATTTTAGTTCATTTCGTCAGAAACCTCCAAATTCTCTGATTTTCAGGGGTTTACAGGTGTTGGGAAGTTGTCAAGAGAAGGCTTTAATTTCTCAGGGAATCCCTTTGGAGAGTGCTATGGTGGGATATCCACAGGGTCAACTCCCATTGACACTGGAATAGCTCCTCTCTGTCCAACACAAAATTGAGGCCTATAGTTTTGTTTTGAAAGAATATGTCTGTAGTATCAAGGTACATTTTAGTGTCATGAGTTAGAGTGAGAAACATCAAATAAACGTTCTTCAAGATGAATATGAATAAACCTCGTCAGGTATGTAGATTTGATGATGTATATACCTGTTAAGATGTTATTGAGATAAATGCATGAATTGTACAAACAGGTATGTTTCCTGCAGAATACCTGAAATCTCATTTATCAAACTCCTCAGACCAGCTTTAGGGTTAGGTTTGGGGTCACATCTCCTGAGATCAGGTGCTCTTCACAATTCTATACATAAACGTGTAAAAATGTCTTGATTCCTCAAAGAGAAACGTTGCATGTTGATCAGACAGGAGGGTGAATCTTCTAAGGTAACAATTGTCTTGGTAATTTAATTGATTTACTGCATTTTCAGAATTGGAGCTGACTGCTAAACTACGCCCAGAGATTCCAATCATACTGTCATTAGGACCAATGAAATAAGAGAAAATTGATTCCTGGTGAAGGGAAAAAGAGATGAAATTATAAATAATTCTCGATAGATAGACAGATGGTAAATTAAATAGCCAAGGAGACAGAGGGACAGACACATTTCAGAATGGTTTCAGAAGTTCACCTTGAAGATTCGCTTTCGTCTTTTCCAATCTAATGCATTCCTGAAGTTGTTTCCTCTATTTTCCAGGTGTATTCCTTATTCCCTACATGCTCATGCTGGCACTTGTTGGGATGCCACTGTTTTTCTTGGAATCTTCCTTTGGACAGTTTGCCAGCCTCAGTCCTATAGCAATCTGGAAAGCTGTGCCCATGTTACAAGGTTAGTCTTTATTCAGCAACAGTTGAAATAAGTTAAGTTTTCACAAGCAAACAATCCAAGTTTTCCTAACTTCTTCTTGTAGCTAATATACTCCAATTCAGGTAACGTCCTGGTAAACCTCTTTTGCACCCTCACCAAAGCTCCCCACCCTTTATATGGTGTAATGATCAGAATTGCACACAGTACTGAAATATGGCCTAACTAACTCTGATGGAGACAGAGAAACAGACAATGCCCTGATCAATGAAGGCAAGCATGCCATAAGCCTTCTTTACCATCTTATCCACTTGTGTTGCCACTTCTGGGGAGCGATGGACTTGGGCCCCAGGATTACTCTGTTTATCAATAGTTCTCAGTGTCCTGCCTTATACTGTATGCATTTCACCTCCCAAAATGCATCACCTCAAACTTATCTGGATTAAACACCATTGATCATTTCTCTGATAAACTTTCCAATTAACCTATACCATATCCTATGGTAAACTTTCTCACCGTCGATGATTCCACGAATTTTTGTGTTTTTATAAATAAAATATATCTATATTAAACAACAGAGGTCCCAGCACTGATCCTTGTGAAACATCACTGGCCACAGACTTATAGTCAGAAAAACACACCTCCACAACTACCATCTGTCTTCTGTGACCAAACCAATTTTGTATCCAACCTACCAACACACCATGGATTCCATGTGACTTAGGTTGCCATACTACCGTGGGACCAGGCTACGATGAGGCACATTTTCAAATGATTTATTAAAGTCCATGTAGACAACGTCCATTGTTCTACCTTCATAAAACATCTTCATCACTTCCTCAAAAACTCAGTCAAGTTTGTGAGACAAGACATCCTCCGCATAAAGCCATACTATTCTTAATAAGCAGACACACAAAGTACTTCAGTACTGCTGTATTATCTTAGTTCACTAACATACAGCTCTGACAGGGAAGAGCTGTCAGAACAATAATTCTCCTATAAGTGTCTGGCAGCTTAGGGAACCAGTCAGTACAAAACAGGAAGTGATATGACTGAGGTAACCACCACCCTTAAGAAACCAATCACATGCCACTTAGCCAATCTGACATCAATCATCTGCTCTTCATCGATTGGCAAGCCAGTCAGAACTTGCGATGCCACTGACCACATGCAAGGGTAATAGTTAAGAAGGGATAGTAAGCTGTAATTCATGGTCGCTAGGTGCATAGTAAGAAGAGAACAGAGGAACAACTGCAGTTAATGTAAAAACAGACATGTGGCTAGTCAGCCAGAAGCTGGGACTTGGTCTTCCAAAGTGAACTAACTGATCCATTATTTGTATTATGTATTTCTCTTTATACTTATTGTAACATATTGATTAAATTCTGTGAATCTTGTAAATATGTACTTTTGCACAGGCTGATCTTATAACTGGGGAAGACGAAGAGATTTGTAGTCTGGCTCACTCAACTCAATCTAAACGTTTAATTCACTGATGTCTTATAGTTGAGGTGAAATTCAGCAGTCCACAGTATACAGTTTCCACAAACATTGATGTGGAGTGAGTTGAGGCAGCGACATTACCTCCAGCTTTGGACATTCAAGACTGTCTCACTGGTCTCCATAAATTTCCAATTTCAATCTAATTACAGCAAAACACAATTGGTTTACTGACAAGCCAAATCCATGTCCAAGAGACGATTTCAACTCAATAGTTCCCAAACTAATCTACTCTTCCCTGTTGTATATTAAGGTGTGGGGCTCACTATGATCCTTGTCATTACAACTGCCACGGGTTCCTCGACCTGCATCCTCGCCTACAGTCTGTACTACCTGTTTGCTTCCTTCCAGTCACCCCTGCCGTGGGCAGATTGCTTCAGTTGGTGGGGAGCAGATGAAACATGCAGCAGGACTCCTAAAGGTACAGGGCTCACTTCGATTGGGGAAACTATAGAGACCAACTGTTTATTGTTCATTCTGTCTCTGAATGAAGGAGAGAAATGGACAATGGTTTCAGTGATCATCCTCATTGTGATCAAACAGCAGAAAGACTTGGATAGAAATCAGCAGCAAGGATTTTGCCACTGAGTCACTGGGGTTATAAGATAAACAGTCAGAAATAAAAATTGAATCTGTGTTCTGAAGATGGGTCACTGGACCCAAAAAGTTAACAATGCTTTCTCTCCACAGAAGCTACCAGACCTGCTGAGGTTTTCCAGCAATTTCTGACTTTGTTTGTGAATAAAAATTAAAAGGTGGGAATAAATTAAAGTAATACTTGATCTCCTAAAATGGTACTCATGCACAAAGTACCAGATCATGTGTCTCTTTTGATGTATCACATAGTCTATAACATTTTGAGTTTTATTTTTTATTGTCTGTCTCATGATGACACAGATTGGGCTGTGAATGAAGTCTGATAGTTAAATACTTGTTACAGTCTCATCCTACTAAGCTTAACTGTTAAAATTGAATGCATATAGTTCAGTCGTAAGTATCAGTACAACACAAACAAAGGAACACATTTTTGTTCAAATGAACATATTTATGTTCTGACCCCACTCTCAAATCACATAGGTGGGATGTGGGAAAAGTGAACAGAAGTGTGTTGAACTTAAAGATACTTGCTAGAAATTGATAGAAAGGTGGGGAATGTATGGATTAAATGATGGCAGTGAGGGATGAACCAATTTATGAGCAGAATCCATTTGTTCAGAATCTCAAACCACTGTGTCAACCAGAACATACTTCCATGTGTTAAGCATCATTTTCCGGCAAAGAAATAGAGCCACAAACCTAGAAAGAATTAGTGGAAAGGGTAATGCTGTGCCAAAATCTCTGAAGAGACAAGCAAAGCTTCATAAACCCGTTACCAGTGATCTGTACATGTTGTTTCAACAGATCACCGTTATCAATGTCAAGGGTCAGAAATCACACAACACTAGGTTATAGTCAACGAGGTTTATTTGAAATCACAAACTTTTGGAAGTCTTCTCCTTAGTCAGGTGAAGTCCTCAGAACCCTGAGGAAGGGTCACTCAACCCGAAATGTTAAATTTGATTTCTCTTCACAGATGCTGCCAGATCCACCGAGCTTTTTCAGCAACTTCTGATTTTGTAGCCCCTGGATTTTAATTGGTTGAGATCAGTGTCTGAGAAGTGGAGTTGTATTGGAGCCTCCAGTGAGGCCCAGAGCTGCACTGAAACATTCCCTTTGACTCACTCATCACAGCCACTTACCTTCCTGGCTATTTGTCCAATTAAAGGCTGTTTCTCTCCCGCATTAGCTACTGATTGGCTCAAGCCCTTCCACAGCTAATGTGAGAGGGGAACAGCCTGTGACAAGGGAGCTGCTCCTCACTGATTCTGTCTCTCTCCCTCTGGGAACGATCTTGATCTGATCTGATGGAACACTGAGGTGGACAGTGCTGCTTTAACCTGGGTCCACTTGCAGGCACAGAGCCCAGTGATTAGAACTGACGGCACCGCTCTCTCCCGGGCCTTGCTCTGACCCATGTGTAACCTCCTCCATGGAATTAAAGAGTCATCCAGAGTGAAACAGTGACTCTGATTATAATCATTAGAAATGGCAGCATCATTCCCAATGAACTGTAATTCTGAAACACATTCCACATTTTCTAGATCCACTCTGCAACCGCACTCTGGATGATGGATATTTTGAAATCGTTAATACAACATGGCTGCAAGCAAACAATGAAACTTGTCCAAATGGATCAGAAATCTCTGTTCCTCACCAGGGTCCAAGTGAGCAATACTGGGAGTAAGTACATTGCTGCAGAGAGCTGCACCTACAACCTGCACAGCTGTGCCAGTAGCTTCTATTGGGATGGTTAGTTGGTGCATGGTCTCTTTAATGAGAGAAAATTTATTTGATTTCAATGCAGGTATTATTTATATCATACTCCTGTTGCAAAATAACATTACAACTGAGGCCTTTCATTTTTTAACAGTTCCTTGCTTTCTAACACTGCAGGTTTATTTTCACAACATTTATACAGTGATCATTTATTGAACATTTCTACTTACTTATTATGGAAGAGTTTTGCCACAGGAATTCCTAAATATTAAATGGATGAAATGATTTGTGACTGATATTTCTTTTTCTGTGTTTGTAATTGAATATTGTATTTTATTTAATTGATACAACTGGGAAGTAAGTTTAGGGAAGCTGTCTGGTAGCAGGTATCAATGATGGAGCTGAATTATTGGGAGACTCCATGACTGACCCAGGTAGTTTTAATAGTGCAAGGTAAGGCAGTCAATGAAGTATTACCGGTAACCCCTTCAAATCTAAGAAGGTCTCTGGGGAATCTCATTAACACTCATGGTTGAAACGAAGTGTGTAATAGAACCACTTTTTGGTCATTTGTGTAAATATGTATACACCAGAACCGACTGGTTCAGTTCAATGTTGACTCTCCCTGTGCTCCGTGCTGTTTTTGGACATGTAACGAAAGGGAAGGATTGGTGATATCTCTATCCAAATACAATCGGGCTTCCAGTAAGCTCAGAGAGGAATTGCCTGTCTTTTATTTGCTGAGAAATAATTTTAAGCATCTTGACCTTGGAAAGGGCTGTTTGTACATGTGGGTGAACTGACCTTTGAAGGTGGCTGCATTAATGGGTATTATTGGGTTACTTGGAGAGGGCAGTCTTGGTCATGAATCTTTTGCTGCATATGTAGCTGGCGGAAAAGATTTTTCATTCCTCAAAAAATCAGGATGTTCCTGATAAGCTTGCCATCGGGCAATGAGGGAGAGCAATAGAGTGATTTCTTTCACCGAATCAGACCCAAAAGCAGATTAAACACTGAAGAATTTGCTCCTCTTCTTAAACCAAAAGGCATTCCACTGTCATTCTGTAAGATGAACAGTACAGCAGTTCCAAGATATCGGAGATTACAGAGAGTTATCAGCATGGAACAAAGGCTCAGTGAAGGTGTTGGAGAGTTCATTGTGGCTTTGAGAAAGCTGTCCAGCCATTTTAATTTTAGAAGTCACAGGACACCAGGTTATAATCCAACAGATTCATTTGAAATCACAAGCTTTCAGAGCACTGATCTTTCGTCAGGTGAAGTGAATTGAGAATATTACACACTTTGTTTAAACCATGAGTGTTGGTGAGATTCTCCGGAAAGCTTATTGAATTTGAAAGGGTTCCTGGCAGTACTGCATTGACTGCCTTACCTGGGTCAGTCACAGAGTCTTCCAATAATTCAGCTCCTTCATGATACTTGCTCCCAGACAGTTTCCCTCAATTCACTTTTAATTTCAGACAATTTAAAGGGAGAGAGAGCTTTACAGTCGGATTTGTGTACAGGTAAAAAAGTGTAAGCATTTGCGCTGAGTTCCTGACACAGTTTGCCAAACAGCATTGTCCATGGATATGGCAGAACAGAACTTGACACAAATCAGAGGTGACAATAGTGAGGCGTCTGCTCAAGTAAATAAGTTGTGGCTGAGTAATCCAAAGGCAACAATGGAGACAAAGTCCTGCTTCCGAAACTTAGACCAACATAGGGCATAGAATTGTCCTTTTGTGAATGCAGTATTACAGTTACAAGAAGAAGGATCATTTTCAGCAAGGAATTCCACATGAAGCTACATGGAGAAAATACGAACAGAAGGAAATGACTGTCCTTGCACATGGTTGTCAAACAGCATCAGGTCAATGAGAGGTCAGTGGAGATTTAAGCAATGAGAAGAATAAGGACAATAACTCATTTTGTTTGGTGTTGACTTTCCATTTCACTGTACACTTTCTAATCTGTCCTGCAAAAATATCCCAAAAAGTTTGATATTTAAAAAGAAATAAATAGAAACTGAAATAAATCATTAAGTACTGTATATCAAATTTAATGTTAATGTTGTCAACAATTCAGTTCTGAAGTAAAACTGAACCCCTGTTTGAATTAAATAAGGTTTAAATGCATGTAAATTTGCCTCTTTCTGTCTAACATTGTCTAAAGTTTTCAAGAAGATTTGTAGTTCAAGTTGTGGATGAGGTTGTAGATTTGCTCGCCAAGCCGGTGGAATCCCCACTATCAGGACTGATTGAAGAAACGGTAGTGCAACAGTTAGAATGGACAGCGCTCTTCACGAAACAACCCAAACTTTGAGTCCGATATGTAGATGACACCTTCGTAATTATTAAACACACAAAACTAGAAGAAATCCACCGACACATAAATAACATCCTTACAGGGATAAAATTCAGGAAAGAAGAAGAGAACAACAACTGACTGCCCTTCCTGGACATAATGGTAGAACGCAAGAACTACGGGGAACTCCAGACTAGTGTATACAGAAAGATCATACATACGGACCAGATACTCAATTACACCAGCAACCACCCTAACGACCACAAATGGAGCTGCATCAGGACACTATTTAAATGATCCACAACACATTGTAGCAAGCTGGAACTACGCAAGGGAGAACAGGAGCACCTATACGGAGTCTTCAAAAGGAATGGATACCCGAAAAGCACAGTACGCCATTACTTCCGAGACAGACCACAACAGGAAGACACAACATGACTCACTAATCTCCATCAAGGACATCAAGGACATTTCCGAAATGACCACAAGACTACTTAGAGACCTAGGTATCAGTGTAGCCCACCTACCGACAACCACCCTGCAACAGCTATGAATGATCGTGAAGGATCCCATACCCAAAATGAGCAAAACTGGGCTAATGTACAAAATACCATGCAAGGACTGTGAGAAACACTGCATAGGCTAAACTGGAAGAAAATTGACAATACGGATACATAAACACCAACGAGCTACCAAGCGACACGACCGATTCTCACTTGTTTCATTACACACAAATAACGAGGGACTCGAATTCAACTGAAACAACACATCCACAATCGTACAAGCCAACCAGATACACACCAGGGAATTCCTGGAGGTCTGGTATTCCAACTGGAACTCCATCAACAAACATATTGAATTAGACCCTGTGCACAAACCACTGAGAAACAGAACTGGAAATAATCCCAACCATCCCAGCAAACCGAGGCATATGAATAACAAAGGGGACAGAGAACCGACGCTTCACCAGAGGCACATTGATGATGTTGCCTAGCAGGGTGACAAAACATTTGCAACCAAACCCACCGGCTCGGCCAGCATGTCTACAGACTCTTACAATATCTGTGTGTAATGGACAGTGTCCTTGTATAATACGTTTTTTTGCTGTCTTTTCTTTTTAGTAAAGTGGTTTTACTCCATTCCAGTTCAATGGATGAGACAGGGGAGATAGTCTGGTATTTAGCTCTCTGTCTTCTCCTGACTTGGCTGATAACAGGGGCAGCATTATCGAAAGGAATCAAATCTTCAGGAAAGACAAGTGATTGGTCTTGAATAGAGCTAAAACTAGTGTCAAAGTCCAGATATCTGCAACAAAGAAGTAGAATTTATAAATCATTTTATGAAGTGACTGGTTTATTTCCCAGTGGATGTGTCTCTGGGAAGTGGCAGATCCATAATTCATCAACAACTCAGGCCTGAGGGAAATGTTAGTTCAAATTTCTGGTCTCCATATCATTGGAGAGCAGACGTATGCCATAAGATGGCCATTGGGATCCTATGGACACCCTGGTGCACAGATGAACATGTGAATTTCCAAAGGAATTGAAAATTCTGAAAGGAAATTTCTTTGTTCACTGGGACCTACCATGACTATCTCCAATTCAATTCCAATGTACCCAGCTGGAACAGAATCCTTATTGAGACCTCACTGGCCATCGGTTCCATTCTGATCCATTCGTCGTCCCTGAGAGACTCCTGCTCCTCCTTAGCCACCTCCCATGGAAACTTGGTCTCTCTTCTCCTGTGCATCTTCATCACATTGGCTCCAGTGCTGAACCTGAGAACCAAGCAACTCTTTCTATTTGCTGAGGCTCTATGGTGTAGCTCCTACTTTCAGCCTGTGTCAGTACCAGTAATCAACAGCATTTCACCTCTACTGACTGTAGACCCCATTAGGGGGATCAGACTGTCATTAAGAGGATCAGACTTTCTTCAAGAAGGTAGGTTGTCTTGAAGATGAGAAGACTGTCTTTAAGAGAAATACACCATCTTTAAGTAGAGCAGATTGCCTTTAAGAGAACAAACTATCTTTAAGAAGGGCAGATTGTCTGCACTATCTGATGCCAGCCATTGCTGCCCTGCTGTTGCTAAGTGTTCAGGCACCCAACAGCCCAGGTCTTGCTCAGGCCAATACTGCAATCAGGAAACTGAAGGGGCAACTGCGAGTTTGCAAATGCCTTGTCTCAAGAAAAGGCATGGAAGGTCTCAAACTGCAGCTGGCATTTCTGAAAATTGAACCAAACCAGGTTTGAGCTCCAACAATTCCTCCACCCTCTTGAATTGTGTCTGTCATTGTCAGGGTTTCAGTCACTCTCACTTCACCTCTAGAATTCAGCTCTTTTTTCCATGATTGAACCAAGGCTATAATGAGATCAGGAGTTGTGTGGCCCTGGTAGAATGCCAACTAGGTGTCACTGAGCAGGTTATTACTGAGGAGGTACTGGCTGATAGCGGAATAGCTTGATACCGTCTCTGATATGTAGATTCTGGGGAAACTTCCAATCGCTCTGGAAGGCTGGATAAGGCTGGGGGAAGTCATTGAACAGATCAAGGTCAGGGTTTTCTGATGGTGCAATGAGATTTGTCTGGAGCATGGGAATGGGAAAGAAAGCTGATGAGTAAATGAAAGGAAAAAAATACATTCATCACACTCTGGTCAAATGTTTTGTTTAAATGTCTTGCGTTCTTGACTGAAATATACGATTGTTAAAAGGATATTGTGTTCTTCAGCTTCACTTCAAATATGTAGTTTAATTTTGAATATAGTCATGATGCAGTTATTAATTTTCCAGTTACTTTCTGCCTAATTCACTGCTTGATGACACTTCGATTAGTTTACCTTTCAGCTGGATCCAATACAGTCAACATTGCATCAGTAATGCAGGGAAATCTGACCTGTTTCTCTCTACATTCAGGTGGTTTATTTTACTGTGATATTCCCTTACGTGGGCTTACTCCTGATCAGAGGGCTTACTCTGGAGGGAGCATTGAAAGGAATTGAATTCTACATTGGAAGCTAGTCAGACTTCTCCAAACTGGCTGATGCTGAGGTAGTTGCAACATTAGATTTCACTGAAATTCAAGGTTATTGTTTAGTCTAATTGTCTTTTCTATCACTTTGATTTTCTTACTGTTTGGGGTAATCATGATGTCAGTACAAAAGATAAGGCTGTGACATTCGTAGCAATCTTCAGC